>NC_052477.1:13343502-13446403 GCF_009730915.1 Dioscorea cayenensis subsp. rotundata | reverse complement strand
TTTTAAACAAAATCAGACCTTACAAAATCACAATTTACAACTTTTACACCAACTACATGTGTTCAAATACATAAATATCATGAATATACACTCAAATTTTCGGGTACAACTGCTTACAAGATCACAACACCAATGACAAGAAAATAAAGAGTGACCCACTGCAGTCCGACTCAACCGACTAGCTCTATAGTCGATCAGTGCAATCTAGGGTCCCGCCTCCCGCATATCAAAGACATTCGTATTTGCTGGTCAGAGTGTTTAATAATTTCAAATACTTTAAATACAAGATATATATAGTATATAAATACCAACTTTCAAATAATTTTCCAACTTTTCCCAAAAATATACCGTAATTTTAGCAAAATACAATCTTTAAAGAACTTTTTGAAACATAAATTCAACATAGATCAACATCAATTGATTTTCCTCTAAAACACAAATTTTTTGTAAGATAACGCCTCAATACAATTCAAAATAACATAAATTTCAAATTCAAAAATAACGCAATACCTAACACTCACCCAAAGATAACATGGTCTCAGAAACCTCTAAACCTTCGCCGTGGCCGCGGCTAGGTTCTGAGCCGCCAAGGAACCTCACGCCCTCATCGCCGGACCCATCGGCTCACTGGCCACGACCCCTGGCCACCCGATGAATATCCGGGCCGTGCGCCTCCGCCTCCCCACCGAACGGCCTCGTGAGAATCATTACTCAGTCCACCACGCCACCTCTAAAGGCTCGCCTGTGGGACCCACCATCGCAGAGTCGGGCCTTAGCCCGCCACCATCAAAACCATCAAGTAACACAGTAATAATACCATCGATATAAATCATATCACCTGATCCTTTTCCAGGACAAGTATTCACATCACGGAAATAAACATTATTTTCCACAAAGCCAATGCCAAAAGTATAACCATGCATAATACCAAGAAGATCCATGATACCATTCCTATACCAGAATGAAAACCAATTCTACTAACAATGCTCGATAAAATATCTCTTTAATATGCTCACATGGTTTCGCAAATCACTCCAAATCAAAGCATATATACCCATCAAAAATAAATACAAGAATTGAATAATTAAATCACATATACATGTATTTTCACTATTCACAACACGTATAATTATACAAAACTCGATGTATCAATACTAGTTATCATGGCACATCGTAGGAAAAATAAATATAAGTATATTTCGACCTTATACGTAATTAAACATGATAAATGAAATACTTAAAACATTTATTTCTCAAAAATACTAGCCATTAAAACAATTATTTCAAAATAATAATAATTAATCAATTATTTAAAATAATAGCCACTACCAACTCACCCGTGTCCTTGGGTTCCTTGCTAGACTCGAACTCCCTCCCAAGACCGAACAACACCTAATAGAATAATATAATAAAAATAAATAAACTATATTTAAACTCAAAAGAAAATACAAAAATAATAATCAACTCTATTGGGCCCACTCACTCCAATCTGGTTCAAACTCGACTCGTGACAATCAAATCGGCTCCAATTGCACCTTGCGCCAACTCACCTGACTGTACCATTCCCGACCAACCCCGAACCATCCCTCAATTCCACTCGAACCAAGCTCAAATTCACCGAACCAAACCTCAATTTCACCGAACCAGTGCTTTAATTAAACCAATCTACCCTCGAACCAACTCAATTTTATACAAAAATATATCGAACCAACTTGGTTCAGCCCAAAACCCTTAGCCCAACATCCAAAACCAAAACCCAAATCAACTCTCAACTAATTCAATTCAACCAAACCATTCAAGTCCAACCACACTCAACTCTGACGAATCAAACCCCCACTGCATCAATTCAATCAAACCCAATCAATTCAATTCTCATCCAAACCCAATTCCAATTCAATTAAAATGAACTTTGGTTAAACCAAATCAAACTCAACTCAATCAATTCAATTCAATTCAACTCAACTCAAATCAATTATAACTTGGTTTCGATCCAACCAAATCAACTTTGGCTAACTCAACCAATTCCAATCTAACCATCATCATTAACATCTTAATCATCATAATCATCAACTTAATTAACTAAACTAAAACCTCTAATCTCGGTAGCTACAAGAATGCTACACAGAAACCCGAAAATCTCATCCTTCATTCAAGCTAGATTCATCACAAATACAATGATTTTTCAACACAAATTGAAGAATCAATCATCTATAACCATTAAACATGTTTTTCCCACTCAAATCCATCATTATCTTCATCAAATCCATCAAATACACATATATACATGCATACATACACTCATTCATCAAAAATACACCAAGAAAAGCTCTTACCAACTAAAACTATCCCTCCGCATGAGCTCCCTCCCAGCGATCTCCCATCCCCCACCCTCAAATCTCCCATTTTTCTCCTCATTTCTTCATTTTTTTATTTTATTTTTCTTCTCGGTTACTCAGAAGCACAAAGATGGAGAAGAAGATGAACAATTTCTCAAACCCTAGATTTTTCCCTCTAAATTACATTTTCAGCCGAAATTCACTTTCAATCCCTCCAAAATATATTTTCTTACAAAAACAGTCCCTGAAAAACTCACCAATGATCCCTGAATTATGAAATAGTATTCTCAAAAGGTCCCTTTCAAATTACCCAACGGTCCCCAGGTTATAACACAACATTTTTAAAAGATCCCTTCCATCTTACTTTTTCAGTCTCCGTTTCCATAGTACAATTCATGTCCATCCTTTTCATTTATTTTTTAACCCAAAATTTTTTAAAAACTTTTACATTTAAGTCCTTGTTCTTTTCCGGGCTGGTTTCTCACCAAAATTACTCCGCATAAAAATATTATCGCGAATCGTAGGTAATACCTCAATATATTTTTCCAAGAATTATCCAAAGGTTCGTAGTATTACAATCCTTCCCTTAAAAATTTTCGTCCCTAAATTTCTTAGCATGCATCAACTGACATCACCGAATTTCATTTAATCGTTCCAAGATCTCGCTTCTCTTGCTACAAATATGCTTAATAGTAACAATCACATCAGCAAATCACTATATATCAGCTATCAAAACAACATGCCAAACACACTTCTTTGGCATCTTCAAGTCAACTCATTTTGGATAAAACAATTCCGCCAAATATCTCAACCCATGATCCCGACTACAAGACACTACTCACTTCTTTTGTCTCAAATGTCAAAACCTACTATCGACCCCTCAATCCCAATACGCAACTCCTAGGTTTTAACCCGATCGAGACTCTAAATACTTCTATCGGGGCCCTTAACTTTCCTGCCTAATCACTACTAAACCTTTAAGTCCGGACATGACTTCTAAACTTAGGCTCCCGATCACAACCCGTGATCTCTACTCAAAACCGGATATCTCAACCCACCTCTGATACTCAAAAAGATGTCACACCCAATTCCCTTCCATCGAGGTAAATGTAGCACCCATCGCTTAAAAATTCTTTAACCTGAAAACCGACAACTCGCTTTTAAACAAAAATCGACCTACAAATCACAATTTACAACTTTACACCAACTACGTGTTCAAATACATAAATATCATGAATATAATAATCTCAAATTATGGGTACAACCGCTACAAGATCACAACACCAACGACAAGAAATAAAGAGTGGGGGACCCACTCATAGCTCCGGACTCAACTCCGACTAGCTCTATAGTCGATCTGCAATCTAGGTCCCCGCCTCCCGCAGCCTACAAAGACATTCACTTGGCTCTCAGAGTGGCTTAATAATTTCAAATACTTTAAATACAAGATATATATAGTATATAAATACCAACTTCTCAAATAATTTTCCAACTTTTCCAAAATACCAGAATTTTAGCAAAATACAATCTTTAAAGAACTTTTGAAACATAAATTCAACATAGATCAACATCAATTGATTTTCCTTAAAAACACAAATTTTGTAAGATAATCGCCTCATCACAATTCAAAAATAACATAAATTTCAAATTCAAAAATAACGCAATACCCAACACTCACCCAAAGATAACATGGTTCAGAAAACCTCTAAACCTTCGCTGCGCCGCGGGTTAGGTTCTGAGTCACAAGGAACTCATGTCCTGACTGCCGACTCCACTCGCTCACCCTGGCCCACGACCCTCCCGCTACTCCGGCTGAATATCCAAACTGTGGCCTCCGCCTCCCACCGAATCCCGCCTCAGAAATCAATACTCAGTCCACCACGCCACCTCTAAAGGTCGGCCCGGGGGACCCACTCATCGCAGAGAGTCGGCCTTAGCCCGTCACCATCAAAAACCATCAAGTAAATACAAAGAATAATACCATCGATATAAATCATATCACAGTGATCCTTTTTCCGTGACAAGTATTCACATCACGGAAATAAACATTATTTTCCACAAAGCTCAATGCCAAAAGTATAACCATGCATAATACCAAAGAAGATCCATGATACCATTCCTATACCAGTGAATGAAAACCAATTCTACTAACAATGCCGATAAAACATCTTTAATATGCTCACATGGTTTTCGTAAATCACTCCAAATCAAAGCATATATACCCATCAAAAATAAATACAAGAATTGAATAATTAAATCACATATACATGTATTTTCACTATTCACAAATACGTATAATTATACAAAACTGATGTATCAATACGTGTTATCATGGTACATCGTGAGGAAAATAAATATAAGTATATTTCGACTTTATACGTAATTAAACATGATAAAATGAAATACTTAAACATTTATTTCCAAAAAATACTAGCCTATTAAACAATTATTTCAAAAATAATAATAATTAATCAATTATTTAAAAATAATAGCCACTACCAACTCACCTGGTGTCCTTGGGTTCCTTGCTAGACCTGGAACTCCCTCCCAAGACTGAACAACACCTAATAGAATAATATAATAAAAATAAATAACATATTTAAACTCAAAAGAAAATACAAAAATAATAATCAACTCTCTATTGGGCCCACTCACTCCAATCGGTTCAAACCTGACCTTGCATAATCAAATTGGTCTCCAATCGCACTTAAGCCAACTCCAATTTGACTAGACCATTCTCGGACCAACCCCGAACCATCCTCAATTCCACTCGAACCAAGCTCAAATTCACTGAACCAAACTCAATTTCACCCAACCAGGTTTAATTAAAACCAATCACCCTTGAACCAACTCAATTTTTATACAAAAATATATTGAACCAACTTGGTTCAGCCTCAAAACCCTTAGCCCAACATCCAAAACCAAACCCAAATCAACTTCAACTAATTCAATTCAACCAAACCATTCAAGTCCAACCACACTCAACTTGATTTAATCAAACCCTGACCAGATCAATTCAATCAAACCCAATCAATTCAATTCTCATCCAAACCCAATTCCAATTCAATTAAATGAACTTGGTTAAACCAAATCAAACTCAACTCAATCAATTCAATTCAATTCAACTCAACCAAATCAATTATAACTTGGTTTGATCCAACCAAATCAACTTGGCTAACTCAACCAATTCCAATCTAACCATCATCATTAACATCTTAATCATCATAATCATCAACTTAATTAACTAAACCAAACCCTAATCTCGGTGCTACAGTAATTGCTACAGTAGGGTTGTGAAGCTGAATGTTAAAGAATGAAGCCAATGTAGGTCGTGAATGTACTATTCAGAGGAAATCTTGAGAAGGTTTAAATGCGAAATCATAAGTCGGGTTCATGATGCAAGAATGTGTGCCAACCTCCTTGTATTCAAGTTAGAACAATGATTTGGAGGACACAAAGGCAGTCACATTCAAGTATCCCGACTTGTACATCGATAGTAAGATCTTCACCAACGAGTTGCTGTATTGAAGAAGCAAGGTGATCTACGACGTAAACATGTGCTCGTTTATGTTACCTCGATGAGAACATGGATTTGGGCTCGCTTCGTGTCGCCACCGTAATGTGCTCCCCATTTACAACTCGGCCAAAAAGTGAAGTTTAGAGAATCCACACCGGCGTGTGGACATTATCCACGTCCGTGTGGAATTTCCATAGACTAGTGTGGAGAATCCACATGGCGTGTGGATACCCAATTCCAACAATATTTAAGGCCGAGTTCAGCCCCAATTTCAGAAGATCTTTATCCATTTTTTCCCCAACTTGAAAGAGGGCAACGGCTAGGGTTTGGAGAGGCATTGGCAAGGGATTTGGAGAGGTTCTATGGCTTCACCATCGCACTCCATTTGGAGGAAGGTTAGTGGGAGAGCTTTCGTCGGCACTGATCTGGCGAGGTGTATCCTAGGCCGGACAAATGGACCTTTGGAAGTGCCAAGGCTTCTCCACAAGACCATCGTCACAACTATTGAGTGAGTTTTTCATGGATTTATTCCTTTTACATTCGATTTCATTGTTACTTGTAACTAGCTCCATGGAGAGCTAAACCTCCTAGTGGGTACTTGGGTTTGTGAACCGTAAGATGTATTTGTTTCATTAAATCTTTTGTTATGCTTTTATTAATTGATGCTTTACTTAAGTTCCAATCTTGAATGTTTGATTGAATGAATACTGCCTTAGAGTGACACTAGGGTTAAGAGTTCTTATTGGTAACCCTTGTGAGTGAGTGACACACCATGAGAGTTAGACAAAGCTAGATTGGAGAGGGTGGAGAGGGTGAGTCGAAAAGTAGCGAAGTGATAAGTGCTTGTACGATATGAATGCGAAGCGTTCTTTCCTTATGTTGAGCATTACTTTTCTTGGGTTTTTACACTAATATGTGTATTTTTATGTTACTTTTATGCAGGTTGTGTTATGAAACCAATTATGAAGGAAAGAAGCCAATGTGGATCATAATGCACCGATTTTGGAGGAAATCTAGCTAAAAGTTCAAAACGCTAAGATACGAAGTCGGCACGAGATGCTAGAGTGTGTGCCAACCTCCCCGTATTTGAGTTAGCACAACCATTTGGAGAAGTACAAGGGCAGTCACACTCAAGCATTCCGACTTATGCATATAGAACAAGATCTGCATCAACTTATCCCGATCATTGAAGAAGCTAAATCGATCCACGGCATAAACGCGTAGCCCGCTTATGGTACTCGATGAAAAGTGGATTCGGGAGTATTTTTGGCGTAGTACTATAGTAATCATCAGTAGCAATCATCGCTGTACCGTGCCGAGAAAAATGAAATTAGAGAATCCACACGAGCGGTGGAAATTATACACGCCAGTGGAGATTCCACATGGGCATGTGTAAAATCCACAGTCTCGTAGTCGCCTCGATTCCAAATTTCTATTTAAAGCCGATTCAGCCCTGATTTCAGCATTCTTTTCTCCATCTTTTCACCAACTTGAGAGAGGGCTTTGGCTAGGGTTTTGAGGGTATTGGCTAGGGTTTTCGAGAGGTTCTATAGCTCCGACATCGCGCGTTGTTTGGAAGAAGATTATTGGGAGAGCTTTTCGTCAAGACCCGCATCCCAGTGAGGTGTATCCCAGCTCGGACAAAGGATCCCTATGATTTCGAGTGGAGGGCTCTTCATAAGACCATCGACACGACAATCGAGAGGGTTTTTCTATGGATTCATTGCTTTTACATTCTATTTCTTTGATTGTATTTAGCTCCATGGAGAGCTAAACGCCTAGTGGGTACTTGGGTATTTATGAACTCCTAGGATGTATTCATTTAATTGAATCTCTTTATTATGCTTTCAATTAATTGATATTTATTGTGAGTTCCAACCTTGAATGCTTGATTGTATGAACATTTCCCCTAGAGTGACACTAGGGTCGAGAGTTCTTGTTCGTAAACCTCATGAGTGAGTGACACACCACGAGTGTTAAACAAAGCTAGGTTCTAGAGGGTTGAGAGGGTGAGTCGAGAGGCACGTGAGCGTCCCCTTCCTCCGACGTGATAGATTCTATCTCTATTCCCAGTTCTTTGTACATAATAGAGTGAATGGTCTAAGGGATGACCCTTTGTCGAGCTTAGTATGAAAGGCAATAGAGTGAAGCTGCTAAGGTGATCTTAGTATCTAGGGCTTAATCGTGGTTAGGGACCTTCCACCGCATCAAAGGGTTAGGTCTATAATTAGGAAGAGATTTATCACTTGGAATCCCTAGAGCTCATTGCAACTCTATGAAAAGTGCAGTTTGAAAGGTTATCTAATCTCTCCTCCCGGGACATGTATAGAGTTAGGCATAGTTGACCTTAGATTTGGGACTATGTAATGAAGGATTTCCACGACTCACTATCGCATTGATTAGGAAGAATAATAGAGGGTTCTTGCACTTGAAGCGATCGCCCCTAGGCAGTAGCATTATCCGAGTACCCCATCTTTATCGATTGCCTTACCTCTTCTTTACTCGTGCTTTCTCTACTTGTTGTTTTTACTTTTGAGAATTAAATCATCTGTCACACTTATCACTATTGATTTTTCACATAGCTAAGAAGCGGATTAAGTGTTTTATTCCCTACCCCTCGTGGATTCGACACTCGCCATCCCGGATTATTACTTCGACAAACCTCGCACTTACGGGATATACGCAAGGGGACCTTGTCAAGTTTTTGGCGCCTGCTGTCGGGAGTGGGCATTTAGAGATACTTTTGCACTTTGTTTTCTTAGCTATTTATCATTCATTCTATTTCACACTTTCTTATTCTTCCATCATTCTCATTTGTTTTCTTTTGTTATGTTTCTACTTTTCTCTGCAAGGATTTTTAAACGATGATCGACCCACCGCCGTTTCATATTTTTAGGTCAAAGCTCTAGTAAAAAGGTTGATAGAATTGTTACTTCATGACAACAAAACATTCCATGTTACAACGCATATCATCCAATTGAAGTGGGCTACCCAAACTTATTATGGAATAATGGGGAACAACATTGGGAGGCACCTCAAGAGGCACGTCAAAGGGTTGAGATACTCGGTGAGGATGCACTTCAGCCACAAAGAGTATTAGATAATCTCTTATTGAAGCATCCGATGTCTCGCGCCCAAAATACTGGAGACCACATCGAAGATGTCATGAAGCCTCCCTGAAAAACCTTTGAGCATCAATTAGGAGGGATACTTGACACACTCTCCAAGGAACAACAAGTATTTGAGCAAGCAAGTCAATAGAGGGTTTTGCCCTTGAACCGATTGTCCAAGCTTCCCAATAATATCCGAGTACTCCCATTTATATCACGATCGCTTTACCTTCCCTTTTACTTGTGCTTCTCTTCTTGCCTCTTTATTCTTCATTTACATTACATCTTGTTAACAAAACAATTATTCATCTTTCATTTGGGTAAGAAACAATTTAAGTATTTTTATTCCCTACTCCCTGTGGATACGATACCCACTCACCTGGGATTTTATTACATGACAAACTCTCGCACTGCAGGACATACGCAGTGGGCGTTGTCAAGTTTTTGCACCGCTGTCGGGAGTAGGCATTTAGAGATACTCACACTTTGTTTCCTTTAGCTATTCATTCATTCATTCTATTTCACATCTTCTTTTTCTATCATTGTTCTAATTTGTTTTCTTTCTTTTGCGTGCGCCTGTGTTACGACCAAGAAATCCTTCTCGACATTGACTGAAAGGAGATCCGAACTTGAACGTACACCCGTAAGAAGGGAAAAGAACCTATGCAAGAACTGCTCTAATCAAACTAAAATTGAAGTTGAAGGGTCGATAATATGGCGTAATGAATCGAGCAACAGAGGACACTTTCTGATTATGCTAGACCCTCAGTTTTGGGTACACAAACAAGTATTATACGACTTAAGATCACAGCTCTGAACATTGAGCTAAAACCGGCATTCATCTAAATGATTAAGTAGTCACCGCAATTCAACGGTTTGGCCGATGAGGACGCAAACATCCACATAGAGAACTTCTTGGAAGTTGATGATATGCTAAAGATTAATGGTGTATCAGATGATGCTATTAGATTGAGGGCTTTCCCATTCTCTCTTAAGGGAAGAGCCAAGCAGTGGCTCATTCCTTGCCCAAAGCCTCCATCACGAGTTGGAATGAGATGGTCGAAGCTTTTCTTGCTAGGTACTTTCCTCCAGGGAAGTCGGCCAAGCTTCGCAATGAGATATCGTCATTTGTTCAGATGGAGTTAGAATCATTGTTTGAGACATGGGAGTTGGAATCATCCTAATTTTTCTGGGGTTTAGTTGCAAAGGCAACGGAGTGAAGCATTGAAATGATTTTAGCAGCTAGGGCTTAACTGTGACTAGGGAACTCTCACCGACCAAAGGGTTAGGTCCCACATCCGGGAAGAGGGTTTATCACTAGAATCCCTTAGAACTCCATGCAACCTATACAAGTGCAAGGTGTTGAGATTGTTCGATTTCTTCACCGACAACGTATAGAGTTAGTCACTTTGCCGACCCTTTAGATTTGGAAACCATGTATTGAAGGATTTCCACGACTCATTAATGATATAATTAGGAAACATAATAGTTGGTTCTGCACTTGAAACGATTGTCCTAGGCGAAATAATATCTAAGTACCCCATTTATATGATTGCCTTATCTCTCAATTTTATTGTGCCTCTCATTCTTATTTCTTTTATCTCTTTTTATATAAATCTCATTCATCATACCATCAATTTATTCTCATCATAGTTAGATAGCAATCGTTGTGTTTCTATTCACTATTCCCTCGTGGATCGGATACCCACTCACCCGGATTTAGTACTCAACACTGCGCAGCTAGTAGTTTCATATATTCGGGTCGTGTCATGAGTCCCCTCGAACATCCATACGCCCATGTGGAATTTTTTACAGGCCTATGGAACACTTAGAAAAATTTTTCTCCTAAGAACAAAGAAGCCTAGCAGGCTGGGTGCCACTGCGGGTCGAGCACATGGGCGGGGTAATTTCACATGCCAATGTGGATGCATTTAGAGGAAAAAAGAGCCACTGTGGGTCGAGCACATGGGCCTAGGCTCTCTCAAGCCTAGCTTTTGAAAGAATGTATACGGCATGACATTAATGCTAGCCCCGGAATCCTCCAAAGCCTTTTCTTCACCCAAATTGCCAATATTGTACGGGATGAAGAAGCTTCCGTGGTCCTTCTTCTTGTTCGGCATATTCTTTTGCAACACTGCCGAATATAAAGCATCTAAAATCACAGATGTACTCTCCTCCATCTTCTTCTTTTTGGTCAAGAGGTCCTTGAGAAACTTTGCATACCGAGTCATTTGAGACAATGGCTCCACAAAAGGAATTTTGATGTGCAAATCGCTAAATAGACCCAAGAACATCTTGTATTACTCATCATTTTGGTCGTTTCTTCAATATTGAGGGATAAGGGATTCTTGCCTTGTGTAAGGTGGGGGTACCACCTCCTTCTCTTTGGCTCCCCTCCCTTAACCTTCACGACTGGTACTTTCAACATTGGTCTTCTCACCCGTAAGCCTCACCTCAATCCTCACGCACCACTTCTCAAAGTGATTGCCTTCATATGTTCTCTCGGATTAGTTTCGGTGTTACTAGGCAAGCTCCCTTGAGATCTCTCTGATAATGACTTCACAATTTGCCCCACTTCATTATCTAAATTGTGCACAATAGGTTTGTTAGTAGTGTAGCTTTGACCGACTAAAACCTTGTATCCGATGATTCAATGAACTTGGTCAAAGCTTTCTCTTAAACGGTCATCCAGGTCTCCAAACCTAAAACTTGATTTTCCATGTTCGGGGCTTGTTGTTATCGTTATTGGAAAACCCCGGTGGTGCCATGGCCTTTTGTTGCCCCTAGATTATTCCATGAAAGATTCAGTGGCTCCTCCAACCCGTATTGTAGGTGTTGCTATATGGATTGCCTTGGCTTCTCATTACATTACTCAAGCAAAAATCTACTTGCTCTACCGAGGATGTAGCACCAATAGAAATCAGGCAATCGGATGAAGCATGTCCTCCCCCACATCTAGTGTAACTAGCTAGGGGTCACACTCTAGGAGAAGTTAGAGTATCTAACTTCTTGCTCAATGAATCAACCCGGCAGCCAACGAAATAACTTCATCAATCTCATGAAGTCCGCTAACTTCTTCTCTGCCTCTTGTGTTCCAATCGTAGAGGTCCATCGGCCATTTCTTCAATGAGATGTCCTGGCTTTTTCGATGGGTCTTGCTTCCTAAGGTACCTCCTGCTGGTACATCAAGTAACTACCTTGTGCTTGGGTATAACTCATTGAAAAAGTCCGAATGATCATCCACTCGGCAACCCATGTTGAGGACATTTTCCGAAGGAGCTCCTTAAACCTTTCCCATGTCTCAAAAAGAGACTCAATTTCGTTTGCACAAAGGGAGGATATTTTCATTCCCTCGGCTTCGAGATTTTCCAAGAGGTAAATATCGGGCAAGAAAAGCTTCTACCATATCTCACCAAGTAGTGATCGATGCTCTAGGTAATGAATGTAGCCACTGCTTTGCTTTCCCCTTCAAGGAAAATGGGAAGGCCCTCAATTTGATAGCAGATCATCTATAACTCCATCAACCTTAAGTATGCCGCACACTTCCAAGAAATTTTCGATGTGGTTGTTCGGATCCTCAATGGCTAAAACCATTAAACCATGCCGACTACTGTCATCATCCGGATGAATGTCGGCTTTAGCTCAAAAATTCGTAGCCGTAATTGGTAGCCGACAATACTGGACTGTGTGCCAAGAACTGTAGGTCTAGCATAATCTAATAGTGTCCTCTGCTGCTTATTCTGTTCTCGCCATGTTATCGTACCTTTCACCTTCTATTTCAGTCTTGATTTGACCGTTCTTGCATAGGTTCTTTTTCCCCTTCTATGAATTCTTCGAGAATAAAATCCTGGATTTCCTTCAACAAATGTTGAAGGGTATCCTCGGTCATAACTTGGAGCTATAACTAAAAGAAAAATAAAACAAATCGAAAAGATGGAAGAATAAGAAGTGTGAAATAGAATAAGTGATGAATAGCTAAAATAGCAATGTGAAAAGTGTTTCCAAAACACCCTATTCCTCGACAATGGTGCTAAAACATGACAACACCCTTTGTGTGTGTAGCGCAAGTGCATGGGGTTTGTCGAAGTAATAATATCCTCATAAGTAGGTAGTCGTAACTCAGAGGTAATAGTGATCGAACACAATGAGAGTTCACCTGGCAACCCCTTGTGAGCGCAAGCAGACACCACCACTAGAGTTAGACAAAACTAGATTGAGACTGGAGAGGTAGTAGTCGAGAGGCATGGGAGCATCCCCTTTCCCTTGGATGTGATTTATCCTACCCATTTCTTTGAGTTCTTTGTGGTCATAGTAGAAAGTGAATGGGCTAAGGGATGACCTTCCTACCGGGGCTTAGCTGCAGGGCAAACCCGGAGTGAAGCATCGAAGGATTTTAGCACCCAGGGCTTCAATTCGTGACTAGGGACCTCCTCATCTCGACCAAATGGTTAGGTCTATTTCTAGGAAGAGGTGACAATGCCCCTTGCGTATGTCCCGCAAGTGCATGGGTTTGTCGAAGTAATAAATCCCAAATGAGTGGGTATCGTGATCCATCGGGAGCGTGGAATAAAAATAAGGCATTAATTGAGCGAATATATAGCCCTGTAACAAGATGTAATTTGAACAACAAGAGAAAGAGACAAGAGAGAAGGCACAAGTAAAGTGAAGGTAAGGCAATCGATAGTAAATTGAGTACCCCGATATTGTTCCGACTAGACAATCATTTCAAGTGCAAAAACCCTCTAATATGCTTTCTAACTAATGCATTAATGACTTGTGGAAATCCTTCAATACATGATCCCAAATCTAAGGTCAACTATATTCCCCATGCTTACTTCTATACATGTCTCGGAGGAGAAATTGAATAATCTCTCTCAACCTCTGCACTCGTGATAGAGTCACAAATCGAGTTCTAGGATTCCAAGAGATAAATCCTCTTTTCGAGATGTAGACCCGACTTGGTCCGTGAAAGGTCCCTAGTCACAATTAAGCCCTAGGTGCTAAAAATCACTTTAACACTTCACTCCACTACCTCTCGCAACTAAGCCACAAGTGGAAGGTCATCCCTCAGCCCATTCACTATACTATGACTGACTAAAGAACTTAAGGAAATGGAGGTAGGATGAATCACACCGGAGGGGGGAAAGGGATGTCTGCGCTACCCTCGACTCACCCTCCTCAACCATCTCCAATCTAGCTTTGTTCAACTCGTGGGTGTGTCTCTCACTCACAAGGGTTGCCAAAAAGAACTCTTGAACCCTAGTGTCACTCTAAAGGAGTATTCAAATAATCAAGCATACAAGATTGGAACTCAATTAATACATCAATTAATGAAAGAAATATAACAAGGTTTAATAAAACAACATACATCCTAGGGTTCACAAAATCCAAGTACCCACTATGGGGTTTTGCTCTCCATGGAGATAGTTACAATCAATGAAATCAAATGTAAAAACAAGTAATCCATAGAAAACCCCCTCTGTCGTCATGACGATAGTCTTGTGGAGAAGCCTCTACTCGTCCAAGGGTCCCTTTGTCCGGCCTATAGGATACACTCGCTGTGATGGCTCTAGTCCCTCCTTTTAATTTCTCACCAATCTTTTCTCTCCTCACTTTCTTCTTCTTCTCACACAATTTTTCTCTTCTTTCTCCACCAATACTTGGCCAATTCCTTTCATTTGTTCTCCCCAGATCACTTCCTAACCCTCTTTGAGACTTCTCGATCCAGTGGTTTACCAAAGGTTTAACTCGAGTTTTCTCAAGGTTTTATCGGTAAGCTCTTTGATGCCCTAGTTTTATCTTCTTCATTTTTCTTGCATTCTTGGATCTTATTTGTCAAAATTTTCAAGTATTTGGCTTGGATTTTGTGTTGTGATTGTTATGGATGAAGTCTCTCTTGAATTTATGTAAAACATATTCGATTTTAATGCTTTGTGGGAGGCCCTTTCAAAGTGAGCATACCATACGGACCCATATACGGTCGCATGGCCACTATACATCACCTTTTCCCATTATTTCTTCATCTCTTACACTACAACTATATTGATTCTCTATGCTTGATTGCTTTTTCATGGTTTGTAGGAAGTGTGGATGAATAAATTGATGAGCAACTATGGAGTTATGTTTACACCACACGGATGACCACATTTTTGGACAAGAATACCAAAGAGCAAATATGTCGTTTTGTGATGAGAAACCTAATTCTAAGGACAAGGATTAGCATGGACATTTTGTTTTATTGTTTAGACTTTCTTTTCTAGTATTTGTGTTTTCTTTGTGTTTTATCTTAGTTTTTGCATGATTACTCCCCATGTCTTCTTTGTAAATTTTTTGGAATGATGATGTCCCCTTTTGCCTTGTAGGCATTGAGGGAACTTGGTGAGCTCTCCACATTCAATGGAGATACAAACCTCGACACATGTATAGCTCTCACCATAATTTGTGTTTAGGTCACACTTTGCCAATTGCACTAGATGAACCGGGGAAGTTTGTTTTCATCCTCCTCTATTAATTTGATTGCCGTTTATTTTTACCACATGTTTTTTCATGATTGGTACATTGAGGACAAATGTACAACACTAGGTGTCGATGGGTGTATTTCATGTATTAGGGTTATTGTTTGCATGCTAGTGTTACCCATGATGGCTTTGCTTTATTCTTGAGAGATTCTTTTGGCATGGATTAATGATTGATGTGAGTTACATGATTTTTATGCCTTATTAAATCCTTTTTCACCTATAGCATTGTCTTGTGTACTAAATCTAGCTGATGCCCGAACAGCCAACTTGACTATTCTAACTCTCTTGTATGCTTAACACACAACTCTTGAGTACTTGGCCTTAGAACACCAAGTTCTTTCTTCGATGAACTCTTAAGAACTTCTAAGTCTTGTTGAGCTAGCCCCTAATTTTGTGGAATGTAGAGTAGTCCCAAGATGTGATCTAGGGGAATATGCAGAAATCTATGTCAAGATTCCTCTACTAATGAAGCATGAATGCATCTATGTAGACTGTAATCGAGTAGTTGGGTGGCTCTTGTGCCTAACTAGCATATGCACTCTCTAGAAAGATTTCAAAATTATTTTTGGTGAAGTCTACGTTAGTCGGATTCAAAAAAATAAAAAATGAAAATAAAATTAAATGAAAATAAAAACCCTAGTGATCTTGTTGACTACCTACTAGAAGTTCTGAGAAGGAAAAGGGATTTAGTTTCAAGTTTAAGAGTTAGAAGGATCTTACTTGTTCATTAACACGCATCGAATATGCGTGTAAACCACAAGTACACGGGTGTCGCAGCAATAAATACTGTGAGTGGGCATCGTATCCATAGGGAATAGTGAATAGAAACACAATGATTGCTATCTCAACTATGATTAGAATAAATCGATGGTATGATGAATGAGATTGATATAAAAAGAGATAAAAGAAATAAGAGAGAGGCACAATAATTGAGAGGAAAAAGGTAATTGATGTAAATGAGTTACTCAGATATTGTTCCACATAGCATTATTGCTTCAAGTGCAAAACCAACTATTATGCCTCCTAACTATCTGCATTAATGAGTCATGGAGATACTAAGATACATGGTCCCAAATCTAATATCAACCATGACTAACTCTACACCAAGTCCTAGTGGAGAAATCGATCATCTCAACACCCTTGCACTCGTAGTGCAGCTTGCAAGACGCCTAGGATCTCCAAGTGATAAATCTTATTCCTATGTGTAGACTAACCCTTTGGTCCAGCGGAAGGTCCTTAGTCACACTGAGCCCTAGCTCGCTAAAGTCACTTCAACGCTTCACTCCGTTACTTTTTGCAACCAAGCCCTAGCGGAAGGTCATCACTTAGCCCTGCTCACTCTACTATGACCGCAAAGAACTCTTGGAACATGGAGGTAGAGTGAACCAAATTGAAGGGGGAAAGGGGACGCCCGCTACCTCTCAACTCACCCTCTCAACCCCTCTCCAATCTAGCTTTTGTCTAACCTTCATGGCGTGTCACCCATCCACAAAGGTTACCAATATGGACTCTCAATCCTAGTATCACTCTAGGGGAGAAATCATTCAACAAGCATTCAAGATTGGAACTCAATTAAAACATCAATAAAGGAAAGTATAATAAAAGGTTTAAAGAAACAATAACACCCTAGGGTTCACAAATCCAAGTACCCACTATGGGATTTAGCTCTCCATGGAGCTAGTTACAATCAACAATGAAATCGAATGTAAAAATAACTAATCCACAGAAAAACCCCCTCGGTGTTTGTGTCAATGGTCTTGTAGAGTGGCCCTCGTTCTCTCCAAAGGTCCCTTTGTCATGCTTAGGGTACACCTCGGTCGAATCGGTGCTCGACTGAAAGCTCCCCACTAACCTTCTTCCAAGTGGAGCCTGTGTTGAAGCCTGGAGAACTACTCCAAAAAGGCTTGCCAAAACCCCTCTAAACCCTAGCCACAACCCTCTCTCAAGTTGGGGAAAAAATGGAGAAGAGAATGCTGAAATCGGTCTAAAAAAGGGCTTTAAATAGGCTGAATCGGGTATCCACCCGGCCTCGTGGATGTTCCACATGCCGTGAATTCTCCGAATTTCGATTTTTGGCTTCATGCGGAATAATAACTCACGCATTAAGTTGCTACGTTGATTTGCTACATTACCCGCCATGCATTCCCCCGCCAAAAACACTCCCGAATCCATCGCTTTCATCGAGGCAACATAAACGGGCACACGTTTATGCCGTAGATCGCGTCGCTTCTTCAATAAATGGGTTCATTGGTGAAGATCATGCTATCATTGCACAAGTTAGGATATGCAAATGTGACTGCTTTCATGCCCCTCCAACTCATTGTAATGGCTTGAATACATGGAGGTTGGCACACATTCACATATCTTAGAGCCCCACTTGTGTCTTCTCCTTTGTTGCTTCCAAGATTCTACCAAATAGTGCATCTCACGATCTACTTTTTGGATTCTTTTTCTTAATACTTAGCTTCACAACCCTACATGTGCAAAAAGAACACAAATACACATGTATTGACGCTAAACTTGATAAAAAGTCATGCTCATCGTAAGGAAAGAATACTTTATATTCTGACGCACAAGCACTTATCAAATTCCCCTACACTTAAGCTTTTGCTTGTCCTTAAGAAAAAATAAAACATTAAAGTATAGAAGAAGGAAATATTGAAAGTGCTTGGCCTTAGGTTCACCAAAGTATGCAAGGAGAGCATTCTACAAGTAAGGGAAATTTCAACACTAAATACAAAAAATCAATTCTCTAGCTAAAAACTTGAATAAAAAAGGACAACAAACCCGAGATCTTGTAAGTGTGTGTAAACTCACTCAAGAAAACACAAAGTATACTCACAATGTTCCAAGTATAAGGGACTTATTTAACTACAAAACGTAAAAACAAAAGATGGTAGTAGCTTCACTCATCCTCTAAAGGTAGCCTCTTTCTCAGGGCTAGCGCTAAGGTGGCTTTCACACTTTTGAGGTGGTAGCTCCTTCTACCGGGGTGGTAGCTTTCACTAATCCCATGAGATAGCTCTTTCTCTCATTAGCGATGAAGCCGTTGTTGAAGAAGCAAAGCAACCTATGATGTAAATGTGTGCCAGTTTATGTTACCTCAATGAAAAACATGGATTCGGAGTGTTTTTGGGCCAAAGACTGCAGAAAAACAATGTAGTAAACATCTGTAGCAATTCATTATGGCAGGTACTATTCATAGCCGACCGAGAAAAGTAAATTCCTAAGAATCCATATGAGTGTGTGGAAATTATCCACGCCCATGTGGAAATTCCACAGGCCGAGTGGTTAATCCACAAGGGCGTGTGGATACCCGATTCCAGCCCTATTTAAGGCCGATTTCAACCCCGATCTCAACATTCTTTTTCTCCATCTTTTCCCGAACTTGAGAGGGCGGCGACTAGGGTTTGGAGAGGTATTGTCTAGGGATTGGGAGAGGTTCTCACGGCTCGACATTGCGCCTCCATTTGGAAGAAGGCTAGTGGGAGAGCTTTCATCGGTACTCGACATGGCGAGTTGTATCACAGGTTGGACAAAAGAACCCTTGACGAGTAGAGGCTTCTCACAAGACCATCATCGACTATCGAGGGGTTTTCTATGGATTACTTGTTTTACATTCAATTTCATTGATTGTAACTAGCTCCATGGCGAGCCAAACCCCCCAGTGGGTACTTGATTTGTGAACCCTAGGATGTATTTGTTTCATTAAACCTTTCATTATGCGTTTCATTAATCGACGCTTTAATTGAGTTCCAATCTTGAATGCTTGATTGTGTGAACATCTCGCTAGAGTGACACTCAGGGCTGAGGATTCTCATTGGTAACCCCTTGTGAGTGAGTGATACACCACGAGAATTAGACAAAGCTAGACTGGAGAGGACTGAGAGGGTGAGTCGAGAGGTAGCGACATCCCCTTTCCCTCGATGTGATTTATCCCTACCCTATTTCCCTCGAGTTCTGCGGTCATAGTAGAGTGAATGCGCCTAAGGGATGACATTCCGCTGGGGTTTAGTTTCTCGAGGCAACGGAGTGAAGCGTGAGTGATTTAGCACCCTAGGGCTTAATCTGCGATCAGGGACCTTCCACCTGGACCAAAGAGTTAGGTGATTCTATGCGAGTGCGTGGTTGAGAGATTGTTCAATTTCTCCTACGGGACATGTATAGAGTTAGGCATGGTTGACCTTAGATTTGTTACCATGTATTGAAGGATCTCCATGACTCGCTAATGTATCACTAGAAAGCATAATAGAGGGTTTTGCACTTGAAACGATTGTCCCTAGGCGGAACAATATCCGGGTACCCTTATTTTTATCGATTGCCTTTACCTCCCTTTTACGCAGTCTCTCTTTCTTATCTCTTTTACTTTTGTTACGTTATATCTTGTCACACAACTATTACTCACTTTATGCTTAGTTAGGAATCAATTTAAGTTTTTTTATTCCCTACTCCCTGTGGATACGATACCCACTCATCTGGGATTTATTACTTTGACAAACCAAAAAAAATGCCCTACTCCCTGTGGAAACAATTTAAGTTTTTTTATTCCCTACTCCCTGTGGAAATAATTTAAGTTTTTTTACGTTCCATTTTGCCAAAAAAAATGGAAAATGTAAACAAAGAAAAAAAAAGATAAAAAATAGATTGTTTAGTTGTGTGACAAAACGCCTCTTACGTATGTCCCGCAAGTGCACTGGTTTGTCGAAGTAATAAATCCCAGATGAGTGGGTATCGTATCCACAGGGAGTAGGGAATAAAAAAACTTAAATTGTTTCTTAACCAAGTGAAAGATGAATAATGGTTTTGTTAACAAGATGTAATGTAAACAAGAATAAAAGAGATAAGAAAGTGAAGCACACGTAAAGGGAAGGTAAGACAATCGATATAAATGGGGTACAGAGATATTGTTCTGCCTAGGATGATCGGTTCAAGTGCAAAACCCACTATTATGTTTCCTAACTAATGCATTAATGAGTCGTGGAGATCCTTCAATACATGGTCCCAAATCTAAGGTCAACCATGCCTGACTATATACATGCCTCGGAAGAGAAATCGAACAATCTCAACACCTCGCACTCGTACATAATCGCAATGAGTTCTAAGGATTCTAAATGATAAATCCTCTTCCTCAACGTTGACCTACCCCTTTGGTCTAGGTGGAAGGTCCCTAGTCATAATTAAGCCCTAAGTGCTAAAATCACTTCAACGCTTCACACCGTTCCCTCTACAGCTAAGCCCCAGCAGAAGGTCATCCCTTACCCATTCACTCTACTATGACCTCAAAGAACTTGAGGAAATAGAGGTAGGATAAATCACACCGGAGGGGAAAGGGGACGCTTTGCTACCACTCGACTCACCCTCTCAATCCTCTCCTATCTAGCTTTGTCTAATTCTCGTGGTGTATTACTCACTCAAAAGGGTTACGAATAAGAAGTCTCCACCCTAGTGTCACTCTAAGGAAGTATTCATTCAATCAAACATTCAATATTGGAACTCAATTAAAGCACAAATTAATAAAAGCATAATAAAAGGTTTAATGAAACAAATACATCCTAGGGTTCACAAATCCAAGTACCCACTAGGGGGTTTAGCTCTTCATGGAGCTAGTTACAATCAACAATGAAATTGAACATAAACGCAAGTAATCCATAGAAAACCCCCTCGATAGTCGTGACGATGGTCTTGTGGAGAAGCCTCGACTCTTGCAAAGATCCCTTTGTCCAACCTAGGATACACCTCGTTGGATCGATGCCGATGATAGCCCTCCAACTAATCTTCTTCTAAATGAAGCGTGATGTCGACGCCGTAGAACCTCTTCAAATCCCTTGCCAATACATCTCAAAACCCTAGCCGCCACCCTCTCTCAATTTGGGGAAAAGATGGATAAAAGACTCTGAAATCCGGGTTGAAATCAGCCTTAATTAGGGCTAGAATCAGGCATCCACACGCCCCTATGGATTGTCCACATGGGACTGTGGAAATTCCATACATGCATGGATAATGTCCACATGCCCGTGTGAATTCTCTGAACTTCACTTTTTTGGCCGGCTGTGAATAGAACCTACTATAGTAACTTACTGAAACACTCCTGAATCCATGTTTTCATCGAGGTAACGTAAACGGACACATATTTACAACGTAGATCACCTTGGTTCTTCAATAAACGGCTTCATTGGTGAAGATCTTGCTATCAATGCACAAGCCGGGATACTCGAATGTGACTGCCTTAGTGCCCCTCCAAATCATTGTGCTAACTTGAATACAAGGAGGTTGGCACATATTCTTGCATCTTGAACCCGAGTTATGACTTCGCATTTGAACATTCTCAAGATTTCCTCTAAATAGTGCGTTCACGACCTACATTGGCTTCTTTTTTTAACATTCAGCTTCACAACCCTATATGCATGAAAGTAACATAAATGCACACATATTAGCGTTGAAACCTGGTAAAAGTAATGCTCACAATAAGGAAAGAATACTTCACATTCTTATCACACAAGCACTTATTAGTTCCTTTCGACTAGACATTGCCAATCTGCTTCCTTTAAACAAAAAATCTACTTTCCGCGGTGGAATATTTGTTGGAGAGTCCAACCATCTAATCTTTGGCCTTCAAGGAAACAATTTCGATTGGGAATTGTCTAAGCTTAGCACAGGTGGGTCATTGGATGGCTTCACTCTCCTACCCACATCTTTTTCCAAACCCAACATCTCTTTCTTGCAATTTGGGTTGGGAATTGTCCAAGCTTAGCATAGATGAATCATGGAGATCTTAAGATACATGGTCCCAAATCTTAGGTCAACCATGACTATCTACACCAAGTCTCGGTGGAGAAATTGATCAATCTCAACATCTCGCTCTGTGTACAGTTGCAAGACGCTCTAGGGATTCCAAGTGATAAACACTATTCCTGTGTGTAGACCTAATCCTTTGGTCTAGGCGGAACGTCCCTAGTCATAATTGAGCCCTAGTTGCTAAAATAACTTCAACGCTTCATGATCGACACAAAGTGTGTAAACCCGCAAGCGCACGGGGTCGTCAAGTAATAAACCACTCACGCACGCACGAATGGGTCAGTATTCCCAAGGGGCCCCGAGGAGCTACCCTACTCACTTCTTACCCGTTGTTTAGCTCACCGATTCCAAGATAAGAGAAAAAGAAGAAAAAGAAAGTAAAACGAAAAAGCTGAGATGAAATCTTCGTAGTACTGAAACAAGTAAAACACGGGAGATGCCCATGGTTGGAAAACGGTAACGGATGTGGATTCCCAAGGGGGCTACTATAGTAAGTAGGAAATTGAGTAATAAAGCACGTGGCTAGTTGGACCGAGAAAACCAAGACCTAGGTCAACCCGATGGTCATGGCAATTGACCCCTAACCAGGTGCAAGTGTTGAGCTCGGAATCTCTTCCGCCCAACTTCCCACACTGTTGCAAGGAGAATGTCGGTTTTCACAAGTTAGGGTGGAAACACAAGTAGTTTTCAACCCTAGGATTTGAGGGATACAAATACCCGATGGTCACGGCATATTTATACAATGAACCCTTCCTAGTTTGGTGGAGTCTAGCACTAAGGCAATGGTCATGCTACAAAGTGCTACCAAGAATTTGATACATCACTCAGTCAGATGTACCAAAACAAGCAAGAACAGCAATAAGGATCACAATAAGCCAAACATGCATAAACTACTCAAACAATTCAAAACATCACAAGTTCACCCCCTAGGTTCACCTACATCCGGTGACCTAGGGGTTTAGTTGTTCATGTTCAACAAGGAAACCAAATAATCCATACAAACAACTAAAGTAAACATGAGGAACACTCCCTCAAATGATGAAGGTCGAATGACACAAGAATCCCCGGAGAAAGCCTTCCAAAGACGCCACTCGAAGGGGTGGCTTCCCGTTGTCTTCAACCTCCAAGCAATGATGCCCTAGAAGTAGATCATCCTCGTTCTTGCTCTCCCCGTAGAGAAAATGCTCGAATTTCCTCCCTTTTTGGCCTCCTAAAGCTTGGGTTCAAGTGATGTGGAAGTGTTCTCCAAACCCTAGCCGGCCTTGTCGCCCAAAGAAGAAGAAGAATCAAGAAGAAAACTCCCCAAGAAATGCGCTTCAAGTCCTTTTAAGTACCTAGATCCCGATTGGTAAATGGGTTAGTATACCGGCCGTATGCCGACCCCTTGGGAATTTCAGTTTTCTGCCGAGAAGCCCATGATGAGGTACAGTAACTGCTACAGTAACACCGGCCCAGAAACGCCGTTTTGATGCCAAATTCATCCCCGATCGCGTCGCCGAGCACCCAGGGCTTCTAATGGACCTGAAATGCAAAAAATAATACAATTTAGACCAAAAGGGCATCGATTCAATAAATAAATATAAAGAATAATACAAAACAAATACATGCAAAATACATACTTTTAGACATTTATCAAACATCCCCACACCTAAGCGTTTGCTTGTCCCCAAGCAAACAAACATGAAGAACAACGGGAAATAAGATAAACGGCTAAAAGTGCGACCTCAAGCTCTAAAGTAAAGAACTCCACAAGCACGAATGGACAGAAATCAAGGAGTGAGCTGGTCAATGAATAGCGAAGTGATATTAGCTCTGTCTCATCAAGAATGCCCCAATGAGTGTGTGCAACCTCCCACCTTGACCTCCACACCCTGGATTATCGCAGGATGCCCTTTCACCTCGCACATAATTAAAATGACATTAAAGTGCTAAAGACTTCTTCAATACTCAGTTAAAAGTCCTCTGGTTCCTCAACATAATTTTAACTCTTAAGTGATTATGTAACAGGTTCCCGGAGATCACAAGAGATACTTTATTTTCTTTCCACACTTTCTCTTTTTCCTGGGTCTGCCTAACATAGACTGCACAAAAAATAATCTTTCAGATGGATGCACATGCTGGTTAGGCACAAGAGCCACCCACTTACTCGATTACAGTCTACATAGACGCATTCATGCTTATAAAGCAGAGGAATACTGACATAGACCCTTTTTTTCTCTTTTTTTTTTTTAAACCTCTCATGATATCTGACAAACAACCTGCTACAAAGAAGTTCAGTGGGGGAACTCAGAAGCTTTTAAAAGTGCATTGAAGACCGAATTTAACAAATTAATGCCAATGTCATCATGATGGGTTGGTTGGAGCATACAAGGTGAAAGTGATCGTGAACATGTATGCAGGTGCACTGAAGATGAAACAGAGCTACATTCAAGCACATGCAATGTACAGCTCACACCTATCATTCTACCAAGCCAGGAAGTCCCTAACTAAACAATCATAGCCATCATAGGTAGTAAGCATGCAAAAGGATAAAATACTCCATGTAAGAAAAACATCCCCACACCTAAAGTCATACATTGCCCTCAATGTACCTAAGTCAGCAGAGAAAAGTGGGGAATGAAAATCAATAAGCACAGAAATGGAGTAAAGAAACTTCCCTGAATCCCTGGTGTGATTCCAAAGTACTCCACAAGGATCAGGGGCATACCACATAATGAGGGCGATAAGTACAAGCTTCGCAAAATTAATGATCCTGAAAAGAACAAGAAGCCTATCATCATTCACAACAATTTCTTTTTTTTTAAAAAAAAAAGGGGGAATGGAAATAAAATACGAGAGAGAAAGCGCCAACAGAAACAAAATAGGAGCATAGTAGGGGAAAGGTCCTAGCTAGCTCAAAAGTACAAGTCTGAATAACACACAACAAACAAAGATAGAACAGAAGAACAAATACAAAATACACAAAAGTATGTCATGGGTCTATGAAGCTAGAGGAAATGATGATGCAGCATAAGTAGTGGTAGCAGAGGTCGATGAAGATGAGCTGCGAGCAATAGTCAGGAGTTCAGCCAAATTGTGCTCAATCCACTGCTGTGCCATGATGATCTCCCTCTGTCCACTCTCAAGGCTCTGGATCCGTTGCTGGACCTCAGTGCGAAACAACTCAAACATGTCTGCTAAAGATGGTGAAATCTCTCGATCATCCTGATCTGACTCTGAATCAGTCTCAACGTTATGTGAAGTGCTGGGGTCCTGTGAACATGATCCTTGCTGCTGAGCAAGGCGATAACAGATTCCCTGCTTCTCAACAATCCCAATGGAGACAAGGGTCGGAATCCCTAAGGGAATAATAGATCCTACCACAGACATGCCTCTAGTGCGCTCAATTAATCCCATGCCGCGGATGAGCCGAGTGAAGATAGCTCCCAAATGAACGAACTTACCTTGATGGGAAAGAGTCTGCACCACCAAGTGCCCAATGTGGATAGGACGACGCTCAAGGATGCTATACAACATAATCAGATCGTGGCGCATCACTACCCCAGTAGAGTCGGTTTTGCCCCCAATACTCCTAGTTAGAAGAGCATGAATATATTAGAGAGTGGGTTGGTGAGTCGGGAGGGAGGCCTTCCGAGTACAAGAGCTAGCCGAGATGGACCCCCAATAAGATGCATTCGCCTTCAACTGTGGGGTTTCATCAACTGACTGCTTGAACACGGATGATCTTAAGTACGCTTCCATGTATAACTCCATGTGCACACCAATATCATCCTCAGAAACACGGTGTTTCTTCCCAAAAGCTTGGAACGTGATGTGGTTAGAATGATGAGTGAATGGGTATTCTTTGACCATCTCGAGGGAGCCAAGGACCTCCAAGCTAAGCTCCTTGAATGAGACTTCCTCAATTGAAAATAATTTGTCCTAACCATCATGTGAAATGAGCTCCAGCACCATGTCATCTAAACCCAATGTGCTCAAAGCTTCCCAATCGATTTTTCTCACCGTGCCGAACATCTTGCGTGATAAGAGTGCATAAGGTGTTTTGTGTTCTTCTTTAGAAAACCTTGGTTCTTGCACCGGAGGAGTAGGTTCCCTCTAAGCCCTCTTGGAAGCAAATCTCTTGATGGGCATCGTGCACAAGCAAAGTGGAGATCAATCAACCAACTTACAAGCAAAGAAAGCACCAAAAGAATGAAAAAATTCAAGAAAATGCAAGTGCTACAGTAATTTTGGAAAACGTATTCAAGAACTTTGCTTGTAAAAGTAGCCAAAAATTGTACAAATCATTGAAAAATTCTTGGTAATCATTAAGCATTCATTCAACAACAAAAATCCAAGAAATTTCACCCACAAAAGCATGAAAAGCTCAAAGTTTTGAGTGAAAGAACAAACCTTCAACCAAGAGTAAGATGAGCAAATATAATGGTTGGATCCGGCCAAAAGCTTGCTCAAACTCCAATTTTATGTCACTAAAAAGGGAAAGAGGGGGAGAAGAGCAAACTAGAGCAAAAAAAATGAAGGAAAACGGTGGAGAAATGAGGGAGAAAAGGGTAGAAGAGTGGAGAAGGTGAATGAATAGTGTGGTGCCCTAAGCCCTTAAGTATACCCTTCACTCAAATGATCTTGCAGACCATCCTTGCGGCCGCAAGGATGGTCCTCAAGACCCTCGGGATGTGTCTTGAGGGGCATACTTGTGGCCGCAAGGATGGTCCTCGGGATTTTCCTGACGCACGTCGATTCTCCACGTGTTGCACACTTCGTTTATGATTAAAACTATGAAAAATAAAGCCGAAAACATCGACAAAACACTCAAAACATCATCAAGATTGCATCAAAAACAAGAATTACTCAAAGACCACATGACAACTAAGAGAATACAAAGGCTAATGATCTAAAAAAAATGATGAAAACACAAATACAACCAAACCACACTAAAAATACAAGTCAAACACACAAACACAAATGAGAAAAATAATATGAGGAATGAAATGAACTTGGGTTGCCTCCCAAGAAGCGCTTGTTTAACGTCGTTAGCTTGACGTGCATTACCTCAAACGATCATGGTGGAACAAATGGATGGAAGTTCCCTCGAGCCCTTGGAACTGTATTGCCACTTGGAAAATAATGTTTCAACCTATAGCCATTGACCTTAAACATACCTTTTTTTGGGTGACAAATTTCCACGGCGCCATGAGGAAATACTTGTGATACCGTATATGGCCGATACCACCTCGACTTCAATTTTCCCTGGAAAAGCCTTAGTCGTGAATTGAAGAGAAGCACTTGATCTTTGACTTGGAATGTTTAGCTTGTTTTATGTGTCAGTCATGGTATTCCTTTGTCTTCTCTTTGTAACGCACTGAGCTTTCATATGCCATGGCTCACCATTTATCCAACTCATTTAATTGGAATTTTCACTTGTGGCCGATTTTATGAGGGTCAAAGTTTAATTGCTTTATAGCCCAATAAGCCTTGTGCTCTAGTTCGACGGGCAAGTGACAAGCCTTCCCATAGACCAACCGATACAGTGTTGATCCAATAGATGTCTTAAATGCCATTCTATATGCCCAGAGTGCATCGTCAAGTTGATCTGCCCAATCCCTCCTGTGATGACTTACCGTTTTCTCTAAGATTCTCTTCAATTCCCTATTAGATACCTCGACTTGACCACTTGTTTGAGGATGGTAAGCAGTTGAGATTCTATGTGATACACCATATCGCTTCAACACTTTTTCGAGTTGGGAGTTGCAAAAATGAGTGCCCCGGTCGCTAATGATTGTCCGTGGAGTACCAAATCGCGAGAACAATTTCTTAAGGAATTTCACCACGTCCCTCGCATCGCAAGATGGAAGTGCTTGCGCCTCCACCCATTTGGAGACATAGTCCACTGCAACAAGGATGAATTTATTACTGTGAGAACTAGGAAACGGTTCCACGAAATCAATCCCCCAAACATCAAATTTCTCACAAGCCTGATTCCACGATTGCGGCATTTCATCTCTTTTTGAGATATTACCGGCTCTTTGGCATCACAATGCTGCACCATCGTTTGAGCATCTTGAAAAATTGTGGGCCAGTAAAACCCTGCATCAAGAACCTTCTTAGCCGTTCTACTTCCACTCTAGTGCCCCCCAGTCGGGCCCGAATGACAATGCAGCAGAATATCCTGTCCTTCTTTCACCGAAACGCATCTCCTGACAATATGATCAGCACAAACTCTAAACAAATAAGGGTCTTCCCATATATAGTGCTTTAAATCGGTGAAGAATTTTTTCTTTTGTTGATGAGTAAGCCCCTTGGGTAGGATCTTTGCTGCAAGAAAATTGGCAATGTCAGCAAACCACGGAGTCTTATCCTCTGTCACTACTTGAATACTTTATAGTTGTTCCACAGGGAATGTGTCAATTATCCCATCTCTCTTCGACTCCTCATCATTGGGCCCTTCAAGGCATGATAAATGATCAGCAGCCAAGTTTTCTGCCCCCTTTTTACCTATTACCTCTAAATCGAACTCTTGTAGTAGAAGCACCCAACGGATCAACCGAGGTTTTGCCTCCGACTTACTCAATAGGTATTTGAGTGCAGAGTGATCAGTGTAAATAATTACCTTGGATAACACCAAGTATGACCGAAATTTATCAAAAGCAAAGACCACCGCTAGCAACTGTTTCTCCGTGGTAGTGTAGTTTTCCTGAGCAACATTGAAAGTCTTGCTTGCATAATAAATAGGATGAAAGTGATTATCCTGCCTTTGCCCTAATACTGCACCCACTACATAGTCACTTGCATCACACATCACCTCAAAAGGTAAACTCCAATCCGGAGAAACCACTATTGGTGCTTCAATAAGTTTCGTCTTCAAACAAAGGAGGGCCTTCATGCAATCATCATTGAACTCAATAAGAGCATCTTTTCCCAGAGCTTTGTTAACGGTCGGGCAATTGTAGAAAAGTCTTTGATAAACCTTCTATAAAAGCCTGCATGTCAAAGGAAGCTTCGGATTGCCTTTACTGAGCTTGGGAGAGGTAATTTCTCAATGATGGAAATTTTTGCTCTGTCTACTTCAATTCCTCTCCTTGAAATCTTATGACCGAGAATGATGCCCTCCTTGACAATAAATTGGCATTTCTCCCAACTGAGAACCAAATTAGTCTCCTCACATCTTTTTAAGACTCGCTCAAGATTTTTAAGGCACAACTCAAATGAATCTCCGAAGACCGAAAAATCATCCATAAACACCTCCATAATATCTTCCACCATATTCTCGAAGATTGCGAGCATGCATCGCTGGAATGTAGCCGGTGCATTACAAAGCCAAAAGGGCATTCGACGATACGCAAATGTCCTGTAGGGGCAAGTGAAAGTAGTCTTCTCTTGGTCTTCAGGGGCGATTTGAATCTGAAATTATCCTGAGAGTCCATCCAAGAAATAGTAATACGAATGTCCTACAAGTCTGTCGAGCATCTAGTCAATGAACGGTAAAGGAAAATGATCCTTCCTTGTAGCATCATTGAGTTTCCTATAGTCGATGCAGACTCTCCAACCTGTGACGGTTCTCATGGGAATAAGCTCATTTTTTTCATTAGTGATGACCGTCATCCCCCCTTTCTTTGGCACCACTTGTACTGGGCTCACCCATGCGCTATCAGAGATCAGGTAAATAATGCCCGCATCAAGCAACTTTATGACTTCCTTTTTCACGACCTCCAACATGTCGGGGTTAAGCCTTCATTGGGGAATTGCAGTGGGTTTGTGATTATCCTCCATGAGTATTTTATGAGTACAAAAAGATCGGCTGATTTCTCTATTGTCAGAGATCTTCCACGCAATAGCCTTTTTGTGCCTTCTCAGCACGCTCAAGAGCTGATCATTCTATTCCCTTATTAAATCCGAAGCGATGACAACAGGAAGTGTCAAATCTTCCCGCAGGAAAGCATACTCTAAGTGCTCAGGGAGGTGTTTCAATTCTAACTCTGGTAGTTCTTCAATTGATGACTTTACCCTTCTGGAAATTTTAAAAAACATGTTCCTCAATCTCCCCCATTTCTTCTAAGTCACCATCACTGCTCGAACTATATTCCTTCACTTGAAACTTTGCCTCAATTTTATTCGAATCATCTCTCATGGTGTAGTTCACCTCTTTTAGGCTTTCAAGTGTGGGCTGGATGACCTCCTCATTATTTGAACAAGTTAACTTGGGTGGTCCCTCCGGTTCATTGTCTAGTTCTTCATAAATACAATTGGGCTGACTACTGGATAAGAGAGTGTCTTCTATCCTCTTTTCCCATTCTGATTTAAGATAATCATTGAAGATCGATTGAGCTCCTCGATTTCGAACAATTTGCGAAAGTGAGTCCTCAGAAAAACCTTCCTTTCATTGATTGTAATTAAAGTCCATGTTATCCCCCTGAATTGGTTCATCTGAGTAGAAAGGGTGGGGATACTGCAGACGAGTGGTCGTAAGATAGTTATTAGTTATACACATAATTAAAGTAAAAGGTGTGAAAGAAATAAAAAGATGCAATAATTACAAAAGTTCAACAACCAAAAACACTGAAGACAAACAAAATACATGATCAAAAAAACAAAAGAAAAAGAAAATGCTAAATCAACAAGTGTAAAGCTTTCCAAATATTCCTTAGTGATTGTTCCCCGGCAACGGTGCCAAAAACTTGATCGACACAAAGTGTGTACACCCGCAAGCGCACGGGGTCGTCAAGTAATAAACCACTCGTTCACGCACGAATGGGTCATATTCCCAAGGGGCCTGAGGAGCTACCCTACTCACTTCTTACCTGTTGTTTAGCTCACCGATTCCAAGATAAGAGAAAAGAAGAAAAGAAAGTAAAACGAAAAGTGAGATGAAATCTTCAGAAGTACGAAACAAGTAAAACACGGGAGATGCCCATGGTTGGAAAATGGTCACGGATGTGGATTCCCAAGGGGGCTACTATAGTTAGTAGGAAATTGATTAATAAAGCACGTGGCTAGTTGGACCGAGAAAACCAAGACCTAGGTCAACCAGATGGTCATGGCAATTGACCCCTAACCCGGTGCAAGTGTTGAGCGCAGAATCTCTTCCGCCCTACTTCCCACATGGTTGCAAGGAGAATGTCGGTTTTCACAAGTTAGGGTGGAAACACAAGTAGTTTTCAACCCTAGGATTGGAGGGGTACAAATACCCGATGGTCACGGCATATTTATACAATGAACCCTTCCTAGGTTGGTGGAGTCTAGCACTAAGACAATGGTAATGCTACAAAGTGCTACCAAGAATTTGATACATCACTCAATCAAATGTACCAAAACAAGCAAGAACACCAAACAAGGATCACAATAAGCCAAACACGCATAAACTACTCAAACAATCCAAAACATCACAAGCTCACCCCCTAGGTTCACCTACATCCGGTGACCTAGGGGTTTAGTTGTTCATGTTCAACAAGGAAACCAAATAATCCATACAAACAACTAAAGTAAACATGAGGAACACTCCATCAAATGATGAAGGTCGAATGACGCAAGAATCCTTGGAGAAAGCCTTCCGAAGACGCTACTCGAAGGGATGGCTTCCCGTTGTCTTCAACCTCCAAGCAATGATGCCCTAGAAGTAGATCCTCCTCGTTCCTGCTCTCTCCGCCGAGAAAATGCTCGGATTTCCTCCCTTTTTGCCCTCCTAAAGCTTGGGTTCAAGTGATGTGGAAATGTTCTCCAAACCCTAGCCAGCCTTGTCCACCAAAGAAGAAGAAGAATCAAGAAGAAAACTCCCCAAGAAATGCCCTTCAAGACCTTTTAAGTGCCCAGATCCCGATCGGTAAATGGGTTAGTATACCAGCCATATGCCGACCCCTCGGGAATTTTAGTTTTCTGCCAAGAAGCCCGTGATGAGCTACAGTAATCCTGGCCCGGAAACGCCGTTTTGATGCCAAATACATCGGCAATCGCGTCGCCGAGCACCCAGGGCTTCTAATGGGCCTGAAATGCAAAAAATAATACAATTTAGACCAAAAGGGCATCGATTCAATAAATAAATATAAAGAATAATACAAAACAAATACATGCAAAATACATACTTTTAGACGTTTATCACTTCACTCAGTTTCCTTTGCAACTAAGCCCTAGTGGAAATTCATCCCTTAGCCCGTTCATTCTACTATGACCGCAAGAAACTCTTGAAACATGGAAGTAGAATAAATCAAATTGAAGGGGAAAGGGGACGCTCCGTTACCTCTCGACTCACACTCTCGACCCTCTCCAATCTAGTTTTGTATAACCATCATGGCGTGTCACCCATCCACAAAGGTTACCAATATAGGCTCTCAACCCTAGTGTCACTCTAAGGGAGAAATTATTCAACAAGCATTCAAGATTGGAACTCAATTAAATCATCAATAAAGGAAAACATAATAAAAGCTTTAAAGAAAAAATAGCATCCTAGGGTTCACAAATCCAAGTACCCATTAGAGGGTTTAGCTCTGCATGGAGCTAGTTACAATCAACAATAAAATCGAATGTGAAAATAAGTAATCCATAGAAAATCCCCTCGGTGTTCATGTCAATGGTCTTGTGGAGTGGCCTCATCCTCTCCAAAGGTCACTTTGTCAATCCTAGGGCACACCTCGCCGAATCGGTGCTGACGAAAGCTCCCCCACTAACCTTCTTCCAAGTGGAGTGCGGTGTCGAAGCAGGAGAACCACCCCAAAAGCCTTACCAAAACCCCTTTAAACCCATCACCGCAACCCTCTCTCAAGTTGGGGAAAGAATGGAGAAAAGAATACCGAAATCAGGCATTCACACGGGCCAGTGGATGTTCCACATGACCCTATGGAATTTTAACACGGGCGTGTGGAATTTCGACACGGCCGTGTGGAATTTCCACACGCCCGTGTGAATTCTCTGGAATTCTGATTTTTGGGCGGTTGTGGACAGTAACTGCTACAATGCATTGCTACAATGATTTGTTACATTAACCTGCTACAGTACTCCACACCAAAAACACTCCTGAATCCACTTTTCATCGAGACAACATAAACGGGCACACGTTTATGTCATAGATCACGTCGCTTTCTTCAATAAACGGGTTCATTGGTGAAGATCTTGCTATCATTGCACAAGTTGGGATACGCAAATATGACTGCCTTTGTGCCCTTCCAACTCATTATAATGGCTTAAATACATGGAGGTTAGCACACATTCACGTATCTTAGAGCCCCACTTGTGTCTTCGCCTTTGTTGCTTCCAAAATTCCACCAAATAGTGCATTCACGATCTACTTTTGGCTTCTTTTCTTTATACTTACCTTCACAACCCTACATCCGCAAAAGAATACATATACACCTTTATTAGCGCTTAAACCTGATAAAAGTCATGCTTATCGTAAGGAAAGAATACGTCATATTCTTAACACACAAGCACTTATCAAATTCTGAAACACTAAAGCTTTTGCTTGTCCTCAAGCAAAAATAAAACTTTGAAGTATAGAAGAAGGAAATATTGAAAGTGCATGGCCTTAAATTCACCAAAGCATGCAAGGAGAGCATTCTACAAGTAAGGGAAATTTCAACAGTAAATAGGAAAAATCAATGATCTAGCTAAAAACTCGAATAAAAAAGGACAACAAACCCGAGATCGTGTAAGTGTATGTAAACTCACTCAAGTAAACCCAAAGTATACTCCTAAATGTTCCAAGTATAAGGGACTTATTTAACTAGAAAACGTAAAATAGAAAAGCAAAAAGATGGTAGTAGCTTCACACATCCTCTAAGGTAGCCCTTTCCGAAGCGGCCGCTAAGATGGCTTTCACACTTTCGAGGTGGTAGCTCTTTCTACCGGGGTGGTAGCTTTCACTCATCCCATGAGATAGCTCTTTCTCTCATTAGGGCATAACTAATATCCGACTTATGAGAGTAGCTTCATACTTCATAGGTGGTAACTCTTTCCACCTCCAATACACAACTAAATAATCTATTTTTTATCTTTTTTTTCTTTATTTTCATTTTCCATTCTTTTTAGAAAAATGGAACAAGAAAAAAAACTGATTAGTCCCTTAAACATCAAATTTGAGTTTCCAAAACAGTTTCATGAGAGAGTGGTGCAAAAATATTCATCCGGCAAAAATTCCTAGAAATTCAAGTAAAAACTAGAGCATGAGAACATTTAATGTTAAAATTTCTCCTAAACACAAGAATACAAGCATTGCAACTAAGGTGAACCACCATTGGCTATGTGAGCATGTACATCAATCAAAATTTATATAAAGGACATGTGCAATGTGAACTCCCCCAAACACTTAAGATGTACATTGCCCTCAATGTATACATGCAAGCACAATAAAAGTAATACAATTTAAAACACATGTGAGAGTCAGCAATTGAAACAATACTCCCCTAACTCCTAGTGGTGCGTTTGATCGAGCTAAATCCTTTGGAGTGAACTTACAATTGGTTGTGAAGCACACACGGCCAAGTGTAAAACACCTTGACCGTGTCCATGACTAGTTCTTAATTCCTATACTGACAAGATCATCTGCATGCATACACAAAGGGGTTCAGTGAAGCTCAAAAAACAAAAACAACTCGAGTATATAAAAGATAGAGCATTTGAAATACAACTCGAGACAAAAATAAAAGATAAACTCAGAAGGAAGATCCTTTTTGAGCAGAATGAAGGGTTAGTCATGGTTGAAGGGTCTGACAACATGGTGGAACAGAATGAACAATAGAGAACAATCTCTGATTATGCTAGACCATCAGTATTAGGGACACAATCTAGCATTGTGCGGCCCCCAGTCACAGCTCAGAATTTTGAGCTAAAGTTGACATTCATCCACATGTTACAGCAATCTGCACAGTTCATTGGTTGGACCGATGAGGATCCAAAAAGTCACATAGAGAATTTCGTGGAAGTGTGTGATATGCTCAAGATCAATGGTGTTACGGATGATGCCATCAAGTTGAGAGCCTTTCCATTTTCCTTGAAGGGAAGAGCAAAGCAGTGGCTACACTCATTACCTAGAGCATCAATCACTGTATGGGAGGAGATGGTAGAAGCTTTTCTTGCCCGTTATTTCCCTCCCGAAAAATCTGCAAAGCTTATGAATGAGAACTCATCCTTTGTGCAAATGGAATTGGAGTCTCTATTTGAGACATGAGAAATGTTCAAGGAACTCCTTCGAAAATGTCCTCAACATAGGTTTCCAGAGTGGATGATCATTAAGACTTTTTACAATGGTTTGAACCTAAGTACAAGACAGCTATTTGATGCAACAGCAGGAGGTACCTTAGGTAGCAAGACACCCAGAAAAGCCCGGCAATTAATTTAAGAATTAGGGTTGAATAACTACCAATGGAATGTTAGGGAGAAGAAGAAAGTGGCTGTCATCCATGAGGTAGATGCGGTTACATCGGGTTAGAGGAACAAAGACAATCCTTGTAGCAATACCTAAAATTCGGGTTAGAGGAATCAACCCTAATTTCTCATGGAATAACCAAGGGCAACAAAAGGCCACTGCACCACTGGGTTTTCAACAACAACAAACCCCAAACATGGAGAATAGAGTTTCTGGCTTGGAGACTCGGATGTCCGATCTAAAGAAAGCCTTGACCCGATTTGTGCAATCATCGGATACACGGTTCCAATTGATCGAGGCTACACTTCACAACCACACCGCTTCATTGCATAATTTAGAAAATCAATTGGGGCAAATCGTGAAATCTCTATTTAGGAGACCATAAGGAATCTTGCCAAGCAATGCCGATATTAATCCAAGAGAACATTTGAAGGTGATCACTTTGAGAAGTGGTGATGAGGTTGAAGGTAGGCTTCCAAGTGAGAAGACCAATGTTGAAGCACTCGAGGTTGTGGAGGTTGAGAAGAGAGCCAACAAAGAAAAAGAGGTAGCATCTTCACCTTACAAGCCAAGAATCCCTTATCTTTCAAGATTGAAGAACGGCCAAAATAATGAGCAATACAAGAAGTTCTTGGGTCTATTTAAGCAATTACACATAAACATTCTTTTTGTGGAGGTATTGTCTCAAATGCCTCAGTATGCCAAGTTATTGAAAGATCTTTTGACCAACAAGAGGAAGTTGGAGGAGAGTGCATCGGTAATCTTAGATGCCTCTTGTTCAGCAGTGTTGCAAAAGAATATGCTGAATAAGAAGAAGGAACCCAAAAGCTTTGTGATTCCGTGCAACATTGGCGATTTGGGTGAAGAGATGGCATTGGCGGATTCTGGGGCTAGTATCAACATCATGCAATACTCGTTCTTTCAAAAGCTAGGCTTGGGAGAGCTTAGGCCCACTTGGATGACATTGCAATTGGCGGACCGAATAGTGAGACATCCGAGGAGCATCATTGAAGGCGTGCTTATCAAGGTGGACAAGTATATATTTCCTGTAGACTTCATAGTGTTGGATGTCGATGAGGATGTAGATATTTCTTTGATACTTGGGAGGTCATTCGTGCGCACTTCCAAGGCATTGATCGACATAGATGGCGGTGAGTTGACACTGAGGTTGGAGATGACAAACTCACATACCGACTTGCCGAAGCCATGCGTCATTCTCTTGACTTTGATTATACTCTATATTTTCTTGACACTATTGATGAGATAATTGATTAATATGTGCAGGAAATGTTGAACCCGGACCCGTACGAGGGGGTGCTAGACCAAGAGGTGGATAATGAAGAAGTAATGAAGCTTGGTCTAGAGGAGTAAGTAACATCTACTCCGGGAATCATGAAGACGATGCTTCAGAAGATAAAGTGGGCAAGGAGACACCACAAGAAACGCCCCAAGGCTGTTTGGAATGCACAAGAATAGAACAAGGTTGACAATCCCTCGTCTGCAGAGATCCACACGTCTGTGTGGATCTCTGCAGATGAGCTTCTTTCCATCCTAAGAATATACAGGGGCGTGCATCTTCCAATGTGAACAGGCCTATTGAGCACAGGGTTAGTCACGATTGACCTTAGGTTCGGGACCATGTGCTTTAGGATTTCCATGACTCATTGAGCATTAATTAGGAAGTATAATTGTAGGTCTTGCACTAGAAACATAAGTTCTAGGGGGAGCATTTTCCGAGTACCCCACTTCTATTGATTGCCTTACCTCTCACTTACTTATGTCTCTCATTCTTCTTCCTTTTAATTATGTTTACATCACATCTTATCAACATAATCATTATTCATCTTCACTTGGTTAAGTACCAATTTAAGTATTTTTTATTCCCTACTCTCTGTGGATATGATACCCCACTCACTTGGGATTTATTGCTTCGACAAACCCGTGCATTTACGGTTCACACGCAACGGGCATTGTCAGGTTTGCTCGACGCGATCAGGGGGCCGAGAAGATCTTTGTGCTATCTCTCCTCGACTTAGAGATGATGTGACTGATGGGCGATAGTACGGAGTTTATGTGATGATTATACCCGCACCAGAGTGAGTCGAGGGATGAGGATGATGCTGTTGAGGGTTCCCATCCTGCTATTCAGCTACAGCTGTAGTAGATCGAGATAAAGGCACCCCCTACAGTATAGGAGCCTCCTCCACTATGCACATTCTCTCCATCTCAAGCCCATGATCATTTTGAGAGGCTCGAGAGTGCTGTAGGGGTGTTAGAGGTGATGGCGTGTCTCGACACACTACCACAAATTCTAGAGCTAGATGTGACCTCATCTTTCGTTATGAGACCTCATCTTTCGTTATGAGACCCCAACCTCCACCGACACCTCCCACAACACCAGACCATCACACCACCATCACCACCACCAGTAGAGCAATTAGAGCGGGACACCGATGCTTGAGGCATCTTTATGTTTCTTTCTTTTTATGTTTCAGCATTTTATTTTGGACTTATATCACTCAGAAAGGATTTTCCTTTTGAGTTTATCTTATTGCTTTTTAGGTGTATCGAGTCGTATTTCATTTTTATATCTTTACAGACTCGATTTTATTTTGTTTGTTTGAGCATTACTGAACCCCTTTGTGTATACGTGCAGATGATCTTGTGAGTCTTGGAATTGAAGAATAGTCATTGACACGGTCAATGTAGAATTTCATATTGCCATGTGTGCTTCTCAACCCGTTGAAACTCAACTCTCAAAGAATTGATAAGTGCTTGAGTAGGCATATTTTTATATATGTTTTACATGTATTGAGCATCATTTTTGCCATGGTTTATGTCTCATATTATGTATTTGGTGTTCTTTTATTCTTATAGGTTGTGAATGATTTGAAGAGTAAAAAGGAAGCAAAGATAGGCTATAAAGACACAATGTTGGGAGTTCTTGTTCAATTCAATTACCAAGACACGAGAGGAGTTCATTAACGTGGAGATGTGTGCCAACTTCCAAGAGGATTCTAGTCAATTCACTAGTTGGAAGGGCACAAAGGCATCCACATCTTCTTGTTCCTTCTCTTTGTGAAGATTGCAAGACCTTACAAAAGATGCATCAATGAAGAAAAGTCTTATATCCTACCACATGGATGTGTGCCCAGATATGTGGCCTCAAGAGAAGAGTGTTTGGCCCGCATTTTGTGAAAAGTACTGTAGTAAAATACTGTAGCATGATAGTACCCTTCGCCAACATAGCACTTAAGAAGCCACCTGCGACTTAGCTTTAGAGAGGAATCCTTCAAGATGTTGACCTACCCACCAAGGCCAATTATCAAGAATTCAAGGGGGTTTTCTCTATGGTTTTTGATGCTTTTCATTGTATTAATCATTATCTTGTAACTTTCCCCATGGAGGTCTAAACCCTAGTAGGTACTTGGGCATGTGAACCCTAGGATCTATTCTTTTGTATTGATTTGCTTTATGTTTCTAGTTAATCCGAGTTGATTTGAGTTTTAATCTTGTGTTCCCATTGCTTGCATGTTTTATTGATCCTTGTGGTTAATTGTATATGCATGATTTGTTACTTTGATGAGAGAGAGGTCTCCATTAGTGTTTAAAACTTCAAGGTTAAAGAGGATTGAGAGGGTAAGTCATGAGATAGTGGAGCATCCCCTTTCCCTTTCGATTGAGTGTTTCCTATCTCCGTATTCCCTAGACTCTATGCTACCATATTTGGTGTGAGGCGTGAGATTGGGAGATTTCTCCGCCGGGACCTTGTAGGGGGTTAGGGATCCTTCACCGGGAATTAGGGTTAGATTTATCTTTAGGAATCAGTTTCACTCCTAGGTGTCCCTAGAGCGTATTGCGGTCATATGGGTGTGAGGTGTTGAGATTAAGAGATTTCTCCACCGGGACCTTGTAGGGAACTAGTACCGGTGGCCTGGAGGCAAGGGCCGGTTGTTCTTGGATTACCTCAACTCATTAGACTTGGCTTCGAAGCATTTAGCGAATCTTGAACTTCATGTTAAATCCTAGGGATAGCATTGCCCGGGTACCTCATCTTTATTGATTGAGATTCTCCCTCCATTTCACCCTTGCATATTTGTCTCCGGTATTCATTTCTTCACACATTAGATCACCACACCTTTCCGTTTATCATTAGGCCAGAAAACAGAGAAGAAGTTAGTACTAGTAGCCGTGTTCCCTGTGGATTTGACTACCCGACTCAACGGGTATTTATTACTTTGACACCCGAGCTCGTGTCAAGTTTTTGGCGCCGTTGCCGACTAACAGGATACTTTGACACACTTTCTTTTTCTTCCATCATTCTCATCGATTTATATTTTATTTTTAACTATTTCACTCTATCTTCTGCCACTGTGCTATTTTGTTTTATTTTGTCTTATTTACATTTTCTTGCATGGAACTTGAATGATGATTGATCCACTTATAGAATTATGTTCACAGGTTGATGCTGTCACTAGAAAAATTGATTGACTTGTTAGTGTTCATCAACGATACAATCCCTGTCACACCACATATCATCCAACTCGAAGGAGCTACCCAAATCTCTTATGGGATATTGATGGACAACAATGGGAAGCACCTCAACAAGAACTTCAATGGAATGAGAAAGTTGAAGAGGATGTACTTTGGTTGGAAAGAGTGTTACCGAGATTCATTGAAGCAACCGATGCCCGTTTCCAAAATATTGAGGCCACATTAAGTTGTCACGAGATCTTCATCAAAAACCTTGAGCGTCAATTATGAGAGATCTTGGACATGCTTTCTAAGGAAAAAGTAGAATTTGAACAAGCAAGGCAAGTGTCTCCGGGACATGATGAGGCCATGAACAACATTGAAGAAGTTTGGCAAATTGAGTACATTGGTGCAGAAAATGAAAAGAAAGAAGTTGAATACAACTTTGAGATTTTGTATTGTGTGAATGACGATTGTGCTTGTGAGCGAAAAAATTTTCAAAGGGATTTGCTAGTGTCATGCTCTTCTTAAGTTGAAAATATACAAGAAGAAGCAAATCCTAAGGTAATGGAACAAGCATCTCTCTTTGGGATTGATCAACTCATACAATGCAAGAAAGAGGTTTTGAGAAGGGAAAAAGATGTGGGTAGGAGATTGAAGCCATCCAATGACCCACCTGTGCTAAGCTTGGACAATTCCCAACCCAAATTGTTTCCTTCGAGGCCAAAAGTAAGATGATTGGACTCTCCAATTAATATTCCACCCCGACAACTACATTCCTGGTTTGAAGAAAGTAGCTATGCAATGTCTAGTTAGGAGGAACACACTCTTTTCAATCCTCCATAAGGTAAGGAAGAGGTAAGTCAAGCTTAGTAACGTAAAACAAACGCTTCTTGGGAGGCAACCCAAGTTTTTAAATGTTTTCTAGTTTAGATTTTCATTTCCGCAGTAATAAATTCATGAGTGGGTGTTTTGATGAATTTTTGTTGGTGTTGGAGTTTTGATGGAAAACTTTTGGTGATTTAAATTGATTTTCGTGTATGTGGCATGGTTTAGGGTGTAATTCATGTTTATAGTTGAAGAATTAGTGTCAATTTGAAGTTTGGAGCCTTGCGTAGACTGTCTGCAGAAATTTTATAGCTCACGCGGTCACGTGGAATTTCCACGCGGCCGTGTACAATACCCATGCGGGTGTATAGAATTTCCACACCCCCATGTGGCTTCGTGAGGGGTTACTATTCATTATCATCATCACTAAAACCCTTCATCTTCCACTTCTCCATCTTCAAGAATCTAAACTTCTGAGCACAAAAACTAATTTTCTTCAACTCTTTAGAGGTTTTGACGTGTTTTTCCGGCATTTACATTAAGTTTCCTTCACTGATTTGCTCCGGTAAACTTCATCTTCTTCTATCTTCTCCATGCCCTTATTTTGCCAATCCATGGATTTTTAGTGGTTTATAAGTGTTTTTTTTCATGGCAAATCTTGTAGAAACAGTCTAGAATGCATGGATGGCAAATTGTTTGAAGTGTTGGAGCCCAACCATGGCTTTTTGGCCATGGTTGGGCACCCACGCGGTCGCGTGGCCAGCCCTCGTGCCCGCGTGGGCTATCCAGCCGCACGGCTAAGCACCACGCACCCACGTGGCTGGCCCACGCGGCTGTGTGGCACCCTGGCCGAGCCCAGAGCACGCCCATGCTGGCGTGTGGCTTGTCCACATGCACGCGTGGAACCCTGTACTCATCAAATTCATGCTTACTGATTTTTTTTGAAGCTTTATTTGCAGGTATGACTCCAAGGACTGAAAAAACTTGTTCTGAAATGCTTTAATTTCATACGGTTAACCTTGGATGAGAACATTCTTTTGGCACACCGGCAACACCAGAAGACGACGTCGATGCTTGAGGCTTCCCACTCATGATTCTTTAGTTTTCTTTACTTTTATTTTCATTTTTAGTTTTTCTTTATTTTATCTTTTAGACTTTAGTTAACTTTGTGTTTTGTTTTGTTTGTGTAAGTTTGTGCTTCATGTGTTTACTTATTAGAACTCGCACGTCTTTTATATTTTGTTGAGCTTCACTGAACCCCTTGTCTACATGCAGATGGCCTTGAGAGTGATGTTGATGATGTTTTAGTCATAGACACAATCATATGATATTGTCACATGGTCATGTGAGCTTCACAACCCATACAACAAGCCCATGAGTTATACTTTACCAAACGATAAATGAGGAGTTCAGGGGAGAATTGTTTTAATTGCATTCCCACACGCATTATGCTTCTATTGTTATTATTTTTATTGTGCTTGCATTTGTACATTGAGGACAATGTACATCTTAAGTGTGGGGGAGGGTTCACCTTATACATGGCTTTTACATGTGTTTTCATGAGTATGCTCTTATTGCCAATGAAGGTTCACCTTAGGGTTTAGAGTTTAATTCTTAGTTTTTGGAGGTTGTAAACATTAGATTTTATCATACTCTAGTTTTCATTAAATTTCATTGAATATTTTTGTCCGATTGCCCTTTGTGCACGTTTCTCACTCATTAGACCTATGAAGACCCTAGTTCATTATGTTTGGGACTTTAGTGGCTAGTTTTTATTTGAAAAAAAAAAGAATTGGAAATTGTTTGTTGTTTGTACATATGGGGTAGAAAGAGCAACCACCCATGATGCATGTAGCTACTCTCATAAGTCGGATACTTGTTATGCCCTAATGAGAGAAAGAGCTATCTCATGGGATGTGTGAAAGCTACCATCCTTGGTAGAAAGGGCTACCACCTCGAAAGTATGAAAGCCACTTGGGAGGCATCTTGGGAAAGGGCTACCTTAGAGGTTGTGTGAAGCTACTACCTATTCTTTGTGTTTATAAATAAGTTCTGTGTTAATAAGAACTTAGTAGTGGATATACTGTTGATATGAGTTGAGTTTTTCACACACACACACACATGCATTCGGATTTTATCACTTTCATTTTTTCTTGGATTGTTTGTTAGAGCATTGATTGTTTTGTCTAATGTTTGACTCTCTCCATGACTTTAGAATTTTATTCTTGTACTCTTTTGGTGAACCTAAGGCCAAGCACTTCTCTTTTCTTTCCATGAGTTTAATGTTAAATTTTGCTTGAGGACAAGCAAATGCTTAAGTGTGGGGAGTTTGATAAGAGTTTCAGTAGGCATATTTTTATATATGTTTTACATGCATTGAGCATCATTTTTACCATGGTTTATGTCTCATATTGTGTTTTTGGTGTTCTTTTATGCATATAGGTTGTGAATGCCTTGAAGAGTAAAAAGGAAGCAAAGATAGGCTATAAAGACACAATGTTGGGAGTTCTTGTTCAATTCAATGACTAAGACACGAGAGGAGTTCATTAACATGGAGATGTGTGCCAACATCCAAGAGGATTCAAGTTAATTCACTAGTTGGAAGGGCACAAAGGCAACCACGTCTTCATGTTCCTTCTCTATGTGAAGATTGCAAGACCTTTCAAAGATGTGTCGATGAAGAAAAGTCTTATAGCTTACCACATGGACGTGTGCCCAGACATGTGGTCTCAAGAGAAGAGTGTTTGGACCGCGCTTTGTGAAAAGTACTTTAGCAAAATGTTGCAGTAATTTCACAATAGAAGTACTGTAGCAAAATTACTATTTATGTGCCCGTGTAGAAATTCCTACAGCCCATGCGGGCGCGTGGAAAATCCACATGGGCCCGTGGAGGCACGTGAAAGACGCGGTTTTGGGCTATAAATAGGGCGTTTGCCATATTCTTTAACATCTTTTGTGCGGCTCTTGAGAGGTGAGACAGCTAGGGTTTGGAGAAGAGGTCTATGCCGATTTGGAGGGTGTTCTTCACCAACTTTGATAGTTTTCTTCACCGTCATAGCACTTGTGAAGCCACCGGCGACCTAGCTTCGGAGAGGAATACTTAAAGACGTTGAACTACCTACCAAGGCCAATCATCATGAATTCAAGGGGGTTTTCTCTATGGTTTTTCTTGCTTTTCATTCTATTAATCATTATCTTGTAACTTTCCCCATGGAGGGCTAAACCCTAGTAGGTACTTGGGCATGTGAACCCTAGGATCTATTCTTTTGTATTGATTTGCTTTATGTTTCTAGTTAATCCGAGTTGATTTTAGTTTTAATCTTGTGTTCCCATTGCTTGCATGTTTTATTGATCCTTGTGGTTAATTGAATATGCATGCTTTGTTACTTTGATGAGAGAGAGGTCTCCATTAGAGTTAGAACTTCAAGGTTAAAGAAGGTTGAGAGGGTGAGTCATGATAGTGGAGCGTCCCCTTTCTCTTCTGATTGAGCGTTTCCTATGTCTGTATTCGCTAGACTCTATGCAACCATATTTGGTGTGAGGTGTGAGATTGAGAGATTTCTCTACCGAGACCTTGTAAGGGGTTAGGGATCCTTCACCAGGAATTAGGGTTGGATCTATCTTTAGGAATCAGTTTCACTCCTAGGTGTCCCTAGAGCGTATTGAGGTCATATGGAGTGTGAGGTGTTAAGATTGAGTGATTTCTCTACCAAGACCTTTTAAGGGACTAGTACCGGTGGCTTGGAGGCAAGGGCCAGTTGTTCTTAGATTAACTCGGCTTAGAAGCATTTAGCGAATCTTGAACTTCATGTTAGAAAATAGGGGTAGCTTTGCTCAGTTACCTCATCTTTATTGATTGAGATACTCCCTCCATTTCAACCTTGCATATTTCGTCTCTTGTATTCATTTCTTCACACATTAGATCACCACACCTTTCCATTTATCATTAGGCTAGAAAGCAGAGAAGAAATTAGTATTAGTAGCCCATGTTCCCTGTGGATTCGACTACCCGACTCACTAGGGCATTTATTACTTCGACACCCGTCCACTTACGGTTTACACATAACGCGAGCGTGTGTCAGGAATATAGCTCCATCAAAAACATCATTAGGAGTTCAGGGGAGTATTGTCTCAATTGCCTATCTCCACACACATGTTTTTACTTGTTTTAATCTTTATTATGCTTGTATGTGTACATCGAGGGCAATGTAAATCTTAAGTACAGGGGGAGAGTTCACATTACATATGTTCTATACTAATGTATTATATTTTCATTCTCATGTAGCCAATGATGGTTCACCTTAGTTGCAACGGTTGCATTCTTAAGTTTAGGAGAATTTTTAACATTGAATATTATCATGCTCTACTTGAATTTTTAGGAATTTTTGTACAATTATCACTTGTTACACTACTCGTTCATTAAACCTTGTGTAAACTCAAGTTTAATCTTTACAGGACTGTTTTAACATGTTTGTTGTTTGAATTTCTTAAAGAAAATGTGTATGTTTTGTTGGTGTATTGGGGGTGGAAAGAGCTATCTCATAAGTCGGATACTAGTTATGCCCTAATGAAGTATGAAGTATGAAGTATGAAGCTACTCTCATAAGTCGGATACTAGTTATGCCCTAATGAGAGAAAGAGCTATCTCATTGGATGTGTGAAAGCTACTACCCTGGTAGAAAGAGCTACCCCCTCGAAAGTGTGAAAGTCACCTTGGCGGCCGCCTAGGAAAGGGATACCTTGGAGGATGTGTGAAGCTACTACCTTTCCTTTTTTTATATAAATAAGTCTCTCTTAATAAGAACTTTGAGGAGTACAATTTGGGTTAACTTGAGTGAGTTTACACACTTACACAAAATCGATTTGTTCTCCTTTTTTATTCAAGTTTTTAGCTAGAGAATTGATTTCTCTTATTCGGTGTTTGAATTTCTCCTTACTTGTAGAATACTTCTTTTGCATGCTTTTGGTAAACCTAAGGCCAAGCACTTTCAATTTTCCTTCTTATATGCTTGAATCTTTTATTTTTGGCTTGAGGACAAGCAAAGGCTTAAGTGTTAGGGAGTTTGAAAAGTGCTAGTATATAAGTAATACGAAGTATACTTTTCTTACATTGAGCATTACTTTTATTAAATTGCGCTCATTCCTGTGTATTTGTGTTCTTTTGTGCATTTAAGGTTGTGGAGATAAGTTTGGAAGAAAGAAAACAAAAGTAGATCGTGGACACAATTGTTGATGAAATTCTTGAATCGAATAAGAGTCAAGGCACAAGTTGTGCTCATAAACATATGGGTGTGTGCCGACCTCCATTATGCTCAAGTGAATACACAAAGTGGAGGATCACAAAGGCAGTCAAACTCATATGTTCCGACTTGTGCAACATTGTTAAGAGCTTCATCAATGTGATTTAATTCAAGACACGACATGATCTACCGCATGGATGTGTACCCAATCATGCGGCCTCGATGAAGAAAGTGAATTCGGGAGTATTTTAGTGAAGCACTGTAGCAGGCACTGCAGCAAAATCACTGTAGCGGTTACCGTACACAGCATGTAGGAAAAGACTACCTGGAAATCCATTTGGCCATATGGAAATTCCACACGCCAGTGTGGATGCCTGTTTTCATCCCTATAAATACCGTTTTGAGAGTTTTATATGGGGATCTTTGATAAGTGCTTGTGCGATAATAAGACGAAGCGTTCTTTCCTTGTTTTGAGTATTACTTTTCTCGGGTTTTAATGCTAATATGTGTGTAGTTATGTTACTTTCATGCAGGTAGGGTTGTGAGGCCGAATATGAAAGAAAGAAGCTAATGTGGGTTGTAAATGCACCAATTTGGAGAAAATATTGCTAAGGTTCAAACGCGAAGATACAGGTCGGGTTCGAGATGCGGGAATGTGTGCCAACCTCCTCGTACTCAAGTTAGTATAACAATTTGGAGGAGCACAAGGACAGTCACATTCAAGCATTCCGACTTGTGCATATAGAATAAGATCTACACCAACATGTCCGTTATTAAAGAAGCAAAGCGATCCATGACGTAAACGTGTGCCAGTTTGCGTTACCTCGATGAAAGCATGGATTCGGGAGTATTTCGGACCAGTATTGTAGTAGGGTACTGTAGGAAAACTGTAGCAAGAATACTGTACTAACACTGTTTACAGCAGGCCGAGAAAACAGGAAAACAGAGAATCCACACGAGCATGTGGAAATTCCACATGCCCGTGTGAAAAATCCATAGGGGCGCTCACACGTGCGTGTGGATTCCCGATTCCAACCCTTTAAAAGAAGATTTCAGCATTCTTTTCTCCATCTTTTCCTCAACTTAAGAGAGGGCTGCGGTTAGGGTTTTGAGAGATATTGGCTAGGGCTTTGGAGAGGTTCTACGTCTCCGACATTGCGTGCCGTTTGGAAGAAGGTTAGCGGGAGAGCTTTCACCGACACCGATCCGGTGAGGTGTATCCTAGGCCGGATAAAGGGACCCTTGGGACAAGTATAGTACTCTCCACAAGACTATCGCCACGAGTAACAATGGGGTTTTCTATGGATGCTTTGTTTTTACATTCAATTTCATTGATTCTATCTAGCTCCATGGAGAGCTAAACCCCTAGTGGGTACTTGGGTATTTGTGAACCCTAAGATGTATTCATTTCATTGAATCTCTTTATTATGCTTTAATTAATTGATGTTTATTATGAGTTCCAATCTTGTATGCTTGATTGTATGAATATTCCCCTAGAGTGACACTAGGGTTAAGAGTTCTTCTTGGGAACTCTTGTGAGTGAGTAACACACCATGAGAGTTAGACAAAGCTAGATTGGAGAGGGTTGAGAGGGTGAGTCGAGAGGTAGCGGAGCGTCCCCTTTTTCCTCCGGTATGATTTATCCTACCTCCATATTCCAAGAGTTCTTTATGGCCATAGTAGAGTGAATGGGCTAAGGGATGACCTTCCGCTGGGGCTTAGTTGCGAGTGCATGGAGTGAAGCGTTGAAGTGATTTTAGCATGTAGGGCTTAATTGAAGCTAGGGATCTTTCACCTGGACCAAAGGGTTAGGTCTATAGATAGGAATAAGGTTTATCATTTGGAATCCCTAGAGCTCATTACAATTCTATACGAGTGCGAGGTGTTGAGAATGTTCGATTTCTCCTCCGGGACATGTATAGAGTTAGACTTAGATTTGGGGCTATGCAATTAAGGATTTTCCATGACTCACTATTGCATTAATTAGGAAGTATAATAGAGATTTCTTGCACTAGAAATGAATGTCCTAGGTGAACAATAACCGGGTACCCCATCTTCATCGATTGCCTTACCTTCTCCCTTACTTGTGATTTTTTTCTTGTTGTTTTTACTCTTGAGAATTGAATCTTGTCACACATATCACTATTCATCTTCCACATTAGTTAAGAAACAATTTAAGTGTCTTTATTCTCTACTCTCTATGGATACGATATCCACGCATCTGGGATTATTACTTCGACACTGGTGTACTTGCGATGTACACGCATATTCGGACGTTTCAAGTTTTTGGCGCCGTTGCCGGGGAGTAGGCGTTTAGAGATACTTTGCACTTTGTTTTTCTTAGGTATTCATTTATTCAATCTATTTCATATTTTCTTATTCTATCATTGTTCTGATTTTTGTTTCCTTTCTTTTGGTGCAGCTCCAGGTTATGACCTGAGCGAATCCCTCTATACTAATTGAAGGAGATCCCTAGCTTGAACATACACTTAGAAGTAAAGGGAAAGAACCTGTGCAGGAACAGCCCAATCTAGCTTATTTGGAAATAGAAGAATCTGAAAACATGGTAGAACAGAATGAGCAACAGCGAACATTATCCAATTATGCCAGACCTTCAGTATTGGGGATACAATAGAGCATTGTGCGTCCCCCGATTACAGCTCAAAACTTCGAGCTGAAGTTGGCATTCATCCATATGTTGCATCAATCTATGCAGTTTAATGGTTTGGCCGATGAGGATCCAAACAGTCATATAGGGAACTTTCTCGACATGTGTGATATGCTGAAGATAAACGGGGTGACGGATGATACCATCAAGTTGAGAGCCTTCCCATTTTCCTTGAAAGGGAGAGTGAAGCAGTGGCTACACTCATTACCTAGAGCATCAATTACAACATGGGAGGAGATGATAGAAGCTTTTCTTGGCCGTTATTTCCTTCCCAAAAATTTTGCAAAGCTTAGGAATGAGATCTCAGCCTTTGTACAATTCGAATTGGAGTCTCTATTTGAGACGTGGGAAAGGTTCAAGGAGCTCCTAAGAAAGTGCCCGCAACATGGATTCCTGAAGTGGATGATTGTTCAGACCTTTTACAATGGTTTGAATCTAAGTACAAGGTAACTCTAGGATGCAGCAGCAGGAGGTATCTTAGGTAGCAAGACCCCGGTGAGACCCATCAATTAATTGAAGAAATGGGGTTAAACAGCTACCAATGGAATGCCAGGGAGAAGAAAAAGGTAGCCGGTCTCCATGAGATTGATACAGTGACTTCGCTGGCAGCTCAAGTGGGATCATTGAGTAAGAAGTTATATCTTCTAACTTCGAACAGAGTAGTGGCCGTGATTACTTGCACTGGGTGTGGTGGAGGACATGCTCCCTCCGATTGGCAGATATCTATTGGTGATGCATCTTCGATGGAGAACTTTGATTTTGTAGGTAATGGCATGAGGACTCAACGGAACCCATAGAGCAACACCTACAATCTGAGATGGAAAGAAGCACCCCAATTTCTCGTGGAGTAAACGAGGTCCACAAAAGGCCATGGGGCCACCAGGTTTCCAACAACAAGGCCTAAATGTGGAAAATAGAGTTTCAGGTTTAGAGACCCGAATGACCGATTTGGAGAAGGCCTTGACTAGGTTTGTGCAAATCATCAAATACAAGGTTTGAATCAGTTGAGGCAACACTTGAAAAGCAAGTGAGGCAGGTTGCGAAGTCTCTATCGGAAAGGCCACATGGAAGCTTACCGAGTAATACCGAGACCAACCCTAGAGCGCATGTGAAGATGATCACTTTGAGAAGTGCTCGTGAGGTTGACGGTAGGCTTCTGAGTGAGAAGCCAAATGAACATGCACCTAAGGTTATAGAGGTTGAAGAAGGAACAAGAAAAGAGAAAGAGGTAGCACCCCCACCTTTCAAGCACCTTTCAAGCCAAGGATCCCTTATCCCTCTAGACTGAAGAATAACCAAGGGGATGAATAGTACAAGAAGTTTTTTAGTTTGTTCAAGCAACTCCACATCAATATTCCTTTTGTTGAGGCATTGGCCCAAATGCCTAAGTATGCATAATTATTGAAAGACTTGTTGACCAATAAAAGGAAGTTGGAGGAAAGTGCTTCAGTGATCTTAGATGTATCTTGCCGCGCGGTTTTGCAAAAGAACATGCCGAACAAGAAGAAAAACCCGAGAAGCTTCATCATTCTGTGTAATATTGGCAATCTAGGTGAAGAAATGGCATTGGTGGACTCAGGGGCCAGTATGAATGCCATGCCATACACCTTCTTTCAAAAGCTAGGCTTGGGCGAGCCTAGACCTACTCTGATGACTTTGCAACTAGCGGATTGAACGGTCAGATATCCGAGAGGCATCATCGAGGATGTGCTTGTCAAGGTGGACAAGTACATTTTTCATTTGACTTCATAGTGCTAGACGTAGATGAAGATGCGGATGTACCCTTGATACTTGGGAGGCCATTTTTGTGGACTTCCAAGGCATTAATTGACATGGACGGCGGAGAGCTAACTTTGAGAGTTGGAGATAACAAGCTCACATACCGCCTTGCTGAAGCCATGCGGCATTCTCTTGATTTTGATGATAATTTGTATTTTCTAGATGCTACTGATGAGATTGTTGATGAATACATACAGGAAATGTTCAATCCGGATCAATACGAAGGCTTATTCGACCAAGAGGAGGACAATGAAAAGATCATGATGCTTGGTTTGATGGAAGAAGTACCATCTACCCCGGGGATCTTGAAGAAGGTGCTCCGGAAATTGAAGAGGGCTAAGAGATGCCACCGGAAACCCTCCAAGGCTGTTAGAGACGTGCGTGAACTGAACAAATTGGGTGAATCATTGCTAGATAGTCCCAAGCCCGATAATTCACCCTCTACCCTCAAGAGATTTTCCTCATCATGTTTCCAAGCCATGGGAAAGAGGGAAACTTTCATTTATGAGCCCCCGTGAGGTAAGACAAGGTATGTCAAGCTAAGTGACAATAAACAAGCTCTTCTTGGAAAGCAACCCAAGTGTTTACTGTTTTCTTAATTTGGTAGTTTACTTTTGCTTGAATAAATTGTTGAGTGTTGATGTCTTGATGTTTTATATTTCTGCTATGATTTTATTGTAGGTTTTCAAGTTCATCGTGTGTTTTTATGTGAATTTGGCGAAGTTTTAGTTGTTTGAGCTATTTCTCATGTTTTTCACTGGTATAAATGGCATATTGGGGTAGGCTCTGAGTGTGTAAATATGTTTAAAAAATTTTCTGCAGAGGCTGCTGAATTTTCTAAGGCATCCAGAGAAAACACACGGGGGTGTGGAATTAACACACGCTCGTGGTTTTGTATTGCGAGCTCATCCAGAGAAGGCACATGGGCGTGGACTCGGCCCTGTGAACGACCATCCAATCCTCGCACGCCCATGGGTAATTTCGGCAAAGTTGTGTGAAGTCCTGCAGAGATTGGCGGACTTTCCCGAAAGCACACAGGGGCGTGGACTCGCCCTTGTGGGTGACCTTGTGAAAATTGGACGGGCGTGGGTAATTTTTACACGCCCTTGCGAATCTCTGCAGAGGAGCTCTCTTCATCTCGAGAAGTCACAGGGGCATGCGCTTGCCCCTGTGTGTTGGGCTTGTGAATACCCACACCTATGTGGAATTTCCACACGGGCGTGCGGAATATTTAACAAGTTTTCTCAGATGTCCAGAGTAGCAACAGGGGCGTGTGGCTTCCCTTGTGGGTTGGGTGGATGGGCGTGGGTATTTTTCACACACCTGTGTATTTGCATTCAGAGACAGTGAATGTTTTCCCGAGAGCACACAGGGGCGTGCACCTACCCCTATTAAGCTTCCTTGTGGAGGTACACGGGCGTGTATAATTTCCACAGGCCCTTATGGATGTACAGAACTCCAAGAGGCGCGAGTCCTTTTTAAAGGATTATCGTTCCTCTTCACCCTAATTTCCTCCGGTTGTTTGAGAGAACTTCTACATTGTTTCTCGACCTCATATCACCAATTTGGAAGGATTTTACTTGGTTTTCCGGCCGTTTTCAAAGATTTCTCATCTCAACTCGATGGTAAGCCCTATCTTTGATTTCCTTCACAAATTCATGACATTCATCGATGAAACTCAGTCAATAATGCTTCATTTCTTCAATTAGAATGATTATTTATATTTAGAATGAAGTAAAAGCGTTGTAATGGTGCATTTGTGGAGTTTGAAGCGCGGCCGTGCGTTTGTTCATGGCCCGTGGATCCACACAGGCGTGCGGAAATTACGCACGACCGTGTGGATTTCTGCTGCTATGTTGAATTAACTTGTTTGATCAATTCTCTTTCAATTTTTGTAGACTATGGCACCCAGGTCAAAGAAGCAAGCTGATAAGTGATCACGAGAGTCATCCCTTGAGTCTGAGAGCATGAGATTCACTATCCCCGAGCATCAGGCTCGTTTTGAGCGTTTGTCGAGACTTTGTTTCGGATAGTCTCAGTTCTTGGACACGAGTATTTTGAGAGATTTACAGCAGGGGGATGAGTTCGCTGATGAGGTTCAGGATCTCAGTTAAGTGGATGGTTGGAGACAGTTATTGTCGATTAGAGAGCCATTCATCCGGGAGCTTACACTGGAGGTTCTGTCGATATTCGAAATCAATAGATCCTATGCGAGATTCGACGACCTCGACGTAGTTCAGTTCAGAGCACTTGGACATCACTATAGTCTGATTATCACTCAGTTTTCAGTTCAGCTCGGCTTGTTCGAAGAGGAATTTACAGACAATGAGGAGTACTCTCAGTTACCGACAGATTATCCTAGAGCTCTAACCCCAGAGAGAGCATACAGAGCATTATATGGTCAGGGCCAGTATGAGCCGGGGGTGTCCAAGGCCACATGCCTTTCCTGACCTACGTACCAATATCTACATGCTATCATGAGCAGGTTGGTGATAACACTGGAGTTCTGAGCCGGTAGGAGCTTCTGTACTTGTATTCGATGATGAAGCGCACACTGATCCATCTAGGGCACATCGTCGTTGAGTACATTTGACATTTGGGCCAGTATGCAAGATTGGGAGCTATCTTCTTTGGTCCATACATTACGAGATTAGCTCTGGGTATGGGTCTCTTGGGCGCGATTCGCGGTGCCGAGAAGACAAGTGTACCTGTGCCCCTGAGCTTGGAGACGATGAGATTGATGGGCATGGTCCGTAGGGTTCAGACAGGGGTTTATGTTCTGGTTCTACCGGTCCTAGAAATAGCCTGCCCCCGAGCCTCAGTCAGCACCTATGGAGACCGAGGTACCTCCGGTGACAGAGGACCCATCCCCCGTGCACATATTTTAACCATCTCGAGCCCAGGATTGCTTTGAGAGGCTCAAGAGCACTGTGGGGGTGATACAGATAGAGTTAGCAGAGGCCCGAGCAGAGATTATAGATATTAGGGCTGCGCAGGCCGAACAGTATATGCAGATTTATGGCACGTTTTGACACATTACAGCAGATCTTAGAGCGAGACGTTGGCTCGTCATTTGTCCTACGCCCAAGGACTCCTCAGGCCCCCTCGGTTTCTCTGGCACCTCCATCCCCTATTCTTGCATCAGATGACACACCAGGTACTTCATCACCAGTAGCAGCAGAAGAGCCAGAGGGTGACATCGACACTTGATTTTATTTTCCTCGTCTTTTACTTCCGTATTTTATTTTGGACTTGTATACTCAAAAAGGACTTTCCTTCTGAGTTTATCTTCATTTTGTATCTCGAGTTGTATTCATTGTCTTATCTTTTATATACTCGAGTTATGTTCATTTTTATTGAGCTTCACTGATCCGCCTTGTGTATGTGTGCTAATGGTCTTGTCATCATGGGAAATAAGACTTTGTCATGAGCACGGCGAAGGTGTTTCCGCACTTGGCCGTGTGAGCTTCACAACCCGTTGGAACAACACCCCCAAGGACTTAGCTCCATCAAATTCAACACTAGGAGTCAGGGGAGTATTGTTTTGATTGTTTCTCCCACATCTGAATCCAATTGATATACATCATGAATGAGCTTGCATGTGTACATTGGGAACAATGTACAACTTAAGTCTAGGGGGGAGTTTCATAGTGCATGCATCTCTTTTATACTAGTTTTGATTGATATACATGCTCACATAGCCAATGGCAATTCACCTTAGTTGCATTGATTGTTTTCTTGAGTTTAGGAGAATTTTTAACATTGAATGTTTTCATGGTCTATTTGTTGCTTGAATTTCTAGGAATTTTCGCCAAATTGACACTTGTTGCACTACTCACTCTTTAAACTCTTTTGGAAACTCATGTTTGATGTATATGGGACTAGTTATAGTTGTTTCTTGTGTTAATTCTAAAAAAAATGGAAAAATGAAAAGAAAGAACAAAATAGTTTTGTTGTTTAGTTGTGCTTGTTGGGTGGAAAGAGCTACCACCTATGATGTATGAAGCTACTCTCATAAGTCAGATACTAGTTATGCCCTAATGAGAGAAAGAGCTATCTCATGGGATGTGTGAAAGCTACCACCCCGGTAGAAAGAGCTACCACCTCGAAAGTGTGAAAGCCACCTTAGCGGCTACTTTAGAAAGGGCTACCTTAGAGGATGTGTGAAGCTACTACACTTTTTGATTTTTTATCACCTTTTTTAGATAAATAAGTCCCTTGTATGTAGAACTTGAGGAGTATACTTTGGGTTCACTTGAGTGAGTTCACACACATACACGATTTCGGGTTTGTCGAGCTTTTTGATTCAAGTTTTTAGCTAGAGCATTGATTTTTCGTATTTAGTGTTGAAATATCCCATACTTGTAGAATGCACTCTTTGTATGCTTTTATGAACCTAAGGCCAAGCACTTCCAATATTTCCTTCATCTATGCTTTAATGTTTGAATTTTTTCTTGAGGACAACTAAAAGCTTAAGTGTGGGGGAGTTTGATAAGTGCTGGTGCGATAAGAATATGAAGTGTTCTTTCCTTGTGTTGAGCATTACTTTTCTCGGGGTTTAACGCTAATATGTGTGTATTTATGTTACTTTCATGCAGGTAGGGTTGTGAGGCCGAATATGAGAGAAAGAAACCAATGTGGGTCGGAATGCACAAATTTGGAGGAAATCTTGCTAAGGTTCAAATACGAAGACATAGATCGGGTTCAAGATGTGGGAATGTATGCCAACCTCCTCGTATTCGAGTTAGCACAACCATTTGGAGGGGCACAAGAGCAGTGACATTCAAGCATTCTAACTTGTGCATATAGAACAAGGTCTCCACCAACATGTCCGTTATTGAAGAAGCAAAGCAATCCACGGCGTAAACGTGTGTCCATTTGCATTACCTCGATGAAAGTATGGATTCAGGAGTATTTTAGGCTAATACTATAGCAGGGTACTATAGAAAACACTGTAGTAAAAATACTGCAACAACACTATTTATAGCCGGCCGAAAAAACAAGAAAACAGAGAATCTACACGGGCATGTGGAAATTCCACACGCCCACATGGACGTGTGGATTCCTGATTCTAGCCCTTTAAAAGCCGATTTTAGCCCCGATTTCAGTATTTTTTTCTCCATCTTTTCCCAACTTGAGAGAGGGCGGCGGCTAGGGTTTTGAGAGGTATTGGCTAGGACTTTGGAGAACTTCTACAACTCTGACATCGTGTACAGTTTGGAAAAAGGTTAGTGTGAGAGCTTTCATCGGCATCGATCCGGTGTGGTGTATCCTAGGCCTGACAAATGGACCCTTGCAACAAGTAGAGGACTCTCCACAAGACCATCGCCATGACTAACGAGGGGTTTTCTATGCATGCTTTGCTTTTACATTCGATTTCATTCATTGTATGTAGCTCCATGGAGAGCTAAACCCCTAGTGGGTACTTGAGTATTTGTAAACCCTAGGATGTATTCATTTCATTGAATCTATTTATTATGCTTTTAATTAATTGATGTTTATTGTAGGATCCAATCTCGCATGCATGATTGTATCCATATTCCCCTAGAGTGACACTAGGGTTGAGAATTCTTCTTGGTAACTCTTGTGAATGAGTGACACACCATGAGAGTTAGACAAAGCTAGATTGGAGAGGGTTGAGAGGATGAGTCGAGAGGTAGCGGAGCATCCCCTTTCCTCTCCGGTGTGATGTATCCTACCTCCACGTTCCAAGAGTTCTTTGCGGCCATAGTAGAGTGAATGGGCTAAGGGATGACCTACCGTTGGGGCTTAGTTGCGAGTGCAACGGAGTGAAGCGTTGAAGTGATTTTAGCATGTAGGGCCTAATTGTGGCTAGGGATCTTTCACCTGCACCAAAGGGTTAGGTCTATACATAGGAATAGGGTTTATCATTTGAAATCCCTAGAGCTCATTGCAATTCTATACGAGTGCGAGGTGTTGAGGTTATTCGATTTCTCCTCCGAGACATGTATAGAGTTAGGCATGGTTGACCTTTGATTTGGGACTATGCAATTAAAGATTTCCACGACTCACTATTGCATTAATTAGGAAGCATAATAGAGGTTTCTTGCACTTGAAACGATTGTCCTAGGTGGAACAATATCCGGGTACCCCATCTTTATCGATTGCCTTACCTTCTCTTTTACTTGTGCTCTCTTTCTTGTTCTTTTTACTCTTGAGAATTAAATCTTGTCACACATATCACTATTCATCTTCCACATTAGTTAAGAAACAATTTAAGTGTCTTTATTCCCTACTATCTGTGGATATGATACGCACTCATCTGTGATTATTACTTCGAAACCCGTGCACTTGCTGTGTACACGCAGTACCCCACTTCTATCGATTGCCTTTCCTCTCACTTACTTGGGCCTCTCGTTCTTGTTTCTTTTATTTCTGCTTACATTACAGTTTATTAACACAATTGACACATCTGAATATGCGTGTGAACCGCAAGTGCACAGGTGTCAAAGTAATAAAATACCCGGTGAGTTGGGTAGTCGAATCCACAAGGAACAGGGTTACTAGTACTAACTTCTTCTTTACTTTCTAGCCTAATGATAAATGGAAAGGTGTGGTGATCTAATGTGTGAAGAAATGAATATCGGAGATGAATATGCAAGGGTGAAATGGAGGAAGATCTCAATCAGTAAAAGTGGGGTATTCGGGCAATGCTCCCCGTAGGATTCAGGTATTAGGTACAGAATGAGCAAAGTGTTTCTATGAAGAGTAAGTTAAGTCATGGAAATCCAAATATAAAAGGATCTGGCCTCCCAAGAAGCACTTGTTTTACGTCACTAAGCTTGATGTACCTCTTCCTTACCTTATGGATGCTTAAAAAGAGTGTGTTCCTCCCGACTAGATATTGCATAGCTACTTCCATTAAACCAAGGATCTAGTTGTCGGGGTGGAATATTAATTGTAGAGTCCAACAACCATCTTACTTTTGGCCTCCAAGTAAACAATTTGGGTTGGGGAATTGTCCAAGCTTAGCACAGGTGGGTCATTGGATGGCTTCAATCCCCTACCCACATCTTCTTCCCTCCCAAAACCTTTGTCTTGCATTGTAAGAGTTAATTAATCCCAAAGAAAGATGCTTGTTCCATAACCTTAGGGTTTGCTTCTTCTAATATATTTCCAACTTGAGAGGAGCATGACACTAGCAAATCCCCTTGAAAATTTTCTCACTCACAGGCACAATCTTCAGTCACACAATCCAAAAACTCAAAATGATATTTAACTTCTTGCTTTTCATTTTCTTCGCCAATGTACTCAATTTGCCCAATTTTTTCCATGTTGTTCATGGCCTCATCATGTCCTGTAGATACTTGCATTGCTTGTTCAAATTCTTCTTTTTCTTTAGCAAGCATGTCCAAAATCTCTCCTAATTGATGCTCAATGTTTTTGATGGAGATCTCATGACAACTCAATGTGGCCTCAATATTTTGGAAATGGGCATCGGTTGATTCAATAAATCTCGGTAACACTCTTTCCAACAGAAGTACATCTTCTTCAAGCTTCTCATCCAACTGAAATTCTTCTTGAGGTGCTTCCCATTGTTGTCCATCAATATCCCACAAGAGGTTTGGGTAGCTCCTTTGATTTCGATGATAGTTGATGCGATATGGATTTTGTTGTTGATGAATATTGACAAATTGATCAATTTTTCTACTGAGAGCATCAACCTGAAAAATATAAATCTACAACTGGATTAATCATCATTCAAGTTCCATGCAAGAAAAAGTAAATAAGACAAAATAAAACAAAATATAATGGTGGAAGAAGATAGAGTGAAAATTATGAAAACAAAATAAAAACATATGAGAAAAATGGAAGAAAAAGAAAGTGTGGAATAGAAAAATAAAATGAAAATGATAAATGGCTAGAGCAACAAAGTCCTAGCGTTCCTAGTATCCTATTCCAAGGCAATGGTGCCAAAAACTTGACACATCCGAATATGCGTGTGAACCGCAAGTGCACGGGTGTCGAAGTAATAAAATACCCGATGAGTTGGGTAGTCGAATCCACAGGGAACAGGGTTACTAGTACTAACTTTTTCTCTGCTTTCTAGCCTAATGATAAATGGAAAGGTGTGGTGATCTAATGTCCGAAGAAATGAATATCAGAGACAAATATTGAAGGATGAAATAGAGGGAGATCTCAATCAGTAAAAGTGGGGTATTCGGGCAATGCTCCCCTAGGATTCAGGTATTAGGTACCGAATGAGCAAAGTGTTTCTATGAAGAGTAAGTTAAGTCATGGAATTCCAAATATAATCAGATCTGGCCTCCCGATCACCGATACTAGTCCCCTAAGAGGTCCCGGTGGAGAAATCGCTCAATCTCAACACCTCACATCACATATGACCGCAAAGCACTCTAGGGATTCCAAGAGTTGTATCCGATTCCTAAAGATTGATCCAACCCTAATTCCTGAGGAAGGATCCTAACCCCCTACAAGGTCCCGGCAGAGAAATCTCTCAATCTCACACCTTACACCAAATATGGTTGCATAGAGCTTGGGAATGGAGATAGAATACGCCAATCAGAGGGGAAAGGGGATGCTCACTATCTCATGACTCGCCCTGTCAACCCTCTTCAAGCTTGAGGTTCTAACCCTAATGGAGACCTCTCCCACACCAATGTAACAAATCAAGCAAACCAAATAACCAAAAGATTAATAAGGCAAGCATGCATTACACAATCAAGATTAAAACTTAATCAAACTCGGATTAAATAGAATCACTAAGCAAATCCACAAAAGATGAGAATCCTAGGGTTCACAAGCCCAAATACCATCTAGGGTTTTTAGCTCTCCATGGAGCGATATACAAAACACACCATCAATGAATGAAAGTACATTAAAACCATAGAAATAAACCCTCTTATATGTGAACTGATGGCCTTGATGGAGAGCTTCGATGTCTTGAAGGACCCACTCCGAAGCTAGGTTCACCGGTGGCATCCTTGATGCTATGACGGAGGAGGAATCGATCAAAGTTGGTGACGAAGCGCCTCCAAAGCCGCAAAGAACTCCTCTCCAAACCCTAGCCGTCTCACCCGTCAAGGGCAGCACAAAAGATGAGAAAGAATAGGGCAAAATGGCTATTTATAGGCCTTAGACTGTCTCTGCTGATTGCCCCCACGTGCCCATGTGGATTTTCCATGCGCCGGTGTGGGTGCAAGAATTTCCATGCGGTCGTGTGGAATTTCCATGCGGGCGCATGAACAATAATTTTGCTACAATACTACTACAGTATTTTCACAAAAACGCGGTCCAAACATTCTTCTCTTGAGGCCACATGTCCGGGCACACGTCCATGTGGTAGGCTATAAAACTTTTCTTCATCGACGTATCTTTGAGAGGTCTTGCAATCTTCACAAAAAGAAGGAATATGAAGATGTGGCTTCCTTTGTGCCCTTCCAATTAGTGAATTGACTTAAATCTTCTTGGAGGTTGGCACACATCTCCACGTTTATGAACTCCTCTTGTGTCTTGGTTCTTGAATTGAACAAAAACTCCCAACATTGTGTCTTTATAGCCTATCTTTGCTTCCTTTTTACTTTTCAAGGCATTCACAGCCTATATGCATAAAAGAACACCAAATACACAATATGAGACATAAACCATGGTAAAAAAATGATGCTCAATGCATATAAAACATATATAAAAATATGTCTACTCAAGCAATTATCAACAATCATTATTCATCTTCAATTGGCCAAGTAGAAATTTTAGTATTTTTATTCCCTACTCCCTTTTATACAATGCCCCACTGACTTGAGATATATTACTTCGATAAAACTTTGCACTTGCGGATCACACACAACGGGCATTGTCAGGAACTTTTGGAGAAGATAAGGCGGCTCCTCAAGACCATCCACACGGATGATAAGGGGGTTATCTCTATGGATTGCTTGCACTTATTTTTTATTTCATTGTTGATTTTGTATTGCTCCATGGAGAGCTAACCCCCTGGTGGGTGCTTGGACTTGTAAACCTTATGATGGTTTTGTTTCATTGACTCTTATTATGTTTCCTTTAATTGATGTTTTAATTGAGTTTCAATCTTGTGTGCCTATTGATTTGATTTCCCTTAAAGTGATACTAAGGTTGAGAATCTATCTTGGTAATCTTTTAAAGAGGTGACAACTTCATTAGGATTAGACTTATCGAGGTTGAAGAGGGTTGAGAGGGTGAGTTGAGAGGTAGCTGACCATCCCCTTTCCATTTCGATGTGATTTATCCTACCTCCATGTTCTAGAAGTTCTTTGCGGTCATGATAGAGTGTAGTGCTAAGAGACAAACTCCACTGGGGCTTAGTTGTGCGAGCAACAGAGTGAAGTGTTGAAGTAATCCTTAGTGCAAGGGATTTTTCACCTGTACCAAAGGGTTAGATCTATATTAGGGAATAGGGTTTATCATATGGAATCCCTAGAGCTTCAAGCAGTCCTACACAGTGTGAGGCGTCAAGAATATCACTTTCCACAAGGGTATAGTGTAGCGGGTGACACACATCTGAATTGCGTGTGAACTGCAAGTGCACGGGTGTCAAAGTAATAATTACCCCGGTGAGTGAGTGACAAGGTCCCCTTGCGTATATCCCGCAAGTGCACGGGTTTGTCGAAGTAATAATCCCAGGTAAGCGTGGTCGAATCCACAGGGAGTAGGGAGTAAAGACACTTAATTCGATTCTTATTTATGTGGAGTATCAACAATGATAAGTATGATAATGATTCAATTCTCAACAATTAAAAACAACAAGTAAGAGAGCAAAAGAAAGGAGGAGGCAAGGCAATCGATAAAGATGGGGTACTCGGATGATGCTTCACCTAGGAAAATCGTTTCAAGTGCAAGAACTCTCTATTATGCTTCCTACTCAATGCAATGGTGAGTCATGGAAATCCTTACATACATAGTCCCAAATCTAAGGTCAACTATGCCTAACTCTATTCATGTCCCAGAGGAGAGATTAAATAACCTCTCAACCTCGCACTCGAATAAAGTTGCAATAAGCTCTAGGGATTCCAAGTGATAAATCGCTTTCTAATTATAGACCTAACCCTTTGGTCTAGGCGGAAGGTCCCTAACCACAATTAAGCCCTAGATACTAAGATCCCCTCAACGCTTCACTCCATTACACGCGCAACTAGGCCCCAGCGGAGGTTCATCCCTTTGACCATTCACTCTATTATGGCCGCAAAGAACTCAAGGAACATAGGTAGAATCTATCACGTCGGAGGGGAAAGGGGATGCTCCTGTACCTCTCGACTCACCCTCTCAACCCTCTCCAACCTAGCTTTGTCTAACGCTCATGGTGTGTCACTCACTCACAAGGTTACCAACAAGAACTCTTAACCCTAGTGTCACTCTAGGGGAAATGTTCATACAATCAAGCATTCAAGGTTGGAACTCACAATAAACATCAATTTATTGAAAGCATAATAAAGAAGTTCAAAGAAACGAATACATCCTAGGGTTCAAAATCACCTAAGTACCCACTAGGGGTTTAGCTCTCCATGGAGCTAAGTACAATCAAAGAATTTGAATGTAAAAGCAATGAATCCATAAAGAAACCCCCTCGATGGTAATGTCGATGGTCTTGCAGAGAGTCCTCTACTCGTCATCCAAGGATTCCCTCGTCCGGTAAAGGATACGCCTCGACGGAAGCTCCCCTACCAACCTTCTTCCTCAGGAATGACGATGTCAGAGCCATAGAACCTCTCCAAAACCTTGGCTAATACCCCTCAAAACCCTAGCCGAAGCCCTCTCTCAAGTTGGGGAAAAGATGGAGAAAAGAATACCAAAATCGGGGCTGAATCGGCTTTAAATAGGGCTGGAATCGGGCAACTCCACGGGCGTGGACGCTACATGCGCCCGTGCGGAATTTCCACACGGGCGTGGATAATTTCCACATGCCCGTGTGGATTCTCTGTTTCTCTAATTTCTCGGCCGGCTGTGAACAGCGGTGCTACAGTACTTGCTACAGTGTTCTGTTACAGTCTTCGACATGAATAACTTCCCAATTCCATACTTTCATCGGGGTAATGCAAACGGGCACACGTTCCCATCGTGAATCACTTGCTTCTTCAATGATATATATGTTGGTGGAGCTCCTGTTCTTATATGCATAAGACGGAATGCTCGAGTGTGACTGTCTTTGTGCCCCTCCAAATGGATGTGCTCACTCGAATGCGAGGAGGTTGGCACACACTCTAGCATCTCACCCCGACCTATGTCTTCGCGTTTGAGCCTTAGCAAGATTTCCTCCAAAATCGGTGCATTATGATCCACATTGGTTTCTTTCCTTCATAATTGGTTTCACAACCCAACCTGAATAAAAGTAACATAAAAACACACATATTAGTGTAAAAACCCGAGAAAAGTAATGCTCAACATAAGGAAAGAATGCTTCGCATTCATATCACACAAGAACTTATCAGTGAGTAATCGAATCCACAAAGAACAGATTTATTAGTAGTAACTAATTCTTAGTTATCTTGTCAAAATCAATGAATGTGATGAAATGAACTAATCGCAAGAAAATTAATAAGCAAGCAAACAGGCAAGATAGAAAGTAAAGGAGATCTCAATTAATAAAGGCGAGGTAGCTGGGCATTGCCCCCCCTAGGATCTAGCATGAAGCTCAAGATTTGGTAAATGCTCCTAAACTGAGTCTAATGAGTCGAGGTAATCCAAGAACAACCGGCCCTTGCCTCCAAGGCACCGGTACTAGGCCCCTACAACGTCCTGGTGGAGAAATTGCTCAATCTCAACACCTCACACCCCATATAACCGCACTAAGCTCTAGGGATACCTAAGAGTGAAACCGATTTCTAAAGATAGATCCATCCCTATTTCTAGGCTAAAGATCCCTAACCCCCTACAAGGTCCTAGTGGAGAAATCTATCAATCTTACGCCTCCCACCAAATATGGTTGCATAGAATCTAGGGAATATAGAGATTGGAAACACTCATCAGAAGGGAAAGGGTCACTCCACTATCTCATGACTCACCCTCTCAACTTTCTTTAACCTTGAAGTTCTAACTTTAATGGAGATCTCTCTCATCAAAGTAACAAATTATGCATAATAAATCAATTGCGACGACCAATAATGCATGTAAGCCATGGAAACACAAGCTTAAAACTCAAATCAACATGGATTTAATAGAGACATAAAACAAATCAATACAAAAAAATTGATCATAGGGTTCACATGCCCAAATACCAACTAGGGGTATCCCTCCATGGGGCAGGTTACAAAACAATGATTAATACAATGATTAACAATATAAACCATAGAGAAAAACTTGACATGGACCCCAGCAAGTGCACGGGTTTGTCAAAGTAGTAATCCTAGGTGAGTGGGGTATCGTATCCATAGGGAGTAGGGAATAAGAATACTTAAATTGCTACTTAACCAAGTGAAAATGAACAATGATTGTGTTGCTAAGATGTAGTGTAAACAAGAATAAAAGATACAAGAAAGAGAAGCACAAGTAATTAAGAGATACGGTAATCGATAATAATGGGGTACTCGGATATTGTTCCGCCTAGGACAATCATTTCAAGTGCAGAACCAACTATTATGCTTTCTAATCAATGCATTAATGAGTCGTGGAAATCCTTCAATATATGGTCCAAATCTAATGTCAACCGTGACTAGCTCTATACGATGTCTCGGTAGAGAAATCGAACAATCTCCATACCTCATACTTGTATAGAATTGCATGGAGTTCTACGTATTCCAAGTGATAAACCCTCTTCCTAGATGTAGAACTAACCCTTTGGTCCAGGTGAGAGGTCCCTAGTCACAATTAAGCCCTAGATGCTAAAATCACTTCAACGCTTCACTCCGTTACCTTTGTAAATAAGCCCCAGTGGAAGGTCATCCCATAACCCGTTCACTCTACTATGACAGCAAAGAACTCAAGGAAATAGACATAGGATAAATCACATCGACTCACCCTCTCAATCCTGACAAGATCCCCTTACGTATATCCCGTAAGTGCACGGGTTTGTCGAAGTTATAATCCCGGATGAGCTGGTATCGAATCCACAGGGAATAGAGAATAAAAATACTTAATCCGCTTCTTAGCTATGTGAAAGATCAGTAGTGATAAGTATGACAATGATTCAATTCTCAAAAGTAAAAACAACAAGTAAGAGAGCACGAGTAAAGGAGGAGGTAAGGAAATCGATAAAGATGGGGTACTCGGATAATGCTCCGCCTAGGACAATTGTTTCAAGTGCAAGAACCGTCTATTATGCTTCCTAATTAATGCAATGGTGAGTCATGAAAATCCTTAAATACATAGTCCCAAATCTAAGGTCAACTATGCCTAACTCTATACATGTCCCAAAGGAAAGATTAGATAACCTCTCAACCTCGTAATCGAATAGAGTTACAATGAGCTTTAGGGATTCCAAGTGACAAATCTCTTCCTAATTATAGACCTAACCCTTTGGTCCAGGTGGAAGGTCCCTAACCACGATTAAGCCCTAGATACTAAGATCACCTCAACGCTTCACTCCATTGCACGCGCACCTAAGCCCCAGCGGAGGGTCATCCCTTTACCCATTCACTCTATTATGGCCACAAAGAACTCGAGGAACGGAGGTAAAATCTATCACGTCGAAGGGGAAAGGGGACGCTCCTGTACCTCTGGACTCACCCTCTCAATCCTCTCCAACCTAGCTTTGTCTAACAATCATGGTGTGTCACTCACTCAAAAGGTTACCAACAAGAACTCTCAACCCTAGGGTCACTCTAGGGGAAATGTTCATACAATCAAGCATTCAAGGTTGGAACTCACAACAAACATCAATTAATTGAAAGCATAATAAAGAGATTCAATGAAACAAATACATCCTAGGTTCACAAATACCCAAGTATCCACTAGGGGTTTAGCTCTCCATGGAGCTAAGTACAATCAAAGAAATAGAATGTAAAAGAAATGAATCCATAGAGAAACCCCCTCGATAGTCGTGTCGATGGTCTTGTGGAAAGTCCTCTACTCGTCGTCCAATGATTCATTGTCCGGTATAGGATATACCTCGACGGAAGCTCCCCTACCAACCTTCTTCCAAAGGAATAACGATGTCAGAGCCATAGAACCTCTCCAAAACCCTAGCCGAAACCCTCTCTCAAGTTGGAGAATAGATGGAGAAAAGAATGCTGAAATCAGGGATGAAATCGGCTTTAAATAGGGCTGGAATCGGGCATCCACACGGTCATGTGGATTTTTCACACACCCCAGTGGAATTTCCACACGGGCGTGGGTAATTTCCACATGCACGTGTGGATTCTCTGGAATTGTGATTTTCGGCCGGCAGTGAGCAGTGCTGCTACAGCACTTTTGCTTCAGTGCTCTGCTACAATACCTGGCCTAAAATACTTCTCGAGTCCATACTTTCATTGAGGTGACGCAAACGGACATACGTTCACGTCGTGGATCGCTTTGCATCTTTAATGATGGACAAGTTGGTAGAGATCTTGTTCTATTTGCATAAGTCGGAATGGTTGAGTGTGACTGCCCTTGTGCCCCTCTAAATGGTTGTGCTAACTCAAATACGAGGAGGTTGACACACACTCTAGCATCTCACACCCGACCTATGTCTTCGCGTTTGAGCCTTAGCAAGATTTCCTCCAAAATCGGTGCATTATGATCCACATTTGTTTCTTTCCTTCATAATTGGTTTCACAACCCAACCTGCATAAAAGCAACATAAAAACACACATATTAGTGTAAAAACCCGAGAAAAGTAATGCTCAACATAAGGAAAGAACGCTTCGCATTCATATCACACAAGCACTTATCAAACTCCCCCACACTTAAGCTTTTGCTTGTCCTCAAGCAAAAATTAACATTCTATGCATAGATGAAGGAAATATTGGAAGTGCTTGGCCTTAGGTTCACCAAAGTGTACAGAGAGAGCATTCTACAAGTAAGGGAAATTTCAACATTAAATACAAAAATCAAAGCTCTAGCTAAAAACTTAAATCAAAAAGGACAACAAACCCGAAATCGTGTACGTGTGTGAACTCACTCAAAACAACACAAGGTATACTCCTCAAATTTCTAAGTATAAGGGACTTATTTATCTACAAAAGTGACAACAATTTAAAAGATGGTAGTAGCTTCACACATCCTCTAAGGTAGCCCTTTCCAAAGCGGCCGCTAAGGTGGCTTTCACACTTTCGAGGTGGTAGCTCTTTCTACCGGAGTGGTAGCTTTCACTCATCCTATGAGATAGCTCTTTCTCTCATTAGGGCATAACTAGTATCCCACTTATGAGAGTAGCTTCATACTACATAGGTGGTAGCTCTTTCCACCCAAAATGCAAAACAAACAAGAAAACTATTTTGTTCCTTCTTTTTATCATTCATTTTCATTTTTTTTTAGAATTTAACACAAGAAACAACTATAACTATTCCCTTTGACATCGAACATTAGTTTCCAATAGAGTTTAAAGAGTGAGTAGTGCACTGAGTGTAATTTGGGCAAAAATTCCTAAAAATTCAAATAAAACTAAAGTATGAAGATATTCAATGTTAAAAATTCTCCTAAACTAAAGAATACAATCATTGCAACTAAGGTAAACCGCCATTGGCTATGTGAGCATGGATATCAATCAAGAACAACAATCAATTAAGAACAATAAAAAGGATGTGTGCACTATGAAATTCCCCTCCACACTTAAGTTGTACATTATCCCCAATGTACACATGCAAGCTCACTCATAACTGATATCAATTAAGAATATATGTGGGAGAAGCAATCAAAACAATACTCCCCTGACTCCTAGCATTGCGTTTGATGAAGCTAAATCCTTGGGAGTAGTATTCGAACGGGTTGTGAAGCTCACACGGTGAAGTGCCAAAGCACTTTGGCCGTGCCCATGACAAAGTCTCAATTCCCAAATGACAAGACCATCTACACGCATATACGAGGGGGTTTAGTGAAGCTCAATAAAACAAAAATAACTCGAGTATATATAAAAGATAGACATTGAATACAAGTCGAGATGCAAAATGAAAATAAACTCAGAAGGAGAATCCTTTCTAAGTGAACAAGTCTAAAATAAAATGCAAAATAAAGAAAATGCAGAAAAATAAAATCAAATGTCGGTGTCACTCTCTGTCGGCTCCTCTGCTACTGCTAGTGGTGGGGAAACATAAGGTGGATCCACCAGTGCAGATATAGGAGATGGGGGTGTAGGAGATGCCGAGAGGGGCTGACGAGTCCTCGGTCGCAAGACAAATGAGTAAGTGACGTCTCTCTCTAAGATCTACTGTAATACGTCAAAACGTGCCATGAACTCTATATACTGAGTGGTCTGCGTATCCCAAATCTCAGCAATCTCTACTCGAGCCTCAGCCACCACTGTCCGTATCACTCCCATCGCACTCTCGAGCCTCTCGAAGCGATCATGGGCTCGAGATGGTGAAAACATACGTACGGGGGGAGCGTCCTCTGCCGCCGAAGGTGCCTCGGTCTCCATCGTTGCTGACTGAGGCTGGGGAGCAGGCTGGGAAGCCTCGGCATGATCACCCTCACCCTTAGCGATCTCTAGAGCCGGTAGCACCAATGCATAAACCCCTGTCCGAAATCTACGGACCATGCCCATCAATCTCAGTGTCTCTAAACTCAGGGGGTAGGTATACTCGTCTTCTCAGCCCCACGAATCGCCTCCAAGAGACCCATGCCCAGCACTAATCTCATAATGTAGGGGCCTGAGAAGATCGCTCCCAGTCTAGCATAATGCCCTTGATGTCTGATGTACTCTGCCATGATGTGTCCTAAGTGAATCGATACGCGCTGCATCATCGAGTATAAGTACAGAAGTTCCTGTCGACTCAGAACACTAGTGCTATCACCACGGCCATTCACCGACCTTGTCATGATTGCATCTAAATATCTGTATGCATGTCGGGAAAGACACGTGGCCTTGGACACTCCTTGCTCGTACTGACCCTGACCACATAGCACTCTGTAAGCTCTCTGCGGGGTCAAGGCTCTAGGATAATCAGTCAGTAACTTAGAGTACTCCTCGGTGTCTGTGAATGCCTCCTCATACAAGCCAAGTAGAACTGAAAAACTAAGTAACACTCAAGCTATGGTGGTGTCCAAATACTCTGAACTGAATGGCATCAATACTGTCAAAGCTCGAATAGGATCTGTCAAAACCAAATGATAACAAGACCTCCAGTGCGAGCTCTCGTATGGCTGGCTCTCTAATAGTCAATAACTGCCTCCAACCACCTACCGATACGAGATCCTTGACCTCGTCTGCCAATTCGTCTCCCTACTGCAGATCTCTCAGTATACTCGTATCAAGAAATTGAGTCTGTCCAAAACGAACTCTCGACAGCCGCTCAAAATGAACCCTGTGCTCCGGAATGGTGAAACTCATGTCCTAAGACTCGGAAGATGACTCACGCGGCCACTTATCAGCTTGCTTCTTGGACCAGGGTGCCATAATCTGTAAAGTTTGAGAACAAAATCGGTCAAACAAAATGATAAAGCATTACTGCAAAATTCCACACGGTCGTGCAGAATTCCACACACCCGTGTGGATCCACGGGGTGTGAAAAACCTGCACGGCCGCGCCTTAAAAATCCAAAAATAAATCTTAAAACTACTACTAACTTTGTTCTAAACATAACTAATCTCGCTAATTGAAGAAGCGAAGAGTGTCTGACAGGATTCATCGAATTAAATCATGAATTGATGAAGAAATCAAGAAAATAGAAAAAGAGGGATCACCGATGAGTTGAGATGAGAAACTTAAGATTCGGCCGGAAAACCTTGCAATAACTCCACCAAATTGACACAAGGAAGTCAGGGAATGATGTGAGGGCGTTCTCAGACGAATAAAGGATGTGAACAAGGAAAGAAACGACTCCTCTTTAAAAAGAAGTTGCGCCCCTTGGCATTTTGCGCATCCACATGGGCGTGCGGAAATTACCCACGCCCGTGTGCCTCATTAAGAGAGCTCCACAGGGGCAGATGCACGCCCCTATGCGCTCTCGGGAGAAACTCGCACAGTCTCTGAATGGCCCTCCATGGGCGTGCGGAAATTATGCACGCCCGTGCGCCCGACCAACAGGGGCAGATGCACCCCTGTGACTGCTCTGGATATCCTTGAAAATCTCTGAAGTGTTTCGCACGCTCGTGTGGCAATTACGCACGGGCGTGGACATTCACAATCTCAACTCACAGGGGCAAGCGGACGCCCCTGTGTCTTCTCAGGATCGCAAGAGCTACTCTGCAGAGATTCGCACAGGCGTGTGGAAATTACCCACGCCCATGCAGTTTTCACAAGGTCGCCCACAGATGCGAGTTCACGCCCTTTTACGCTCCCGGGATAATTTGACAAACTCTACAAGAAATTACCCATGGGCATGCGATATTCGCATGGTCATTCACAGGGGCAGCCGCACGCCCTTGTGCCTTCTCTGGATGAGCTCGTAATATAAGTCCACGGGCGTGCGGAAATTCCCACGCCCGTGCGTTTTCACTGGATGACTTAGAAAAACCTGCAGGCTCTGCTGAAAGTTTCTGAACATGTTTACACACTCAGAGCCTGCCCTAGTATGCAAGTTTTACCAGTGAAAAACATGGAATAAAGCTCAAATGACACAACTTCGCCAATTCCACATGAAAACACACGATGAATACACAAATCCCATAAGAAAATCTCAGCAAAAGCATCTAAAAATCAAGACACCAACACTTAACAAATTATTCATGCAAACAAACTAAACTGGAAGATAAGAAACAGTAAAGACTTGGGTTGCCTCCCAAGAAGAGCTTGTTTAACGTCACTAAGTTTGACGTACCTTGCCTTACCTCACGGGGTTTCAAGGAGGAAAAATACTTCTCTATTGTCACTATAAATCTCTACGCCATAGTATGGTTTCAGCCTATGTCCATTCACCTTGAATGTGCCCTTCTTCAGATGGTTAATCTCAATGGTCCATGAGGTGAAACTTCGGTTATGGTATACAGACCAGACCACCTTGATTTGAGTTTCCTCGGGAACAAACGTAGGCTAGAGTTGAATAGTAACACCTGATCGCCTGCTTTGAAGTCCTTCGGAATCTTGATATGCTTGTCATGTCACTTCCGAATTCTTTCCTTATATGTCCTTGCATTCTCATATGCCTTCATCCTCCATTCGTCTAACTCGTTGAGCTGTAATATTTGTTGCTCTCCAGATTTGCGCAAGTAGAAATTCATCACTTTAATTGCCCAATATGCTTTGTGCTCTAATTCCACCAGTAAATGGCAAGATTTTCCATACACTAAATTATAGTGAATGGTCCCTATTGGTGTTTTGCATGCTATTCTATGAGCCCAAAGTGTGTCATCTAATCTTTCAGACCAATCTTGTTTCCCTTGTTCCACTAATTTTGTTAAGATTCTCTTGAGCTCTCTGTTTGCAACCTCCACTTGCCCACTCATTTGCGGATGGTAAGGAGTAGCAATACGATGATGAACTCCATAACGCTTTAACACTTTCGCCAATTGTGTGTTACAAAAATGGGTTCCCCGATCGTTAATGATAATTCTTGGAGTTCCAAATCGAGTAAATAACTTCTTCAAAAACTTCGCCACAGTTCTTGCATGATTAGTTGGAAGAGCCTGGGCTTCCACCTACTTCGAAACATAATCAACTGCTACCATAATGTATTGATTGCCATTGGACTTTGGAAATGGTCCCATGAAATCAATTCCCATACATCAAACACCTCGCAAAATTGGATAGGATTTTGAGGCATCTCGTCCCTTTGTGATAAGTTTCCAGCCCTTTGACAACTATCACATCATAAAACAAATTGATGAACATCTTGGAATAAGGTCAGCCAATAGAAACCAGCGGCTAAAACCTTCTCTGCAGTTTAACTTGATGCATATTGCCCACCCACTGGACCGGAATGACAATGCGCAATGATGTTCCAACCTTCCTCCCTAGAAATACACCTTCGCACCACCTGATTTGCACAAATACGGAACAGGTAAGGATATTCCCAGAAAAAATTCTTAAGGTCACTGAAAAATTTCTTCTTCTGTTGAAAGCTTAAACCCTTCTTCAATACCTTTCCTGATAGATAATTCGCAAAATCTGCGAACCATGGAATATCTTTTGATTCTGATTTCTGTACCGCATTGATAAGTGCTTGTACGATATGAATGCGAAGCATTCTTTCCTTATGTTGAGCATTACTTTTCTCGGGTTTTTACACTAACATGTGTGTTTTTTATGTTACTTTCGTGCATGTAGGGTTGTGAGGCCGAGTATGAAGGAAAGAAGCCAATGTGGATCATAAATGCAAAGATTTTGAAGGAAATCTTGCTAAAGTTCAAATGCGAAGACATAGGTCAGGTGCGAGATGCTAGAGTGTGTGCCAACCTCCTCGTATTTGAGTTAGCACAACCATTTGGAGGGGCACAAGGGCAGTCACACTCAATCATTCCGACTTATGGACATAGAACAAGATCTCCACTAACTTGTCCGTCATTAAAGAAGCAAAGCGACCCACGATGTGAACGTGTGCCCGTTTGCGTCACCTAGATGAAAGTATGGACTCGGGAAGTATTTTAGGCCAGGTACTATAGCGGAACAATGTAGCGAAAGCAATGTTATCAAAACCGGCCCAGACATCGACCCGGTCTAGGCTTCGGGTCTCGGGTCAACTGGTTCAACCGCCGGGTCATTCGGGTCAATGCCGGGTTAATAAAATTATTTTAATATTATTTTTAAAATTATAAATTAGTTTTTAATTCTATAATAATATATAACATTTATTTATTATTTGTTATCAAATAAATAATTTGAAGGGACAAAAAAATAAATTGTAAAAATACATGACAAGCATAAAAAGTTAAAAACCGATACATAATAAAATTTCAAAAATTCAAGCTCTACATGACATAACTGGACTCAACCCTAATATCAAACTCATTCAAATATTCCATACATAACAAAACACCAACACAATATCATATGAATCCATAGTGAAATTTCAAATTTAATCAAACCAACTCAATCCAATACATAACAAAAGTTACAAAAATTAAAGGATGAAAATGTCATTTTATAAACAAGCATTAACCAGCCCGGGTCATTGAAACCCGGCCGGGTCACACCGGGTCACACCGGGTTGATTACATGTCCGGTCTAATTAGAGACCCGGACCGGTTTAGTCACCGGGTCGACCGGTCGAACCGCCGGGCCGGTCCGGGTTTGATAACACCGAGCTAAAAGCATCAGAAAGACTGCTCACGATCGAGGGAGAAAAGCAGAATTCAGAGAATTCACATGAGCGTGTGGAAATTATACACGGCCATGTGGAAATTCCACATGGGCGTGTGAAAAATACATAGGCCCGTGTGGTCGCCTGATTCCAGCCCTATTTAAAGCCGATTCAGCCCCGATTTCAGTATTCTTTTCTCCATCTTTTCGCAAACTTGAGAGAGAGTTTCGGCTAGGGTTTTGAGAGGTATTGGCAAGGGTTTTGGAGAGGTTCTACGGCTCCGACATCATCATTCTTTAGGAAGAAGGTTGGTAGGGGAGCTTCCATCGAGGTGTATCCTATACCGGACAAGGGAATCTTTGGAAGACGAGTAGAGGACTTTCCACAAGACCATCGACATGACTATCGAGGGGATTTCTCTGTAGATTCATTGCTTTTACATTCTATTTCTTTGATTGTACTTAGCTCCATGGAGAGCTAAACCCTTAGTGGGTACTTGGGTATTTGTGAACCCTAAGATGTATTTGTTTCATTGAATCTCTTTATTATGCTCTCAATTAATTGATGTTTATTGTGAGTTCTAACATTGAATGCTTGATTGTATGAACATTTCCCCTATAGTGACACTAGGGTTGAGAGTTCTTGTTGGTAACCTTATGAGTGAGTGACACACCACGAGCGTTAGACAAAGCTAGGTTGGAGAGGGTTGAGAGGGTGAGTCGAGAGGTACAGGAGCGTCCTCTTTCCCCTCCGACGTGATAGATTCTACCTCCGTTGCTCGAGTTCTTTGTGAACATAATAGAGTGAATGGTGTAAGAGATGACCCTCCGCTGGTGCTTAGTTGCGTGTGCAATGGAGTGAAGCGTTGAGGTGATCTTAGTATCTAGGGCTTAATTGCGGTTAGGGACCTTTCATCTGGACCAAAGGGTTAGGTCTATAATTAGGAAGAGATTTATCACTTGGAATCCCTAGAGCTCATTGCAACTCTATTCGAGTGTGAGGTTAAGAGGTTATTTAATCTCTCCTTCGGGACATGTATAGAGTTAGGCATAGTTGACCTTAGATTTGGGACTATATATTTAAGAATTTCCATGACTCACCGTTGCATTGATTAGGAAGCATAATAGAGGGTTCTTGCACTTGAAACGATTGTCCTAGGCGGAGCATTATCCGAGTACCCCATCTTTATTGATTGCCTTACCTCGCTCTTTACTTGTACTCACTTACTTGTTGTTTTTACTTTTGAGAATTGAATCATTGTCACACTTATCACTACTCATCTTTCACATAGATAAGAAGCGGATTAAGTGTTTTTATTCCCTATTCCCTGTGGATTCGATACCCGCTCATCCGAGATTATTACTTTGACAAACCTTGCACTTGCGTGATATACGCAAGTGGACCTTGTCAAGTTTTTGGCGCCGTTGCCGGGGAATAGGCATTTAGAGATACTTTGCACTTTGTTTTCTTAGCTATTTCACCATACATTCTATTTCATATCTTCTTATTCTATCATCATTCTGATTTCTTTTTCTTTCCTTTTGGGTGCAGCTCCAGGTTATGACCCGAGGGAATCCCTCAATATTGATTGAAGGAGATCCTGAGCTTGAACGTACACTTAGAAGAAAAGGGAAAGCTCCTGTGCAAGAACAGTCTAATTTAGCTGATTTGGAAGTGGAAGGATCTGAAAACATGGAAGAACAGAATGAGCAACAGTGGACATTATCTGATTATACCAGACCTTCAGTGTTGGGAACACAATCGAGCATTGTGCGTCCCCCGATCACAGCTTAGAACTTTGAGCTGAAGCAGGCATTCATCCACATGTTGCAGCAATCCGCACAGTTCAACAGTTTGGCTGATGAGGATCCAAACAGTCATATAGAGAGTTTGCTCGAGGTGTGTGATATGCTGAAGATAAACGGAGTGACGGATGATGCCATCAAGTTGAGAGCCTTCCCATTTTCCCTAAAGGGGAGAGCGAAGCAGTGGCTACACTCATTACCTAGAGCATCAATTACCACATGGGAGGAGATGGTAGAAGCTTTTCTTGCCCGTTATTTTCTCCCAGAAAATTAGTAAAACTTAGGAATGAGATCTCATCCTTTGTTTAGTTGGAATTGGAGTCTTTATTCGAGATATGGGAAAGGTTCAAGGAACTTCTAAGAAAGTGCCTACAACACGGATTTCCGTAGTGGATGATTGTTTAGACCTTTTACAATGGTTTGAATCCGAGTACAAGGCAACTCTTGGATGCGGTAGCAGGAGGTACTTTAGGTAGCAAGACCCCCGATGAGGCCCGTCAATTAATTGAGGAAATGGGGCTAAACAGCTACCAATGGAATGCTAGGGAGAAGAAAAAGGTGGCCAATCTCCATGAAATAGATGCGGTAACTTCATTCGCGGCTCAAGTGGAAAATTTGAGTAAGAAGTTAGATCTTCTAACTTCAAATAGAGTAGAGGTTGTGACTAATTGCACCGGGTGTGGTGGAGGACATGCTCCCTCCGATTGCCCGATCTCTATCGATGATGTTTCTTCGGTGGAGAACGTTGATTTTGTAGGTAATGGCATGAGATCTCAAGGAAACCCATATAGCAATACCTACAATTCTGGTTGGAAGAATCATCCCAATTTCTCATGGAGTAATCAGGGTCCACAAAAGGCCTTGGGGCCACCGGGTTTCCAACAACAACAACAAGCCCCTCAGGTGGAAAACAGAGTCTCAGGTTTGGAAACCCGAATGAATGACTTAGAGAAGCACTTGACTAGATTTATGCAATCTGCAAATACAAATTTTGAATCAGTCAAGACTACACTTCGCGCCCACACTGCCTCTTTGCATAACCTTGAAAATCAAGTGGAGCAAATTGCGAAATCTCTCTCAGAAAGGCCACATGGAGCTTGCCGAGCAATACAGAAACCAACCATAGAGAGCATGTGAAGGCGATCACTTTGAGAAGTGGTCATGAGGGTGAAGGTAGGCTTTCGAGTGAGAAGCCAAAAGAACACGCACCCGAGGTTATAGAGGTGGAAGAATGAACAAGCAAAGAGAAAGATGTGGCACCCCCACCTTTCAAGCCAAGAATCCCTTATCACTATAGATTGAAAAATGACCAAGGTGACGAATAGTGCAAGAAGTTCCTGAGTTTGTTCAAGCAACTCCACATCAATATTCCTTTTGTTAAGGCATTGGCCCAAATGCCTAAGTATGCGAAGTTCTTGAAAGACTTGTTGGGCGGAAAGTGCTTTAGTGATTTTAGATGCTTCATGCTCGGCGGTATTGCAAAAGAACATGCCGAACAAGAAGAATGACCCGGGAAGCTTCATCATTCCATGTAATATTGGCAATCTAGGTGAGGAAATGGCATTGGCGGACTCAGGGGCCAGTATCAACGTTATGCCATACACCTTCTTTCAAAAGCTAGGCTTGGGTGAGCCTAGGCCTACTCGGATGACTTTGCAACTAGCGGACCGAACAGTACGACATCCGAGAGGCATCATTGAAGACTTGCTTGTTAAGGTGGACAAGTACATTTTTCCTGTTGACTTTGTAGTGCTAGACGTCAATGACGATGCAGATGTACCTTTGATACTTGGGAGACCATTCTTGCAGACTTCCAAGGCATTGATTGACATGGACGACGGAGAGCTAGCTTTGAGGGTTGGAGATGACAAGCTCACATACCGCCTTGCTGAAGCCATGCAGCATTCTCTTGATTTCGATGATACTTTATACTTTCTAAACACTACTAATGAGATTGTTGATGAATACATGCAGGAAATGTTCAGTCCGGACCCATACGAGGGTTTGTTCGACCAAGAGGAGGATTATGAAGAAGTAATGATGCTTGGTGTGACCGAAGAAGTACCATCTACCCCGGGGATCTTGAATAAGGTGCTCCGAAAAATGAAGAGGGCTAGGAGACACCACCGGAAACACTCCAAGTTTATTGGAGACGCACGTGAACCGAAGAAGTTGGATGAATCATTGTTAGGTGGTCCGAAGCCCGATAATTCACCTTTTACCCTCAAGAGACTTTGCACATCATGTTTTTAAGAAATGGGTAAGAGGGCAACTTCCATTCATGAACCCTTGTGAGGTAAGACAAGGTACGTCAAGTTTAGTGACATTAAACAACCGCTTCTTGGGAGACAACCCAAGTGTTTACTATTTTCTTATCTTCTAGTTTAGTTTGTTTGCATGAATAATTTGTTAAGTGTTGGTATCTTGATTTTTAGATGTTTTAGCTGAGATTTTCTTGTGGGCTTTGTGTATTCATCGTGTGTTTTCATGTGGAATTGGCGAAGTTATGTCGTTTGAGCTTTATTCCAAGTTTTTCACTGGTAAAACTCACATACTAGGGCAGGCTCTGAGTGTGTAAACATGATCAGAAACTTTCTACAGAGCCTGCAGGTTTTTCTAAGGCATCCAGTGAAGACGCACGGGCGTGTGGAATTTCCGCACGGCCGTGGATTTGTATTGCGAGCTCATCCAGAGAAGACACAGGGGTTTGCGGCTGCCCCTTTGAATGACCATGCGAATATCGCACGCCCATGGTTAATTTCCGCACGGGCGTGTGAATTCCTGCAGAGTTTGGCCGATTATCCTGAGATCACACAGGGGCGTGAACTCGCCCCTGTGGGCGACCTTGTGACAAGTGCACAGGCGTGGGTAATTTCCACACGCCCGTGTGAAATTCTGTAGAGGAGCCCTTTTCATCCCGAGAAGACACAGGGGCGTGTGGGTGCCCTTGTGAGTTAGGCATGTGGTTGTCCACACCAGTGTGGAATTTCCGCACGGGTGTGTGGGACACTTAGTGATTTTTCTCGGATGTCCAGAGAAGCCACAATGGCCTGCGGCTGCCCCTGTGGGAAGGGCACACCGGCGTGGGTATTTTCCGTACGCCTGTGGGAGAGTGTTCAGAGACAATGAGGTGTTTTCCCGAGAGCGCACAGGGGTGTGTGTACGCCCCTGTGGCTCTCTCGTAATGAGGCACACGGGCGTGGGTAATTTCTGCACGCCCGTGTGGATGCACAGAACGCCAAGGGGCGCGATTTCTTTTTAAAGAAGAATAGTTTCTCTCCTTCTTCACGTCTTCCAGTCATCTGAAAACATTCTCACATCATTTCCCGACTTCATAGCGCCAATTTGGTGGGATTTTTGCGAGGTTTTCCGGCCGAGTCTTGATTTTCTCTTCCCATATCATCGGTAAGCCCTATTTATGATTTTCTTCACAAATTCATGGTTTCCATCGATGAATTTAGAGAAAATTGCTTCGTTTATCCAATTAGAAAGATTATTTGTGTTTTAGAACGAAGAAGAGGTCATTTCACGGTGTATTTTTGGAGTTTTAAGGCACGGTCGTGCAGCTTTCACGCCCCATGGATCTACACGGGCGTGTGGAAATTCCACATGACTGTGTAGATTTCTGCAGTGTTAGTTTATCAACTTGTTTGATCAATTTCGTTTCAAATTTTGCAGATTATGGCACCTCAATCGAAGAAGCAAGCTAATAAGAGGTCGTGTGAGTTATCCCCTGCGCCTAAGGGCATGAATTTCGCGATCCCAGAGTATTAGGTTCACTATGAGCGCCCGTCGAGACTCCGGTTCGGACAGACTTGATTCCTGTACACGAGTATAGTGAGAGATCTACAGCAGGGAGATGAGCTCACTGACGAGGTCGAGGATCTCGTTTCAACAGGTGGTTGGAGGTAGTTATTGACGATTAGAGAGCCAATCATCCGAGAATTTGCACTGGAGCTGCTATCATCATTCGAGTTTGATAGATCTTATGCGAGCTTCGACAGTTTGGACACCATTCAGTTTAGAGCACTTGGACACCACCATAGCTTAAGCGTAACTCAGTTTTCAGTTCTGCGTGGCTTGTATGAGGAGGCATTCACAGACACTAAGGAGTACACTCAGTTACCGACTGATTACCATGGAACCTTGACCCCGCAGAGAGCTTATAGAGTACTATATGGTTAGGGTTAGTACGAGCCGGGGGTGTCCAAGGCCACGTGCCTTTCATGACCTGCATACAGATATTTACATACCATCATAAGTAGGTCGGTGAATGGCCGTGGTGATAGTACTGGTATTCTGAGCCGGCAGGAGCTTCTATACTTGTACTCGATGGTACAACGCGTACCGATTCACTTAGGACACATCATGGCAGAGTACATCAGACATCAGGGGCATTATGCTAGATTGGGAGCGATCTTCTCGGGCCCCTACATTACGAGATTAGTGCCAAGCATGGGTCTCTTGGATTCGATTCGTGGGGCTGAGAAGACGAGTATACTTAGCCCCCTTGGTTTAGAGACACTGAGATTGATGGGCATGGTCTGTAGAGTTCGGACAGGAATTTATACTTTGGTGCTACGAACTCCAGAGATAGCTGAGGATGAGGGTGATCATGCTGACGCTTCCCAGCATGCCTCCGAGCCTCAGCCATTACCGATGGAGACTGAGGCACCTCCGGCGGCAGAGGATGAGGGTGCGTATGTTTTCACCATCTCGAGCCCATGATCACTTTGAGAGGCTCGAGAATGCGGTGGGAGTGATACGTGCAAAGGTGGCTGAGGCTCGAGCAGAGATTGCCGAGATTAGGGTTACGCAGGTCACTCATTACACAGAGTTCATGGCACGTTTCGACGTATTACAGCAGATCTTAGAGCGAGACATCGTCTCATCATTTGTCTTGCGTCCGAGGACTCCTCAGGCTCCCTCGGCACCTCCAGCATCCCCATCACCTATTCTCGCACCACAGGATCCACCATGTGCTTCTCCACCACCAGTAGCAGTTGAGGAGCCGACAGAGCGTGACACCGACATTTGACTTTATTTTTCTGCATATTCTTTATTTTGCATTTTATTTTATAGTTATTCACTCATAAAGGATTCTCCTTCTGAGTTTATTTTCATTTTGAACCTCGAGTTGTATTCATTGCTTTATCTTTTATATACTCGAGTTATTTTTGTTTTTCTTGAGCTTCACTGAACCCCCTCGTGTATGCGTGCAGATGGTCTTTTCATCTTGGGAATTGAGACTTTGTCATGGGAACGGCCAAAGTGCTTTGGCACTTGGTCGTGTGAGCTTCACAAACCATCGGAACATTACTCCCAAGGACTTAGCTCCATCAAATGCGACACTAGGAGTCGGGGGAGTATTGTTTTGATTACTTCTCCCACATATATTCTTCATTAATATATATTTTGAGTGAGCTTGAATATGTACATTGAGCACAATGTACAACTTAAGTGTGGGGGGGTGGGGGAGTTTCCATAGTGCACACATCCTTTTTTATTGTTCTTGATTGATATACATGCTCACATAGGCAATGGCGGTTCACCTTAGTTACAATGATTGTATTCTTGAGTTTAGGAGAAATTTTAACATTGAATGCTTTCATGCTCTAGTTCTTGCTTGAATTTCTAGGAATTTTTACCCGATTTACACTCAGTGCACTACTCACTCTTTAAACTCTATTGGAAACTCATGGTCGATGTTAAAGGGACTAGTTATAGTTGTTTCTTGTGTTAAATTCTAAAAAAAAATGGAAAATGAAAAGAAAGAACAAAATAGTTTTATTGTTTATTTGTGCTTGTTGGGTGGAAAGAGCTACCACCTATGAAGTATGAAGCTAATCTCATAAGTCGGATACTAGCTATGGCCTAATGAGAGAAAGAGTGACAAGGTCCCCTTGCGTATATCCCGCAAATGCACGGGTTTGTCGAAGTAATAATCCCGGATGAGCGGGTATCGAATCCACAAGGAGTAGGTAATAAAAACACTTAATCCGCTTCTTAGCTATGTGAAAAATCAATAGTGATAAGTGTGACAATGATTCAATTCTCACAAGTAAAATCAACAAGTAAGAGCTCACGAGTAAAGGAGAAGGTAAGGCAATCGATAAAGATGGGGTACTTGAATAATGCTCCACCGAGGACGATCGCTTCAAGTGCAAGAACCCTCTATTATGCTTCCTAATCAATGCAATAGTGAGTCGTGAAATCCTTCATTACATAGTCCCAAATCTGAGGTCAACTATGCCTAACTCTATACATTTCCCGGAGGAGAAATCGAACAATCTTAACACCTCACACTCGCATAGAGTTGCAATGAGCTCTAGGGATTCCAAGTGATAAATCTCTTCCTAATTATAGACCTAACATTTTGGTCTAGGTGGAAGTTCCCTAACCATGATTAAGCCCTAGATACTAAGATCACCTCAACGCTTCACTCCATTGCACTCGCAACTAAGCCCCAGCGGAGGGTCATCCCTTAGACCATTCACTCTATTATGACCGCAAAGAACTCGAGGAACGTAGGTAGAATCTATCACGTCGGAGGAGAAAGGGGACACTCCTGTACCTCTCAACTCACCCTCTCAACCCTCTCCAACCTAGCTTTGTCTAACGCTCATGGTGTGCCACTCACTCACAGGATTACCAACAAGAACTCTCAACCCTAGTGTCACTCTAGGGGAAATGTTCACACAATCAATCATTCAAGGTTGGAACTCACAATAAACATCAATTAATTGAAAGCATAATAAAGATATACAATGAAATAAATACATCCCAGGGTTCATAAATACCCAAGTACCCACTAGGGGTTTAGCTCTCCATGGAGCTAAATACAATCAAAGAAATAGAATGTAAAAGTAATGAATCCATAGAAAAACCCCCTCGATGGTCGTGTCGATGGTCTTGTGGAGAGTCGTCTACTCATCGCAAGGGATCCTTTGTCCGGCCTAGGATACACCTCGCCGGATCGGTGCAGACGAAAGCTCTCCCAATAACCTTCTTCCAAATGACGCGCGATGTCAGAGCCGAAGAACCTCTCCAAAACCTTAGCCAATACCCCTCAAAACCCTAGCCGAAGCCCTCTATCAAGTTGGGGAAAAGATGGAGAAAAGAATGCTGAAATCGGGTCTGAATCGGCTTTCAATAGGGCTGGAATCGGGCAACTACACGGGCCTGTGGATTTTCCACACGCCCATGTGGATTTTCCACACGGGCGTGTATAATTTCCACACGCCCGTGTGGATTCTCTGAATTCCTGTTTTCTCGGCCGGCTGTGAACAGTGATTGCTACAGTGATTGCTACATTGATTGCTACATTGATTCTACAAGTAAGGGAAATTTCAACACTAAATATGAAAGATCGAAGCTCAAGTTAAAAACTTGAATAAAAAAAACGACAACAAACCCAAAATAGTGAAAGTGTGTGGACTCACTCAAGTCAACCCAAGGTATACTCCTCAAAGCTCTAAGTATAAGGGACTTATTTATCTACAATAAGAAAGTAACAAAAATTTTAAAGGTGGTAGTAGCTTCACACATTCTCTAAGGTAGCCCTTTCCCAAGCCCCCGCTAAGGCAGCTTTCACACTTTCGAGGTGGTAGCTTTTTCTACCGGAGTGGTAGCTTCTTTCACTCATCATATGAGATAACTCTTTCTCTCATTAGGGCATAACTAGTATCCGACTTATGAGAGTAGCTTCATACTACATAGGTGGTAGCTCTTTCCACCCAAAACGCAAAAGAAACAAGAAAACTATTTTGTTCCTTCTTTTCATCATTCATTTTTTTTTTCAGAATTTAACATAAGAAACAACTATAACTAGTCCCTTTAACATCGAACATAAGTTTCCAATAGAGTTTAAAGAGTGAGTAGTGCACTGAATGTAATTCGGGCAAAAATTCCTAAAAATTCAAATAAAACTAGAGCATGAAGATATTCAATGTTAAAAATTCTCCTAAACTCAAGAATACAATCATTGCAACTAAGGTGAACCGCCATTAGCTATGTGAGCATGTATATCAATCAAGAACAATAAAAAGGATCTGTGCACTATGAAACTCCCCCCCACACTTAAGTTGTATATTGTCCCCAATGTACACATGCAAGCTCACTCATAATGTATATCAATGAAGAATATATGCGGGAGAAGCAATCAAAACAATACTCCCCTGACTCCTAGTGTTGCGTTTGATGAAGCTAAATCCTTGGAAGTAATGTTCCGACGGGTTGTGAAGCTCACACCGGCAAGTGCCGAAGCACCTTGGCTGTGCCCATGACAGAGTCTCAATTCCCACGATGACAGGACCATCTGCACATATACACGAGGGGGTTCAGTGAAGCTCAATAAAACAAAAATAACTTGAGTATATATAAAAGATAGACAATGAGTACAACTCGAGATAATAAAATGAAAATAACTTAGAAGGAGATTCCTTTCTTAGTATACAAGTCTAAAATAAAATGCAGAAAATAAAATGCTGAAAAATAAGATTAAAGAAGGTAAAGATGCCTCAAGTGTCGGTGTCAATAGCTAGTACATCTGTTTCCCATGTTGGTGAAGATGACGCTGGTGCTGCAAAATAAATGAAGATTGGCAAAGAAAAGAGAAAGAGAAGATTACCGACAAAATGAGAATGAAAAACTAGAAAACAGCCAGAAAACTCAATTAACAAGCCTCTAAAACGATGGTGAGAGGTCAGGAGAGAGCAAGGATGTGTTCTCAAAACGTTTGAGGGTAAAAAGATGAAGAAAACCGAAAAGATTTTTAAAGAAAAACCTCGCGGTTCTAGCATTTCAGACATCCACACGGGAGTGTGGAAATTACCCACGCCTGCAGTTCCTGCACTCCACAGTGCACGCACGCCCTGTGGACCTCTATGCAACCAAGAAAAATTTCTCTAAGACCCACGCCCGCGAAAAATTCCACATGGGCGTGACATTCACAGCCCAACTCACAGGGCAAAAAGCACGCCCCGTGTCTTCTCGTGATGTAGAGAGCTCCTCTCAGAGATTCGCACAGCGCAAGGAAATTACCTACACCCGCAAGGATCACAAGGTCACTCACAAGGGCGCAGTTCACGCCTTGTGTGCTCTCGGATAATCCGCCAAATTCGGAGGACTTCACACGCCCTCGGAAATTACCCACGGTGTGCGAAAATTGCATGGTTGTTCACAGGGCAGCCCAGACGCCCCTATGTCTTCTCCGGATGAGCTCACAATACAAAATTCACGGGCATGCAGAATTCCACACGCCCTGCAAGTGCTTTTCTCTCGGATGCCTTTAGAAAAATTTTGCGTGCTCGCAAAAAAATTTCTAAACATGTTTACACACTCAAAGCCCGCCCTAATATGCAAGTTTTACCAGAGAAAAACATAAGAAATAGCTCAAACAACCAAAACATCACCAAAACACATGAGGGCACAAGATAACACCAACAGTCCACAAGAAAAGCATAGCAATCACATATAAGAATCAAAACAACAACACTCAAGCTCTTATTCATGCAAACACTAAAGTAGACACTAGAAAATAGTAAAGACTTGGGTTGCCTCCCAAGAAGCGCTTGTTTACGTCACTAAGCTTGACGTACCTCTTCTTTACCAAAAATTGCATAGCATAGACATTGCATAGCTACTTCCCTTAAATCAAAAATTTGCTTGCCGGGGTGGAATATTTGTTGGAGAGTCCAACCATCTTACCTTTTGCCTCCAAGGAAACAATTTGGGTTGGGAATTGTCCAAGCTTAGCACAGGTGGGTCATTGGATGGCTTCAATCTCCTACCCACGCCTTCTTCCAAACCCAAAAATCTCTTCCTTGCAATTTATGAATTTATCAATCCCAAAATGGAGATGCGTGTTCCATTACCTTAGGGGTTGCTTCTTCTTCAATTTCAACTTGAAAAACAACTGCCTTCGCCAACTCTCCTTGCATCATTTCTTGCTCACAAACATACTCGCTCCACTCAAACAATCATCATATTGAATGAACGGTTCTTCATGTATCCTCCTCGATCTCGACAACATCATACCTGCTCCGTCCCCACTTCTTCATTGTCATTCACTACCACATCTTCTCTACAAGGAACTTGACTTGCTTGCTCAAATACATTTTGTTGCTTGGAGAGTGTGTCAAGTATCCCTCCTAATTGATGCTTAAGGTTTTTATAGGAGGCTTCATGACATCTTCGTGTAGTCTCCATATTTTGGACGTAGACATCGGATGCTTCTATAAAGTTAGCTAATACTCTTTGTAACTGAAGTGCATCCTCGCCGAGTATCTCACCCTTTTGACATTCCTCTTGAGGTGCCTCCCAATGTTGTTCACCATTATTCCATAATAAGTTTGGGTAGCCCACTTCAATTGGATGATATGCGTTGTAACATGGAATGTTTTGTTGTCTTGAAGTAACAATTCTATTAACTTTTCTACTGAGAGCTTCAACCTGAAAATTACAAAGCAACGACTGGGTCAATCATCATTTAAAATCCATGCAAGAAAAAGTAAGACATGACAAAAGAAAACAAATGAGAATGATCGAAGAATAAGAAAATGTGAAATAACACTTTTTTTTTTTTAAAAAAAAATCAGAACAGTGATAGAGAAGAAATGTGAAATAGAATGAATGGTAAAATAGCTAAGAAAACAAAGTGCAAAGTATCTCTAAACACCTACTCCCCGGCAACGGCACCAAAAACGTGACAAGGTCCCCTTGCGTATATCCCGCAAGTGCACGGGTTTGTCGAAATAATAATACCGGATGAGCGGGTATCGAATCCACAGGGAGTAGAGAATAAAAACACTTAATCCGCTTCTTAGCTATGTGAAAAATCAATAGTGATAAGTGTGACAATGATTCAATTCTCACAAGTAAAATCAACAAGTAAGAGAGCACGAGTAAAGGAGAAGGTAAGGCAATCGATAAAGATGGGGTACTCAGATAATACTCCGCCTAGGATGATCGATTCAAGAGCAAGAACCCTCTATTATGCTTCCTAATCAATGCAATAGTGAGTCGTGGAAATCCTTCATTACATAGTCCCAAATCTAAGGTCAACTACGCCTAACTCTATACATGTCCCAGAGGAGAAATCAAACAATCTCAACACCTCGTGACTCGAGACAGAGTTGCAATGAGCTCTAGGGATTCCAAGTGATAAATCTCTTCCCTAATTATAGACCAAATACTTTGGTCCGTGGAAGGTCCCAACCACGATTAAGCCCCTAGATACTAAGATCACCTCAATGCTTCACCCGCTGCACTCACAACTAAGCCCCCAGCGGAGGGTCATCCTTTAGACCATTCACTCTATTATGGCCGCAAAGAACTCGAGGAACGGAGGTAGAATCTATCACGTTGGATGGGAAAGGGGGCGCTCTTGTACCTCTCGACTCACCCTCTCAACCCTCTAAAACCTAGATTTGTCTAACGCTCGTGGTGTGTCACTCACTCACAAGGTTACCAACGAGAACTCTCAACCCTAGTGTCACACTAGGGGAAATGTTCATACAATCAAGCATTCAAGGTTGGAACTCATAATAAACATAAATTAATTGAAAGAATAATAAAGATATTCAATAAATCAAATACATCCTAGGGTTCACAAATACCCAAGTACCCACTAGGTGTTGAGCTCTCCATGGAGCTAAATACAATCAAAGAAATAGAATGTCAAAGTAATGAATCCATAGAAAAACCCCCTCAATGGTCATGTCGATGGTCTTGTGAAGAGTCCTCTACTCGTGGCAAGGGATCCTTTGTCCGGCCTAGGATACACCTCGCCGGATCGGTGCAGACGAAAGTTCTCCCAATAACCTTCTTCCAAATGACGCGCGATATCGGTGCCGTAGAACCTCTTCAAAACCCTAGCCAATACCACTCAAAACCCTAGCCGAAGCCCTCTCTCAAGTTGGGGAAAAGATGGAGAAACGAATGCTAAAATCGAGGCTGAATCGGCTTTAAATAAGGCAGGAATCGGGCGACCACACGGGCCTGTGGATTTTACACACGCCCATATGGAATTTCCACTCGGGTGTGTATAATTTCCACACGCCCATGTGGATTCTCTGAATTCCAGTTTTCTCGACCGGCTGTGAACAGTGATTGCTACAGTACCCTGCTACGGTACTCTTCCAAAAAATACTCTCGAATCCACTTTTCATCGAGGTAACATAAACGGGCACACGTTTATGCCGTAGATCGCTTTGCTTCTTCAATAACGGATAAGTTGATGGAGATCTTGTTCTATGTGCATAAGTCGGAATGCTTGAGTGTGACTGCACTTGTGCCCCTCCAAATGGTTGTGGTAACTCAAATACGAGGGTGTTGGCACAGACTATAGCATCTCGCACCCGACTCATATCTTCGCATTTGAACTTTAACAAGATTTCCTCCAAAATCAGTGCATTGTGATCCACATTGGCTTCTTTCCTTCATAATTTGTTTCACAACCCAACCTGCATAAAAGTAACATAAAAACACACATATTAGTGTAAAAACCCGAGAAACGTAATGCTCAACATAAGGAAAGAACGCTTTAAATTCATATCGCACAAGCACTTATCAAAGAGCTATCTCATAGGATGAGTGAAAGCTACCACTCCAGTAGAAAGAGCTACCACTTCAAAAGTGAGAAAGCCACCTTAGCGGCCGCTTTGGAAAGGGTTACCTTAAAGGATGTGTTAACCTACTACCATCTTTGAATTTGTTGTCACTTTTGTAGATAAATAAGTCCCTTGTACTTAGAACTTTGAGGAGTATACCTTGTGTTGTTTTGAGTGAGTTCACACACGTACACGATTTCGGGTTTGTTGTACTTTTTTATTCAAGTTTTTAGCTAGAGCTTTGATTTTTTGTATTTAATGTTGAAATTTCCCTTACTTGTTGAATGCTCTCTCTGTAGACTTTGGTGAACCTAAGGCCAAGCACTTCCAATATTTCTTTCATGTATGCACAGAATGTTTAATTTTTGCTTGAGGACAAACAAAAGCTTAAGTGTGGGGGAGTTTGATATGTGCATGTATGATATGAATGTGAAGCATTCTTTCCTTATGTTGAGCATTACTTTTCTCAGGTTTTTACACAAACATGTGTGTTTTTTATGTTACTTTCATGCAGGTAGGGTTGTGAGGCTGAGTATGAAGGAAAGAAGCCAATGTGGATCATAATGCAAAGATTTTGAAGGAAATCTTGCTAAGGTTCAAATGCGAAGAGATAGGTCAAAGAGTAGATGCTAGAGTGTGCCAACCTCCTCGTATTTGAGTTAGCACAACCATTTGAGGGGCACAAGGGCAGCTCACACTCAATCATTCCGACTTATGGACATAGAACAAGATCTCCACTAACTTGTCCGTCATTAAAGAAGTAAAGCAACCCACAACGTGAACGTGTGCCCGTTTGCGTCACCTTGATGAAAGTATGGACTCGGGAAGTATTTTAGGCCAGGTACTATAGCGGAAGTACTGTAGCAGTACTGTTCACAGCCAGCCGAGAAAACAAGAATTCAGAGAATCCACACGGCCGTGTGGAAATTATATATGGCCATGTGGAAATTCCACATGGGCGTGTGCAAAATCCACATACCCGTGTGGTCACCCGATTCCAGCCCTATTTAAAGCCGATTCAGCCCCGATTTCAGTATTCTTTTCTCCATCTTTTCCCCAACTTGAGAGAGGATTTTGGCTAGGGTTTTGACAGGTATTGGCTAGTGTTTTGGAGAGGTTCTATGGCTCCGACATCCTCATTCCTTAGGAAGAAGGTTGGTAGGGGAGCTTCCGTCGAGGCGTATCCTATACCGGACAAGGGAATCTTTGGACGGTGAGTAGAGGACTTTCCACAAGAGCATCGACACGACTATCAAGGGGGTTTCTCTATGGATTAATTGCTTTTACATTCTATTTCTTTGATTGTACTTAGCTCCATGGAGAGCTAAACCCCTAGTGGATACTTTGGTATTTGTGAACCCTAGGATGTATTTGTTTTATTGAATCTCCTTATTATGCTTTCAATTAATTGATGTTTATTGTGAGTTCCAACCTTGAATGCTTGATTGTATGAACATTTCCCCTAGAGTGACACTAGGGTTGACAGTTCTTGTTGGTAACCTTGTGAGTAAGTGATACACCACGAGCGTTAGACAAAGCTAAGTTGGAGAGGGTTGAGAGTGTGAGTCGAGAGGTACAGGAGCGTCCCCTTTCTCCTCCGACGTGATAGATTCCACCTCCGTTGCTCGAGTTCTTTGCGGCCATAATAGAGTGAATGGTCTAAGGGATGACCCTTCGCTGGAGCTTAGTTGCGCGTGTAATGGAGTGAAGCGTTCAGGTGATCTTAGTATCCAGGGCTTAATTGCGGTTAGGGACCTTTCACCTAGACCAAAGGGTTAGGTCTATAATTAGGAAGAGATTTATCACTTGGAATCCCTAGAGCTCATTGCAACTCTATTCGAGGGCGAAGTTGAGAGGTTATTTAATCTCTCCTCCGGGACATGTATAGAGTTAGGCATAGTTGATCTTAGATTTGGGACTATGTATTTAAGGATTTTCATGACTCACCATTGCATTGATTAGAAAGCATAATAGAGGGTTGTTGCACTTGAAACGATTGTCCTAGGCGGAGCATTATCTGAGTACCCCATTTTTATCGATTGCCTTACGTCCCTCTTTACTCGTAATCTCTTACTTGTTGTTTTTACTTTTGAGAATTGAATCATTGTCACACTTATCACTACTGATCTTTCACATAGCTAAGAAGCAGATTAAGTGTTTTTATTCCCTATTCCCTGTGGATTTGATACCCGCTCATCCGGGATTATTACTTCTACAAACCCATGCACTTGCGGGATATACGCAAGATGACCTTATCACGCATACAAATGCTCTTCAGGGAAGAAATCATTAATTTCCTTGCTTGCCGGTTCTTGCCCCTCATAATCTTCTAATCTCGACAGATGATCTTCAACCACATTCTCTGTCCCCTTTTTATCTTTTATTCCATATCAAATTCTTGCAACAACAATATCCACCGAATCAATCTCGGCTTCGCATCTGCCTTGTTCATGAGATAACAGAGTGCTGAATGATGTGTGAACACTGTGACATTAGATAGGATGATATATGGTCAGAATTTTTCAAAAGCAAACACTACTGCTAATAATTCCTTTTCAGTAGTGGTGTAATTCTCTTGTGCCCTTGAAATTGCTTATTTCTCCTCTGACCCAAGACCGCTCCCACTGCATAATCACTAGCATCACAAATTACTTCGAACGGCTTATCCCACTTCGGTGTTGTCAGGATTGGTGCTTGCACTAACTTTTCATTCAGCACATTAAATGCATTCAGACAGTTGTTTTTGAAATCAAAATGGGTATCCTTCTCCAAGAGTTTGGTCAACGGGTGGGAGATCTTCGAAAAGTTCTTAATAAACCTTCTGTAAAAACCTGCATGACCCAAGAAACTACGGATCCCTTTCACATTCGTAGGTGGAGGAAGCTTTTCAATTATCTCAATCTTCACCTTATCCACCTCCATACCTTCCTGGGAAATCTTATGTCCAAGGACAATGCCTTCTTGCACTATAAAGTGACACTTCTCCCAGTTGAGGATGAGATTTGTCTCTTCACATCTCAATAATACTCTTTCCAAATTATTTAAGCAAGCATCGAAAGAGCCCCCGAACACTGAAAAATCATCCATGAAAACTTCCATAATATCTTCAAAAAAGTCATAAAAAATGGCCATCATACAGCACTAGAATGTTGCGGGGCGTTACACAACCCGAAAGGCATTCTTCTATAAGCAAAAGTACCATAAAGGCAAGTAAATGTGGTCTTCTCCTGATCTTCTGTGGCTATTGGGATTTGAAAATATCTAGACATGCCATCAAGGAAGAAGTAGAAATGATGCCCTGCTAGTCGTTCCAACATTTGGTCAATAAACGGCAAAGGAAAGTGATCTTTCCTAGAGACGTCATTCAGTCTTCTATAGTCAATGCAAACTCGCCAACCAGTAACTGTCCTAGTTGGGATTAACTCATTCTTTTCATTCTTTACTACTGTCATTTCTCCTTTTTTTCAGGACAACTTGGGTCAGGCTCACCCATTTGCTGTCGGATATGGGGTAGATGATTCCTGCATCCAAAAGATTTATTACCTCCGCCTTGACAACCTCCTTCATATTTGGGTTCAATCTTCACTGAGGTTGGATCACAGATTTGTAGTCATCCTCCATTAGGATCTTATGAGAGCAGAATGATGGGTTTATACCCTTAATGTCGGAGATCTTCCACGCAATAGGTTATTTGTGCTTTTTCAACATGCTAACAAGCTTATCCTTCTGCTCCGCAGACAAGTTTGCAGATACAATCACAGGGAGTTTAGAGTCCTCCATTAAGAATGAATATTCCAAATGTGCTGGAAGAGTTTTAAGCTCAAGTTCTGGTTGTTCAACAATTGATGGGCGCAAGCTGCCCTCATTCAATCTATTAATCTCCTCGAAATTATTTGCCTCATGTTCACAGTTATTCTCCTCTTCTTCCACCTGGGTACCTATTTCTTTACAATCTGCAACGGATTCTTTCTACACTTTCCTCCAACTGATCACTCATTGACACCGACGTGGATCTCTCAAACTACTTTATCACATTATCTAATTCACAGTTTTGCCCTTGAATCCTGGCGATGTACTCTTTAATTGATTCTTCTACTGGTTGTTGAGTTGTATACTGCTCATGATTAGAATAACATAGTACGTCGTGCAATGCAACTGTTTGAACTTTCTGCTCCATGTTTTCAACCATTCTCATGATAGTGCCAAATGACTCAAACATGTTAATCATTTTCTGCAATAAAAAAGAAATAAGGAAAAGTCAGAACAATGATAGAATAAGAAGATATTAAATAGAATGTATGGTGAAATAGCTAAGAAAACAAAATGCAAAGTATCTCGCAATGCCAACTCCCTGGTAACGGCGCTAAAAACTTGATAAGATCCCATTGCGTATATCCCGCAAGTGCACGGGTTTGTCAAAGTAATAATCTCGGATGAGCGGGTATCGAATCCACTGGGAGTAGGGAATAAAAACAGTTAATCCGCTTCTTACCAATATGAAAGATCAGTAGTGATAAGTGTGACAATGATTCAATTGTCAAAAGTAAAAACAACAAGTAAGAGAGCACGAGTAAAGGAGGAGGTAAGGTAATCGATAAAGATGGGGTACTCGGATAATGCTCTGCCTAGGGCAATTGTTTAAAGTGTAAGAACCCTCTATTATGCTTCCTAGTCAATGCAATGGTGAGTCGTGGAAATCTTTAAATACATAGTCCCAAATCTAAGGTCAACTATGCCTAACTCTATACATGTCCCGGAGGAGAGATTAAATAACCTTTTAACCTCACACTCGAATAGAGTTGTAATTAGCTCTAGGGATTCCAATTGACAAATCTCTTTCTAATTATAGACCTAACCTTTTCATTGAGGTCGAAGGTCCCTAACCACGATTAAGCCCTAGATACTAAGATCACCTCAACGCTTCACTCCGTTGCATGCGCAACTAAGCCCCAGTGGAGGGGCATCCCTTAAACCATTCACTCTATTATGGCCGCAAAGAACTCGATGAATAGAGGTAGAATCTATCACACCGGAGGGGAAAGGGGACGCTCCTGTACCTATTGACTCACCCTCTCAACCTTCTCCAACCTAGCTTTGTCTAACGCTCGTGGTGTGTCACTCACTCACAAGGTTACCAACAAGAACTCTCAACCCTAGTGTCACTCTAGGGGAAATGTTCATACAATCAAGCATTCAAGGTTAGAACTCACAACAAACATCAATTAATTGAAAGCATAATAAAGAGATTCAATGAAATAAATACATCCTCGGGTTCACAAATACGCAAGTACCCACTAGGGGTTTAGCTCTCCATGGAGCTAAGTACAATCAAAGAAATAGAATATAAAAGCAATGAATCTATAAAGAAACCCCCTCAATGGTCATGTCGATGGTCTTGTGGAAAGTCCTCTACTCGTTGTCCAAGGAATTCCTTGTCCGGTATAGGATACGACTCGAGAGAAGCTCCCCTACCAACCTTGTTCCAAAGGAATGATGATGTCGGAGCTCGTAGAACCTCTACAAAACCCTAGCCAATACTCTCAAAACCCTAGCCGAAACCCTCTCTCAAGTTGGGGAAAATATGGAGAAAAGAATGCTGAAATCCGGGCTGAATCGGCTTTAAAAATTGCTGGAATCAGAAATCCACACGCCCTTGTTGGCGCCCCTGTGGAATTTCCACACGGGCATGGGTAATTTTCACATGCCCGTGTGGATTCTCTGGAATTGTGATTTTCGGCCGACTGTGAACAGTGCTGCTACAGTACTTTGCTGCATTGCTCTGCTATAGTGCTGACCTATGTCTTCGCATTTAAACCTAAGCAAGATTTTCTCCAAAATCGGTGCATTATGATCCACATTGGTTTCTTTCCTTCATAATTGGTTTCACAACCCAACTTGCATAAAAGTAATATAAAAACACATATTAGTGTAAAACCCGAGAAAAGTAATGCTCAACATAAGGAAAGAACGCTTCGCATTAATATCACACAAGCACTTATCAAACCCTCTCTAATCTAGCTTTGTCTAACTCTCCTGGTGTGTCACTCACTCACAAGGGTTACCACGGTGAACTATCAACCATAGTGTTACTCTAAGGGAGCATTCAATCAATCAAACATTCAAGATTGTAACTTAATTAAAACATTAATTAAGGAAAGCATAATAAAAGGTTTAATGAAACAAATACATTCTAGGGTTCACAAATCCAAGTACCCACTAGGGGGTTTATCTTTCCATGTAGCTAGTTACAATCAACAATGAAATCGAATGTAAAAATAAGTAATCCATAGGAAAAACCCCTCAGTAGTCATGTCGATGGTCATATGGAGTGGCCTCGTCTCCTCCAAAGATCCCCTTGTCCGACCTAGGGCACAACTCAATTTCTTGGCCATGTATGAACAGTATCTGCTACAGTAAATTCAATTTCTCAACCGTCTATGAACAGTATCTGCTACAGCATTTTTGCTACATTACCATGCTACAATGTCAGCCTGAAACACTCCTGAATCCATGTTTTCATCTAGGTAAGTGATAAGTGCTTGTGTGATATGAATGCGAAACGTTCATTCCTTATGTTGAGCATTACTTTTCTCGGGTTTTTACACTAATACGTGTGTTTTTATGTTACTTTCGTGCAGGCAGGGTTGTGAGGCCGAGTATGAAGGAAAGAAGCCAATGTGGAGCACAATGCACTGATTTTTGAGTAAATCTTGATAAGGTTCAAACGCGAAGAAATAGGTCGGGTGTGAGATGCTAGAGTGTGTGCCAACCTCCTCATATTCGAGTTTGGCACATCCAATTGGAGGGGCACAAAGGCAGTCACACTCAAGCATTCCGACTTATGCACATAGAACAAGAGCTCCACCAACTTGCCTATCATTGAAGAAGCAAGTGATCCACGACGTGGACGTGTGCCCGTTTACGTTACTCCGATGAAAGTATGGATTCGGGAAGCTATTCAGGCCGGATACTGTAGTAGAGCAATGTAATAACAAGACAGCAAGAACTGTAGCAGCACTATTCATAGCCGCCCGAGAAAACATGAGTTCAGAGAATCCACACGGGCGTGTGGAAATTATCCACGCCCGTGTGGAAATTCCGCACGAGCGCGTGAAGCATCCACGCGAGTGTAGTCGCCCGATTCCATCCCTATAAAAAGCCGATTCAGCCCCGAATTTTAGTATTCTCTTCTCCATCTTTTTCCCCAACTTGAGAGAGGGCTTCGGCTAGGGTTTTGAGGGGTATTGGCAAGGGTTTTGGAGAGGTTCTACGACTCCGACATTGTCATTCCTTAGGAAGAAGGTTGGTAGGGGAGCTTTCATCGAGGCGTATCCTATACCGGATGAGGGAATCCTTGGACGACGAGTAGAGGACTCTCCACAAGACCATCGACACGACCATCGAGGGGGTTTCTTCATGGATTCATTGCTTTTACATTCTATTTCTTTGATTGTACTTAGCTCCATGGAGAGCTAAACCCCTAGTGGATACTTGGGTATTTGTGAACCCTAGGATGTATTCGTTTCTTTGAATCTCTTTATTATGGTTTCAATAAATTGATGTTTATTGTGAGTTCCAACCTTGAATGCTTGATTGTATGAACATTTCCCCTAGAGTGACACTAGGGTTGAGAGTTCTTGTCGGTAACCTTGTGAGTGAGTGACACACCACGAGCGTTAGACAAAGCGAGGTTGGAGAGGGTTGAGAGGGTGAGTCGAGAGGTACAGGAGCGTCCCCTTTCTCCTCCGACATGATAGATTCTACCTCCATTCCTCGAGTTCTTTGCGGCCATAATAGAGTGAATGGTCTAAGGGATGACCTCCCGCTGGGGCGTAGTTATGCGTGTAATGGAGTGAAGCATTGAGGTGATCTTAGTATCTACTTCTTAATCGTGGTTAGGGACCTTCCGCCTGGACCAAAGGGTTAGGTCTATAATTAGGAAGAGATTTATCACTTGGAATCCCTAGAGCTCATTGCAACTCTATGCGAGTGCGAGGTTGAGAGGTTATCTAATCTCTCCTCCGGGACATGTATAGAGTTAGGCATAGTTGACCTTAGATTTGGTACTATGTAATTAAGGATTTCCACGACTCACCATTGCATTGATTAGGAAGCATAATAGAGGGTTCTTGCACTTGAAACGATTATCCTAGGCGCAGCATTATCCGGGTACCCCATCTTTATCGATTGCCTTACCTCCTTCTTTATTTTTGCTCTCTTACTTGTTATTTTTATTGTTGAGAATTGAATCATTGTCACATTTATCATCATTGATCTTTCACATAGCTAAGAATTGAATTAAGTATTTTTATTCCCTATTCCCTATGGATTCGATACCCGCTCATCCGGGATTATTACTTCGACAAACCCGTGCACTTGCGGGATATACGCAAGGGGATCTTGTCAAGTTTTTGGCACCGTTGCCGGGGAATAGGTGTTTAGAGATACTTTGCACTTTGTTTTCTTAGCTATTTTACCATACATTCTATTTCACATTTCTCCTCTATCACCGTTCTGATTTGTTCTAAAAAAAAAAAAAATTATTTCACACTTTCTTATTCTTCCATCATTCTCATTTGTTTTCTTTTGTCATGTCTTACTTTTTATTGCAAGGATTTTAAATGATGATTGACCCAGTCGTTGCTCTATATTTGCAAGTCGAAGCTCTCAGTAAAAAAGTTGATAGAATTGTTACTTCACGACAACAAAACATTCCTTATTATAACACATATCATCCAATTGAAGTGGGCTACCCAAACGTATGATGGGATAATGGTGAACAACATTGGGAGGCACCTCAAGAGGAAAGTCAAAAGGTTGAGATACTTGGAGAGGATGCACTTCAGTTGCAAAGAGTATTAGCTAACTTCATTGAAGCATCCAATATCTACGTCCAAAATATGGAGACCACACTAAGATGTCATGAAGCCTCCTATAAAAACCTTGAGCATCAATTAGGAGGAATACTTGACACACTCTCCAAGGAAACAACAAGCATTTGAGCAAGCAATTCAAGTTCCTTATAGAGATGATGTGGTAGTGAACGACAATGAAGAAGTTAGGCAAATTGAGTACATTGGTGTAGAAAATGAAAAGGGAGAAGCTGAATAGCATTTTGAGATTTTGGCTAGTGTGAATGAAGATTGTGCTTATGAGCGAGAAACTTTTCAAGTGGATTTGCTAGTGTCATGTTCCTTTCAAGCTGAAAATACACAAGAAGAAGTAAATCCTAAGGTAATGGAACAAGCACCACTCTTTGGGATTGATCAATTCATAAATTGCAAGAAAAAGATTTTGGGTTTGGGAGAAGATGTGAGTAGGAGATTGAAACCATCTAATGACCCACCTATGCTAAGCTTGGACAATTCCCAACCCAAATTGTTTCCTTGGAGGCCAAAGATAAGATGGTTGGACTCTCCAACAAATATTCCACCCCGGCAAGCAAATTTTTGGTTTAAGGAAAGTAGCTATGCAATGTCTAGTCGGGAGGAGCATACTCTTTTCAAGCCTCCATAAGGTAAAGAAGAGGTACGTCAAGCTTAGTGACGTAAAACAAGCGCTTCATGGGAGACAACCCAAGTATTTACTGTTTTCTAGTGTTTAGTTTAGTGCTTGCATGAATAAGAGCTTGAGTGTTGGTGTTTTGATTCTTATATGCCATTGCTATGCTTTTCTTGTGCACCGTTGGTGCTATCTTGTGCTTTCATGTGTTTTGGTGAAGTTTTCTCCGTTAGAGCGCATTTTTCATGTTTTCTCTAGTTAAAATTGCATTATTAGGCAGGCTTTGAGTGTATATTTGTGTTCAGGAATTTTCTGCGGAGCCTGCAAAGTTTTCTAAGTGTCTAGAGAAAACACACGCCCGTGTGGAATTTTCGCACGGGCGTGCGTTTTCGTTCAGAGCTCATCCAAAGAAGGCACAGGGGCGTGCGGCTGCCCCTGTGAACGACCATGCGATTTTCACGCGCCCGTGGATAATTTCCACACGGGCGTGTAAATTCCTGCAGAGTGGGGCAGATTATCCCGAGAGCACACAGGGGCGTGGACTCACCCCTGTTGGCGACCTTGTGAACCACACACCGGCGTGGGTAAGTTCCACACGCCCGTGCGAAACTCTGCAGAGGAGTGCTCTCCATCCCGAGAAGACACAGGGGCGCGTGGCTGCCCCTGTGAGTTGGGCATGTGAATGTCCACGCCCGTGGGGAATTTCCGCATGGGCGTGTAGAACACTTGGCATTTTTCTTGGATGTTCAGGGAAGCCACAGGGGCGTGCGGCTGCCCCTGTGGATCAGGCGCACGGGCGTGGGTATTTTCCGCACGCCCGTGCAAGAGAAGTCAGTGTCGAAGTAGTGTTTTCCCAAGAGTGCACAGGGGCGTGTGTGCGCCCCTGTGGCTCTCCTGTAATGAGGCGCATGGGTGTGGGCAATTTTGACACGCCCGTGTGGATGTACAGAAATGCTAGAACCGCAGGTTTTCTTTAAAATCTTTTCGGGTTTCATCATCTTTTGACCCTCAAACATTTTGAGAACACATCCTTGCTCTCTCTTGACCTCTCACCATCATTTTAGAGGGTTGTTAATTGAGTTTTCCGGCCATTTTCTAGTCTTTCATTCTCATTTTGTCGGTAAGCTTCTCTTTCTCTTTTCTTTGCCAATCTTCATTTATTTTGCAGCACCAGCATCATCTTCACCAGCAGATGAAACAGATGTACTAGCTATTGACACTAACACTTGAGGTGTCTTTACCTTCTTTGTTCTTATTTTTTGCATTTTATTTTTTGCATTTTATTTTGGATTTGTATACTCAGAAAGGATTTTCCTTCTGAGTTTATTTTCATTTTGTTGTCTCGAGTTGTATTCATTGCTATATCTTTTGTATACTCGAGTTGTTTTTGTTTTATTGAGCTTCGCTGAATCCCCTTATGTATGTGTGTAGATGGTCTTGTCATCATGGGAATTGAGACTTTGTCATGGGCACGGCCAAGGTGCTTCGGCACTTGCCCGTGTGAGCTTCACAACCCATCGGAACATTACGCCCAAGGACTTAGATCCATCAAACCCAACACTAGGGAGTCAGGGAAGTATTGTTTTGATTGCTTCTCCGACATATATTCTTCATTGATATACATTATGAGTGAGCTTGCATGTGTACATTGAGGACAATGTACAACTTAAGTGTGGGGGAAAGTTTCATAGTGCACACATCGTTTCTATTGTTCTTGATTGATATATGCTCACATAGCCAATGGCGGTTCACCTTAGTTGCAATGATTGTATTCTTGAGTTTAGGAAAATTTCTAACATTGAATGTTTTCATGGTCTAGTTCTTGCTTGAATTTGTAGGAATGTTTGCCCGATTTACACTTAGTGCACTACTCACTTTTTAAACTCTTTTGGAAACTCAAGTTTGATATTAAAGGGACTAGTTATAGTTGTTTCTTGTGTTAAATTCTAAAAAAAAAAAGTTTTATTGTTTATTTGTGCTTGTTGGGTGGAAAGAGCTACCACCTATGACGTATGGAGCTACTCTCATAAGTTGGATACTAGCTATGCCCTAATGAGAGAAAGTGCAATCTCATAGGATGAGTGAAAGCTACCACTCCGGTAGAAAGAGCTACCACCTCGAAAGTGTGAAAGCCACCTTAGCGGCCGCTATGGAGAGGGCTACCTTAGAGGATGTGTGAAGCTACTACCATCTTCGAAATTGTTGTCACTTTTGTAGATAAATAAATCCTTTGTCCTTAGAACTTTGAGGAGTATACTTTGGGTTGACTTGAGTGAGTTCACTCACGTACACGATTTCGGGTTTTGTTTCCTTTTTGATTCAAGTTTTTAGCTAGAGCATTGATTTTTTGTATTTAGTGTTGAAATTTCCCTCACATGCTGAATGCTCGCTTTGTATACTTTGGTGAACCTAAGGCCAAGCACTTTCAATATTTTCTTCATTGATGCACATAACATTTTAATTTTTGCTTGAGGACAAGCAAAAGTTTAAGTGTGGGGGAGTTTGATAAGTGCTTGTGCGATGTGAATACGAAATATTCATTCCTTATGTTGAGCATTACTTTTCTTGGGTTTTTACACTAATACGTGTGTTTTTATGTTACTTTCGTGTAGGCAGGGTTGTGAGGCTGAGTATGGAGGAAAGAAGCCAATGTGGAGCACAATGCACTGATTTTTGAGTAAATCTTGCTAAGGTTCAAACGCGAAGACATAGGTCAGTTGTGAGATGCTAGAGTGTGTGCCAACATCCTTGTATTCGAGTTTGGCACATCCAATTGGAGGGGCACAAATGCAGTCACACTCGAGCATTCTGACTTATGCACATAGAACAAGAGCTCCACCAACTTGCCTATCATTGAAGAAGCAAGTGATCCACGACGTAGACGTGTGCCCGTTTGTGTTACTCCAATGAAAGTATGGATTCAGGAAGCTATTCAGGCCGGATACTGTAGCAGAGCAATGTAATAACAAGGCAGCAAGAATTGTAACAGCACTATTCACAACCGGCCGAGAAAACAGGAGTTCAGAGAATCCACACGGGCCTGTGGAAATTCCGCACGGGCACGTGAAGAATCCACGCCCGTGTAGTCGCCCAATTCCAGCCCTATAAAAAGCTGATTTAGCCTCAATTTTGGTATTCTCTTCTCCACCTTTTTTCCGAACTTGAGAGAGGGCTTCGGCTAGGGTTTTGAGTGGTATTGGCTAGGGTTTTGGAGAGGTTCTACGGCTCCAACATTGTCATTCCTTAGGAAGAAGGTTGGTAGGGGAGCTTTCATTGAGGCGTATCCTATACCGGACGAGGGAATCCTTGAACGACGAGTAGAGGACTCTCCACAAGACCATCGACACGACCATCGAGGGGGTTTCTTCATGGATTCATTGCTTTTACATTCTATTTCTTTGATTTTACTTACCTCCATGGAGAGCTAAACCCCTAGTGGATACTTGGGTATTTGTGAACCCTAGGATGTATTCATTTCTTTGAATCTCTTTATTATGCTTTCAATAAATTGATGTTTATTGTGAGTTCCAACCTTGAATGCTTGATTGTATGAACATTTCCCCTAGAGTAACACTAGGGTTGAGAGTTCTTGTTGGTAACCTTGTGAGTGAGTGACACACTGATAAGCGCTTGAGTAGACATATTTTTATATATGTTTTACATGCATTGAGAATCATTTTTACTATGGTTTATGTCTCATATTATGTATTTGGTGTTCTTGTATGTATATAGCTTGTGAATGCCTTGAAGAGTAAAAAGGAAGCAAAGATAGGCTATAAAGACACAATGTTGGGAGTTTTTGTTGAATTCAAGGACCAAGACACGAGAGGAGTTCATAAACGTGGAGATGTGTGCCGACTTCCAAGAAAATTCAAGTCAATTCACTAGTTGGAAGGGCACAAAGGCAGCCACATCTTCATGTTCCTTCTCTTTGTGAAGATTGCAAGACCTCTCAAAGATACGTCGATGAAGAAAAGTTTTATAGCCTACCACATGGACGTGTGCCCGGACATGTGGCCTCAAGAGAAGAGTATTTGGATCGCTGATAAGTGCTTGAATAGACATATTTTTATATATGTTTTACATGCATTGAGCATCATTTTTACTGTGGTTTATGTCTCATATTGTGTATTTGGTGTTCTTTTATGCATATAGGTTGTGAATGCCTTGAAGAATAAAAAGGAATCAAAGATAGGCTATAAAGACACAATGTTGGGAGTTCTTGTTCAATTCAAGGACCAAGACACGAGAGCAGTTCATAAACATGGAGATGTGTGCCAACTTCCAAGAAGAATCAAGTCAATTCACTATTTGGAAGGCACAAAGGTAGCCACATCTTCATATTCCTTCTCTTTGTGAAGATTGCAAGACCTCTCAAAGATACGTCGATGAAGAAAAGTTTATAGCCTACCACATGGACGTGTGCCCGGACATGTGGCCTTAAGATAGCAATTTTACTGTTCACGCGGCCGCGTGGAAATTCCGTGCGCCCGCGTGGAAATTCTTGCAGCCCACGCGGGCGCGTGGAAAATCCACACGGGCGCGTGAGGGCACGTGACAGACGCGATCTAAGGCCTATAAATAGCCGTTTTGCCCTATTCTTTCTCATCTTTTGTGCGGCTCTTGAGGGGTGAGACGGCTAAGGTTTGGAGAGGAGGTCTTTGCGGCTTTGGAGGCGCTTCGTCACCAACTTTGATCGATTCCTCCTCCGTCATAGCATCAAGGAAGCCACCGGTGAACCTAGCTTCGGAGTGGGTCCTTCAAGACGTCGAAGTTCTCCATCAAGGCCATCAGTTCATATATAAGGGGATTTATTTCTATGGTTTTAATGTACTTTCATTCATTGATGGTGTGTTTTGTATGTTGCTCCATGGAGAGCTAAAACCCTAGAGGGTATTTGGGCTCGTGAACCCTAGGATTGGCATCTTTTGTGGATTTGCTTAGTGTTTCTATTTAATCCGAGTTTGATTAAGTTTTAATCTTGTATTCTCATTGCTTGCTTGTTTAATTAATCCTTGTGGTTGATTGGATTTGCATGATTTGTTACTTTGATGTGAGAGAGGTCTCCATTAGAGTTAGAACTTCAAGGTTAAAGAGGGTTGAGAAGGTGAGTCATGAGATAGTGGAGTGTCCCCTCTCCCTTCCGATTGAGTGTATTCTATCTCCGTTCCCTAAGCTCTATGCAACCATATTTGGTGTGAGGCGTGAGATTGAGAGATTTCTCCACGGGACCTTGTAGGGGGTTAGGATCCCTTCACCCGGGAATTAGGGTTGGATCAATCTTTAGGAATCGGATACAACTCTTGGAATCCCTAGAGTGCTTTGCGATCATATGTGGTGTGAGGTGTTGAGATTGAGCGATTTCTCCACCGGGACCTCGTAGGGGACTAGTATCGGTGATCGGGAGACCGGATCCAATTATATTTGGATTTCCACGACTTAACTTACTCATCATAGAAACACTTTGCTTATTCGGCACCTAATACCTGAATCCTAGGGCGAGCGTTGCCCGAATACCCCACTTTTACTGATTGAGATCTCCATCCATTTAACCCTTGCATATTCGTCTCCGGTATTCATTTCTTCGCACATTAGATAACCCCACCTTTCCATTTATCATTAGGTTAGAAAGCAGAGAAGAAGTTAGTACTAGTAGCCCTGTTCCCTGTGGATTTGACTACCCACTCACCGTGGTAATTATTACTTCGACACCCGTGCACTTGCGGTTTACACGCATATTCGGACGTGTCAATCGCGTTTTGTGAAAAGTACTGTTCACGCGCCCGTGCGGAAATTCCACGCGCCCGCGTGGAAATTCTTGCAGCCCACGCGGGCGCGTGGAAAATCCACACGGGCGCGTGAGGGCACGTGACAGACGCGATCTAAGGCCTATAAATAGCCGTTTTGCCCTATTCTTTCTCATCTTTTGTGCGGCTCTTGAGGGGTGGGACGGCTAGGATTTGGAGAGAAGGTCTTTGCAGCTTTGGAGGCGCTTCGTCACCAACTTTGATCGATTCCTCCTCCGTCATAGCATCAAGGAAGCCACCCGTGAACCTAGCTTCGGAGTGGGTCCTTCAAGACGTCGAAGCTCTCCATCAAGGCCATCG
>NC_052477.1:13327849-13342502 GCF_009730915.1 Dioscorea cayenensis subsp. rotundata | reverse complement strand
GCAAGGGCCCTCGGGATTGCTCACGGGTACCTTTGCGGGCACAAGGGCACCTGTGAGAGCTCTTTGGATGCCTCACGGGTGTCCTTGCGGGCGCAAGGGCACCCGTGAGAGCCCTCTGGATGGCTCACAGCCTCTCTCACGGTCATAAAATGGGCAATTTCCAGATTTACATCAACTTAGCTGACAAGGTCCACTTGCGTATATCCCACAAGTTCATGGGTTTGTCGAAGTAATAATCCCGGGTGAGCGGGGTCGAATTCACAGGGAGTAGGGAGTAAAGACACTTAATTTGATTCTTAGCTATGTGGAGTATCAACAATGATAAGTGTGATAATGATTCAATTCTCAACAATTAAAAGCAACAAGTAAGAGAGCAAAAGTAAGGAAGAGGCCAGGCAATCGATAAAGATGGGGTACTCGGATGATGCTTCACCTAGGATAATCGCTTTAAGTGCAAGAACTCTCTATTATGCTTCCTAATCAATGCAATGGTGAGTCGTGGAAATCCTTACATACATAGTCCCAAATCTAAGGTCAACTATGCCTAACTCTATTCATGTGCCGGAGGAGAGATTAAATAACCTCTCAACCTCGCACTCGAATAAAGTTGCAATGAGCTCTAGGGATTCCAAGTGATAAATCGCTTCCTAATTATAGATCTAACACTTTGGTCCAGGTGGAAGGTCCGTAGCCACAATTAAGCCCTAGATACTAAGATCACCTCAACGCTTCACTCCATTGCACGCGCAACTAGGCCCCAGCGGAGGTTCATCCCTTAAACCATTCACTCTATTATGGCCGCAAAGAACTAAAGGAACGGAGGTAGAGTCTATCATGTTGGAGGGGAAAAGGGACGCTCCTGTACCTCTCGACTCACCCTCTCAACCCTCTCCAACCTAGCTTTGTCTAACGCTCGTGGTGTGTCACTCACTCACAAGGTTACCAACAAGAACTCTCAACCCTAGTGTCACTCTAGGGTAAATGTTCATACAATCAAGCATTCAAGGTTGGAACTCACAATAAGCATCAATTTATTGAAAGCATAATAAAGAAGTTCAAAGAAGCAAATACATCCTAGGGTTCACAATCACCCAAGTACCCACTAGGGGTTTACCTCTCCATGGAGCTAAGGACAATCAAAGAAATTGAATGTAAAAGCAATGAATCCATATAGAAACCCCCTCGATAGTCGTGTTGATGGTCTTGCGGAGAGTCCTCTACTCGCCGTCCAAGGATTCCTTCGTCCGGTATAGGATACGCATCGACGGAAGCTCCCCTCCCAACCTTCTTCCTCAGGAATGACTATGTCGGAGCCATAGACCCTCTCCAAAACCTTGGCTAATACCCCTCAAAACCCTAGCCAAAGCCCTCTGTCACAGTCAAAGAAGGCCTAATACAGAGGGAATCTAATCGCACACGACGACAGTCGACACATGCCACCAGATTTAAAGACTTCATATGTGATTAAGGTGGGAATCTGGAAACATTGTTATGGGAGTCAGTGTAGTAGTGGCAACATTGTAATGGGGTTTTGTGTAAGTGGATGTCAGGGTAGTGAATGATGGGTAGCCAATGAGTAAGTAAAGTTGTGTGTTTGGCTGGGCTTTAATGGCCTCGAGGAGAATGGAAGAGAATGAGTATGATCCCTAATTTCTCTTCCACCTGTTCCTTTTCCCCCTCCTTTCCTCTGATTCTTCTCCTACAATCCTCTACTCTTGATCTAAACTTCCCTTCTACCCAACGAGATCGCATCAACTGGTGCTTTCATTGAGTTCTGGTGTATGACGGACAGCATTCGAACGCGATCTCGCGCCATGGAGGATCAACTGGTCGCCTTCAACAAGCGCCATGACTCCATGATGACTAAGGTGGAGTCCCTCGCTCCTCTATAAACCACAGCATGCTGAACTCTTCGACACAATACAAAAAAATCTTTAGCCTCGCTGAGCCTGCGATGATCGACCTCATGGTTAAAATCACCCGGCTTGAGCGACCCAATCCCTCCACCATGCTACTACCAAGCTCAAGCCCTCCTCTCTTACCATCGCCCCGACCACAGCAGCTTTCCAAAGAAGCAACCTCCCATTGGCGTAGGGACCCTCTTACCGGTCTTCTACATCATCGCCGCGGCTTCCCAAACTTGAAATTCCCCTCTTCTGGGAGAAGGGGTATTACATTGATTTTTCAAGTCGGCGCTTCTTCACATTCCATCGGGTGTTACCTCGACCGTGAAGATCGACATCGCGACATTTTACATGACGGGAGACGCCTATGCAGTGGTATCATTGGTCATCTGCACTCCAAAGCAACCGTCCACATGGGAAGTCTTTTCCCGGCAAGCTGAACTTCGTTTCGGTCCTTCCACCTTTGTAAACCATGAGGCCCAGCTTTTCAAAATCAAGCAAAAAACAACACTGGCCGCCTATCTATCTGAATTTGAATGTCTCTCGACTCAAGTGCATGGTCTCAGTTCTACAAGTTTGCTAAATTGTTTCTTATTCGGGTTCGCGAGGAAATACAAAAGCAAGCAGTATGTACTCAAACCACCCTCAATTCATGATGCTATCGGCATGGCCAAGTTGATTGATGACAAGCAAAAGGCCATGAGAGTGTTTCAAACACCACGATTTATTCCCTCGAACCCCCAACCATCAAACCCGGGAAACACTACATTTCCATCACATAGAGCTTCTCGATCCGGTCGAGCTCCCCATCAAACGACTCACGCCCGCCCGAAATGGCAGCCCGACGAGAGCGTGGACTTTGTTTCAATTGTGATTCAAAGTTCACGCGGTCATCGTCTGTACTCCTCCCCGCTTTCTATGTTTAATGACCGACGAAAGCAGAGGACTCTTCCGATGAACCAGACGAACAAACTCCCCTATCTCGCCCAGCGAACCGGAACCCCCGGATGATGCTGCTGGAACCCCGGTATCAATCCTTGCATTTTATTTCATGCCTTGAACGGCTTCACAATCCCCTCCACCTTGAAGATTGCTGGCAAGATCCATGGCAAGGAATTGGTGGTACTCATCAACAGCGGATCGACGAATAACTTCATCCAAACTAGGTGGGCTCAACATCTCAATTTACCAGTGCAACCGTCCTCGCATCTTCGGGTAACAGTGGGTAACGGTGAGGTACTCACTTGTGGAGGGGAATGCCAATGAGTACCTCTCCAGCTCGGTGACGCGATTTTTCCGGTCGATCTTCTTTTATTACCAGTCTTTGGCCCGGATATAGTCTTGGGAGTCCACTGGTTGGCCGAGTTGGGACCCATAGTCTTTGACTATCAACACCTTTGGATGGAGTTCCAATCCGGGGACACAACCATCCGTCTTCATGGTCTACACCAGCCCAGCATTCAAGACACGACCCCTACATCCCTCGAGACGGAATATTCATAGTACCACAACCCAACAATTTCTCCATCTCTCGGTTTCCTTCGCGGACATGGGACCTGATCAATCATCACCCACACCACCGCACATTCAACCTACTGCTCCGTCACAATTCACCGACCAACTACAGCAACTCTTACTAAGGTACAATGATATTTTTCCCTCCCAATATGGCTTCCCCCGGAGAGGGCATTCGACCACAAAATTCCACTGATGCCAGGCGCTCCACCAGTTAATGTGCGGCCCTACAAATACCCCCACTTCCAAAAGGCGGAGATCGAGCGGCTCGTTGGGGAAATGCTCCGTGAATGCATAATACTGCCCCGATACCGATCCGTTCTCGTCCCCCGATCATCCTAGTCAAGAAGAAAGACGGGTCTGGAGGTTACGTGGTCGACTATCGTGCCCTCAACGCTACCACCGTCAAAGATCGTTTCCCTATACCTACTATGGAAGAATTATTCGATGAACTTCGCCGGTACTCAAGTTTTTCCAAACTTGATCTCGCTCGGCTACCACCGGTGCGCATCTACCCTCGACATTGAAAAGACCGCGTTTTTGGGCGACTGAGGGCCATTACGAGTTCCCTCGTCATGCCCCTTTGGAGCTTTCGAGCGCTATCTTCCTTTCAGTCTGATGCAATCGGTTTTTCATCTGCGTTGAGGAGATATGCCCACGGTATTCTTCGATGATGTCTTGATCTATGACCCGGTCGGACGCACCTTGAGCATGTACAACAAATTTTTCTCTTTTTCGGAAGCATAAATTGTATGCCAAAGCGCAGCAAATGCGATTTTTGGATGTTCTAGCGTCGGGTATTTAGGGCCACCGGATCAACGGTCCGGGTGGTGCAAGTCGACCCCGACAAGATCCAAGCTATTCAACGATGGCCCCTCCCTACCACACTTAGGAACCTTGAGGATTCCTGGGCATCTCGGGATACTACCGACGATTCGTCCAGTGGGTATCTCTGCTATCTCCGCATCTTTGACCGCTCCTCCGCAAAAAAATTCTTTTTGTGTGGACGCCGAGGCGACTACTGACCTATGAGAAACTAAGAGCGGCGCTCACACGAGACCCCATCCTCCATATGCAGGATTTCAGCTGTCGGTTTGAAATACAAACGAGATGCATCTTCAACGGGTATTGGAGCGGTACTTGCAGAACAATCACCCTTTGGCATATTTCGACAAGCAATTATCCCCCGACTGCGATCGACTCGGCCTATACCGAAATGTATGCCATCACGAGAGCATCGGCGTTGGCGACAATACCCTCTCTGGGTCGACGGTTCCTTGTCCATACGAGATCATCAAAGCCTCCGATCTCTTCTTCATCAAAGCAGTCAGGACACCCGACCAACATCGGCGGCTCACTAAGCTTACGGGTTACGAGTTCGATATAATTTACAAGCGGTGCCCGGAATAAACAAGCACGCCGCTCTCACGCGTGTATGAAGACACTCGACCCGATGCTCTGTGCTTTTCTTTGTCACCACTCCCCCAACCAGTGATTCTAGCTTCTCTCAAGCATTATTTCGGACCACTCCACACGCTGCTTTGAACTCTTGACTTCCGTGCGAGATGACCCATTATCACGGCTGATTATTCTACTCAAGATGGTCTCGTGCTATTCAAAAGCTGAGCTCTTTATTACAGCGAGATACGGCCTTATAACATTTTATTAATTGCGAATTTCACAACACACCCACGGTGGGCATGTGGGTGTTACACGCACTTATCGTCGCATCTACGCCACCTTCTTCGGCCCGCACTTCAAAAAAATCAGTTCGCGAGTTCATGCGTCATTGTGCTACATGTCAGTCGGTCAAGCCCTTCAACTCCGCCCCCCAAGGCCTCCTACAACCCTTGCCGATTCACAGGCAAGCATGGGAGTCTGCTCGGCTTGATTTCATCACACATCTACCACCGTCTCACTGGGAAAAAGCTGTAATTTTTGGTAGTCGTCGATCGTTTGACAAAACACGCTCACTTCATTGCTCTTCCTCCTCGGTTCACCGCCCACAAGTTGCTGAAATATTTGTCAAAGAGATCATTCGGCTCCACGGCATCCCAACCTCCTTGATTTCAGACCGCGACCCTTTGTTCATGAGCCTCTTCGGCGGGGAGCTGTTCGGTTACAGGAACCAAACTCGTCAATGAGCGGCGCTTATCATCCTCGAGTCCGACGGCCCGGACCGAGGTCTTGAGCGTTATTTAGAGGATTACTTGCGCGACTTTGTCGATGAGCAACCTCGACATTGGCTCCGCTTACCTTCCATGGGCGAGTGGCATTATAACACTGACATGGCACTCATCCATTCGCATGACGCCCTATGAAGCCATCTTTGGCCGACCCACCCCCATCACTCTTGGATTACATCCCGAGATCTTGCTTTCGTGTTGCCGCTGTCGGGGAGATGCTTGAAGATCAAAATCACATACTTCGACTCCTCAAAGAAAACTTAACACATGCACGCAATGCGAATGAAAAAAATCAAGGTGATGCAAAGCGCAAAAGGCAGTAGAATTTCAGCTCGGCGATTGGATTTTTCTTAAACTTCAACCGTTCAGAGCAAACTTCTGCTGCAGTCGTTCCACACATAAACTCTCCAAATGTTTTTGGGTCGTTTCAAATCACCGAGCGCATCGGGGTGCGTCGCTTATCGCTTAGCTCTACCGGTCACCGCTCAACTCCACGATGTGTTCCACGTTTCCAAACTCAAGAAGTGTATTGGAGATCCAACTATCCGACACCTTCCTTTACCGGTGACCTTCAAGAACCACCGGCCCGTCTTTTGACGTTCACTTTGTCCTTTGCACAAACGATACTTGTGCAACGTCAACCCGTTACATAACACTTGATCCAATGGGAACATGGCGACTGCAGCTGATGCTACACGGGAAACAACTCTCGACACACAAAAATAATTTTTCCTAATTTTTCCCTTGAGGACAAGGTCAATGAAGAAGGGGAGGCTATTGTCACAGTCAAAGAAGGCCTAATACAGGGAGAATCTAATCGCACACGACGACAGTCAACACGTGCCACCAGATTTAAAGACTTCATATGTGATTAAGGTGGGAATCTGGGAACATTGTTATGGGAGTCAGTGTAGTAGTGGGAACATTATAATGGGGTTTTGTGTAAGTGGATGTCAGGGTAGTGAATGATGGGTAGCCAATGAGTAAGAAAAGTTGTGTGTTTGGCTGGGCTTTAATGGCCTGGAGGAGAATGGAAGAGAATGAGTATGATCCCCAATTTCTCTTCCACCTGTTCCTTTTTCCCCTCCTTTCCTCTAATTCTTCTCCTGCAATCCTCTACTCTTGATCTAAACTTCCCTTCTACCCAACGAGATCGCATCACCCTCTCTCAAGTTGGGGAAAAGATGGAGAAAAAAATATCAAAATCGGGGCTGAATCGGCTTTCAATAGGGCTGGAATCGGGCAACTCCATGGGTGTGGACGCTACACGCGCCCATGTGGAATTTCCACACGGGCGTGGATAATTTCCACACGCCTTTGTGGATTCTCTGTTTCTCTTCTTCCTCGGCTGGTTGTGAACAGTGTTGCTACAGTGCCTGCTACAATGTTGTCATAGAGCTCTGCTACAGTCTTCGACCTGAATAACTTCCCAATTCCATACTTTCATCGGGGTAACGCAAACGGGCACACATTCATGTCGTGAATCACTTGCTTCTTCAATGATATACATGTTGGTGGAGCTCTTGTTCTTATATGCATAAGACGGAGTGCTCGAGTGGGACTGCCTTTGTGCCTCTTCAAATGGATGTACTCACTCGAATGCGAGGAGGTTGGCACACACTCTGGCATCTCACACCTGTCCTATGTCTTCGTGTTTAAACCTTAGCAAGATCTCCTCCAAAATAGGTGCATTATGATCCACATTGGCCTATTTCGTTCATACTCAGCCTCACAACCATACCTGCATAAAAGTAACAAAAAAACACACATATTAATGTAAAAACCTGAGAAAAGTAATGCTCAACATAAGGAAAAATGCTTCGCATTCATATCACACAAGCACTTATCAAACTCCCCCACACTTAAGCTTTTGCTTGTCCTCAAGCAAACATTAAAACATTCTGTGTATCAATGAAGAAAATTTTGAAAGTGCTTGGCCTTAGGTTCACCGAGGTATACAAAGAAAGTATTCTACAAGTAAGGAAACATTCTGTGTATCAATGCTCTAGCTAAAACCTTGAATCAAAAAAGAAAACAAGCCCGAATTTTGTGTAAGTGTGTGAACTCAATCAAAACAACCCAAGTTATACTACTCAAAGTTCTAAGTACAAGGGACTTATTTATCTACAAAAGTGATAAAAATTTTAAAAGATGGTAGTAGCTTCACACATCCTCTAAGGTAGCCCTTTCCAAAGCGGCCGCTAAGGTGGGTTTCACACTTTCGAGGTATTAGCTCTTTCTACCCGAGTGGTAGCTTTCACTCATCCTATAAGATAGCTCTTTCTCTCATTATGGCATAACTAGTATCCGACTTGTGAGAGTAGCTTCATACTTCATAGGTGGTAGCTCTTTCCACCCAACAAACACAAATAAACAATAAAACTATATATATATATTTTTTTTTTTTTCAAAATTTAGCAAAAGAAGTAAACCTAACTAGTCCCTTTAACATCAAACATGAGTTTCCAATAGAGTTCAAAGAGTGAGTAGTGCACTAAGTGTAAATCCGGCAAAAATTCCTAAAAATTCAAGCAAGAACTAGAGCATGAAAACATTCAATGTTAACAATTCTCCTAGACTTAAGAATACAATCATTGCAACTAAGATGAACTGCCATTGGCTAAGTGAGCATATATCAATCAAGAACAATAGAAAAGATGTGCACATTATGAAACTCCCTCCCACACTTAAGTTGTACATTGTCCTCAATGTACTCATGCAAGCTCACTCAAAATATATCATTCAAAAATAGATGTGGGAGAAGCAATCAAAACAATACTCCCCTGACTCCTAGTGTTGCATTTGATGAAGCTAAGTCGTTGGGAGTAGTGTTTCAATGGGTTTTGAAGCTCACACGGCCAAGTGCTGAAGCACCTTGGCCGTGCCCATGACTAAGTCTCAATTCCCAAGATAACAAGACCATCTGCACGCATACACAATGGGGTTCAGTAAAGCTCAAGAAAAACAAAAATAACTCAAGTTTATAAAAGATGAAGCAATGAATACAACTCGAAAAATGCAACATAACATGAACTCAGAAGGAAAAATCCTTTCTGAGTGAACAAGTCTAAAAACAAGAAAATAGAATAAAGTAAAACGCACGAAAGTAAAAGAAAAGTCAAGTGTCGGAGTCGCTCTCAGGCTCTTGTGCTGCTGCTGCTGCTGAAGTGGAAGCATATAGTGGGTCCTCCGGTGCTGGAGTCGAGGATGGAGGTGCTGGAGGAACTGGCGGGGCCTGAAGAGTCCTCGGCTGCAGGACAAATGATGAGGCAACGTCTCGCTCTAGGATCTACTGTAATATGTCGAAACGTGCAATGAACTCTGTGTACTGAGTGGCCTGCATAGCCCTAATCTTGGCAACCTCGGCTCGGACCACTCCTATAGCATTCTTGAGCCTCTCAAAGCGATCATTGGCTCGAGATGGTGAAAACATACGCATTGGGTGTGGTTCCTCGGCTGCAGGAGGTGCCTCGGTCTCCATCGATGCTGGCTGAGGCTCGGGGGCGGGCTGAGATGCTTCAGCTTCATCACCTTCATCCTCAGCTATCTCTGGGGCTTGTTGGACTAAAGCAAAAACCCCTGTCCGAACCCTGCGGACCATACCCATCAATCGCATTGTCTCTAGACCCAGGGGAGCGGGTACACTCGTCTTCTTGGCCCCACGGATCGAATCTAAGAGACCCATGCCCAGCACTAATCTCGTAATGTAAGGGCCAGAGAAGATCGCTCCCAGTCTAGCATATCGTCTCGATGTCCCGATGTAATCAGCCGGGATGTGCCCTAAGTGGATCGTGCAGCGCTCTACCATCGAGTACAAATACGGCTCGACTCGACGACTCAAGACACCAAGATCGCATTACCATGACCATTCACCGACCTACTCATGATGGCATGTAAATATCTATATGCAGGTCGGGAAAGGCATGTGGCCTATGACACCCCCGGCTCGTACTGACCTTGACCACATAGCACTCTGTAAGCTCTCTGCGGGGTCAAGGTTCCGGGGATAATCGATGAGGGCAACTCGTGCATACTCCTCTGTAGCTGTGAATGCCTCCTCATATAGGCCAAGTAGTATGGAAAACTGCGTAATGCTCAAGCTATGGTGGCGTCCAAATACTCTGAACTGAATGGTGCCCAAACTGTCGAAGCTCGCATACGCTCTATCAAACTCGATCGAGGAGAGCACCTCCAGTGTAAACTCTTAGATGGCTGGCTCTCTAATAGTCAGCAACTGCCGCCAACCAAATTCTAAGACTAGATCCTCGATCTCATCGGCGAACTCATCACCCTGCTGAAGCTACCACAGTATAGTAGTGTCCAGAAATCGAGTTTGTCCGAAACAGAGTCTCGACAATTGCTCATAACAGACCTGATGTTCGGGAATCGCAAATCGCATGCCCTCGGGCTCAGAAGATGACTCACGTGGCCTCTTATCAGCTTGCTTCTTTGACCTAGGTGCCATGATCTGTAAAATTTAAACAAAATTGGTCAAACAAATTGATAAAACAATACTGCAGAAATCCACACGGTCGTGTGGAATTTCCGCACGCCCATGTGGATTCACGGGGCGTGAGAACCGCACGGCCACGCAACAACAATCCAAAAATACAACTCAATAATATTTCTAACATCGTTCTAAACATAAATCATTGTTCCAATTGAAGAAATAAAGCATTATTAACCAGATTAATCGATAGAAATCATGAATTGACGAAGAAGATGAAGAAAAGGAATTTACCGACGAGGAGAAGTGAGAAAATAAAGAGCCGGCCAAAAAACTTTGCTAAAATCCCAAAAACCTGGCGCAATGGACTCGGAGAGTATTGTGAGAGTGTTTTCAAGTGAAAAGGAGTCATGAAGAGGGAGAGAAATCATCCCCTTTTAAACAGAAATCACGACTTTTGACGTTCTGTCCATCCACACGGGCGTGCGGAAATTCCCCACGCCCGTGTGCCTCACTTCAAAAGCTCCACAGGGGCGTACGCAGGCCCCTGTGCGCTCTCAGGAAAAAAACTCTCACTGACTTAGAACGATCTCCCACGGGCGTGCGGAAAATATCCACGCCCGTGCACCATACCCACAGGGGCAGACGCACGCCCCTGCGGCTTCCCTGGATACCCGAGAATAATATCAAGTCATCCACAAGCCCGTGCGGAAATTCGACTTGGGTATGGACATTCACATGCCCAACTCACAGGGGCAGCAGCACGCCCCTGTGTTTTCTCAGGATGGAGGGAGCAACTGCGCGAGTTCACGCGCAGGCGTGCGGAAGTACCCACGCCCGTGTGTGGTTCACAAGGTTACCAGCAAGGGCGGTCCATGCCGCTGTGCTCTCGGGAAAAATCTGCCCAACTCTGCGAGAATTCACACTGGCCAGTGCGGAAATTACCCACGGGCGTGCAGCCCGATCGCATGGTGCGTCACGGGGGACAGCCGCACGCCCCGTGCCCTCTCCGGATGAGTTCATCAGTACACATCCACCGGGCGCTGGAAATTCTCCACGCCCGTGTGCTTTCTCTGGATGACTTAGAAAAAACCTGCAGGCTCTGCAGAAATATTCTGAACATGTTTACACACTCAGAGCCTGCCCTATTATGCAAAATTTACCAGACAAAAACACGAAATAGAACTTAAACGACCAAACTTCGCCAATTCTCAACAAAACACATAATGAATTCCTTTTTTTTAAAATAACCCACAACATAATCACAGCACAAGCACTCAAAAAAAAAAAATAATAAAAAATTGAAACGGCAACACTTAACAGTTTATTCATGTAAACAACTAAACTGAAAGATAGGAAAACAGTAAACACTTGGGTTGCCTCCCAAGAAGCGCTTGTTTAACGTCACTAAGCTTGACGTATCTTTCTTACCTAACGGGGGTTCATAAATGAAGGTTGCCATCTTACCCATGGCTTGAAAGCATAATGAGCAAAGTCTCTCAAGGATAGAGGGTGTACTCTCGGGCTTCGGACCACCTAGCAATGGTTCGTCCAACTTCCTTGGCTCATGTACGTCTCCAACAATCTTGGAGCGTTTTCGGTGGCGTCTCCAAGCCCTCTTCATTTTTCGGAGCACCTTCTTCAAGATCCCCGGGGTAGATGTTTCCTCCCCAGTCGAACCAAGCATCATTACTTCTTCATTGCTCTCCTCTTGGTCAAACAAACTTTCATACGGATCCGGGTTGAACATCTCCTGCATATATTCATCAACAATTTCATCAGTAGTGTCTAGAAAGTATAAAGTATCATCAAAATCAAGAGAATGCCGCATGGCTTCAGCAAGGCGGTATGTAAGCTTATCGTCTCCAACTCTCAATGTGAGCTCCCGCCCGTCCATGTCAATTAATGCTTTTGGAAAGTCCGCAAGAACGGTCTCCCAAGTATCAATGGTACATCTCGCATCCTCATCGACATCTAGCACTCACAAAGTCAGTCGAAAAAATGTACTTGTCAACCTTGACAAGCACGTCTTCAATGATGCCTCTCGGATGTCGTGCACGCTCGGGTACTCGCTAATTGTAAAGTTATCTGAGTAGGCCTAGGCTCACCCAAGCCTAGCTTTTGGAAGAAAGTATATGGCAAGACGTTGATGGTCGCCCCAGAATCTGCTAATGCCATTTCCTCACCTAAGTTGCCGATGTTACACGGAATGATGAACCTTCCCGGTTCTTTCTTCTTGTTCGTCATGTTCTTTTTCAACAACGCCGAGCATGAACCATCTAGCACCATTGAAGCACTCTCCTCCAATTTCCTCTTTTTGGTCAATAGGTCTTTCAGGAACTTTGCATACTTAGGCATTTGAGCCAATGCCTCAACAAAATGAATGTTGATGTAGAGTTGCTTAAACAAACTCAGGAACTTCTTATACTGTTCATCCCCTTGGTCATTCTTCAATCTAGAGGGATAAGGGATTCTTGGCTTGAAAGGTGGGGTTGCCACCTCTTTCTCTTTGTTTTCTCCCTTCTCAACCTCTACAACCTCGGGTGCGTGTTCTTTTGGCTTCTCACTCGGAAGCCTCCCTTCAACCTCACGACCACTTCTCAAAGTGATCGCCTTCACATGTTCTATAGGGTTGGTTTCCGTGTTGCTTGGTAAACTTCCATGTGGCCTTTCGGAGAGAGACTTCGCAATTTGCCCCACTTGATTTTCAAGATTGTGCAAGGAGGTGGTGTGATTGCGAAGTGTAGCCTCGACTGATTCATACCTTGTATTTGCCGATTGAACAAATCTAGCCAAGTGCTTCTCCAAATCTGTCATTCAGGTTTCCAAGCCTGAAATTCTGTTTTCCACTTGAGGGGCTTGTTGTTGTTGTTGGAAACCCAATGGCCCCATGGTCTTCTGTGGACCTTGATTACTCCATGAAAAGTTGGGATTATTCTTCCAACCTAAATTGTAGGTGTTGCTGTATGGATTCCCTTGAGGTCTTATTCCATTACCTACAAAGTCAACGTTCTCAATTGAAGAAACATCACCAATAACGATTGGACAATCAGAGGGAGCATGTCCTCCACCACAACCGGTGTAATTGGTCACTGTCGCAACTCTATTCGAAGCTACGAGATCTAGCTTCTTACTCAAACTCTCTACTTGGGCCGCCAATGAAGTTACCGCATCAATTTCATGGAGACCGGCCACCTTTTTCTTCTTCCTAGCGTTCTACTGGTATCTATCTAAACCCATTTCCTCAATAAATTGACGAGCCTCATCGGGGGTCTTTCTACCTAAGGTACCTCCTGCCGCCGCATCCAAGAGTTGCCTTGTACTCGGGTTCAAACCATTGTAGAAGGTTTAAACAATCATCCACTCCGGGAATCCGTGTTGCGGACACTTTCGCAGGAGTTCCTTGAACCTTTCCCATGTCTCAAATAGAGACTCCAATTCCAACTGCACAAAGGATGAGATCTCATTCCTAAGCTTTGCTGATTTTCTGGGAGGTAAATAACGGGCTAGAAAAGCTTCTACCATCTCCTCCCATGTAGTGATTGATGCTCTAGGTAATGAGTGTAGCCACTGCTTTGCTTTCCCCTTTAAGGAAAATGGGAAGGCTCTCAATTTGATGGCATCATCTGTCACACAATTTATCTTCAGCATGTCGCACACCTCGAGGAAGCTCTCTATGTGACTGTTTGGATCCTCATCGGCCAAACCGTTGAATTGTGCGGACTGCTGCAGCATATGGATGAATGCCGGCTTTAGCTCGAAGTTTTGAGCTGTAATTGGGGGACGCAGAATACTCGATTGTGTCCCCAACACTAAAGGTCTGGCATAATCGGATAATGTTCATTGTTGCTCATTTTGTTCTGCCATGTTTTCAGATCCTTCTACTTCCAAATCAGCTGGATTATGCTATTCTTGGACAGGTTCTTTCCCTTTTCTTCTAAGTGTACGTTCAAGCTCAGGGTCTCCTTCAATCAATATTGATGGATTCCCTCGGGTCATAACCTGGAGATGCACCAAAAATCAAGAAAAAGAAAATCCGAACGATGATAGAATAAGAAGATATGAATTAGAATGTGTGGTGAAATAGCTAAGAAAACAAAGTGCAAAGTATCTCTAAACGCCTAGCTCCCCCGGCAACGGCGCCAAAAACTTGACAAGGTCCCCTTGCGTATATCCCGCAAGTGCACGGGTTTGTCGAAGTAATACTCCCGGGTGAGCGGGGTCGAATCCACAGGGAGTAGGGAGTAAAGACACTTAATTCAATTGTTAGCTATGTGGAGTATCAACAATGATAAGTGTGATAATGATTCAATTCTCAACAATTAAAAGCAACAAGTAAGAGAGCAAAAGTAAAAAGGAGGCAAGGCATTCGATAAAGATGGGGAACTCGGATGATGCTTCACCTAGGATAATCGCTTCAATTGTAAGAACTCTCTATTATGCTTCGTAATCAATGCAATTTTGAGTCGTGGAAATCCTTACATACATAGTCCCAAATCTAAGGTCAACTATGCCAAACTTTATTCATGTCCCGGAGGAGAGATTAAATAACCTCTCAACCTCACACTCGAATAAAGTTACAATGAGCTCTAGGGATTCCA
>NC_052477.1:13297089-13326849 GCF_009730915.1 Dioscorea cayenensis subsp. rotundata | reverse complement strand
ATAAATAAAGAAAGAAATAACACCCACCCGCATTATATAGTCAGTCTAGGTCTATTATGACTACATTACATGACCAACGATTACGTCTAGTTTGATGGCACCAACTATAATGTAAATCACGGACATCAAAAGCCTGTGACTCAATCCACTTCCTTCATGGGTGCCCGAGCCATTTCGTTTAATATTAGCAACCACATTCGATTTCATGTTTGTCGTCGGATGGCTTTGTCACTCGTCAGAATTGAGTATATTGGCTTGCTATGTGCACGACTATACCATTTGACTATAAAATCATCCTCTACGTAATAGTGGGCATTCGTGTCCGTTTACGTAATTGGGGCACATGCATGCTTGCACGAAGCCCATGCATTTCCAACCTTCAGCGGAAGTAATTCGGATCTAGAAGCTAACCACGCGGTTGTGGTCATCAACCACTTCATAAGTGTCTTTTGTTGGATCGGCCCACCCCTAAAAATGACTATCCTAGATAATTTGTTCAACCTTCTTGCGTATCTTAAGACGAGGTATGTATCCCAATTATTTGGTTGTTCGCGATCTTTCTCATGAAAGATATTCATAAGTTTAAACCCATGAGATGAACACATAATATACACATTAACTCTGTATAATACATAGAAAAATGGAAGCAAAAGACATTACATGAAAAAAATATTTGCATGTGTTCATCAAGTTTAACCTTATGGAACCAATCATGCTTGTTAGCGGTAGATGTCGTGCATCTTTAATCAAGGCATTGAAGAACTCGCCATATTGAGTACATCTTGCACCATCGCATTCTTTTTAAATATATAGTTTGACCAATGATCAACTTCGGACTTGTGTAAGCATACTTATTTTTCATGATTACGCCTCAACATTACCTCTCGGTGCTTTCCCAAGTCTAGCATTGTTCTTTGGAAGTTTGCCTCCAAGTGTCATAGGCACAACCATGCACGATGAGGAAAGACACATGTGATGATGCAACTCAAACCCTTGGACCAATCCTAGATGAATGTAATAATTTTATCAAGTCGCCTCGACCATACACAAACTCGCCTCACGAGAGTAGAAAAACTAAGTCCAGTTCTCATCAATTTCATTGTCAATGATAGTGAATGCTACATGAAAGAGACTCTGATTGTCATCTTTGCCTATTGTCCATAAAAGAATACCACTTTACTTGCCAAGCAAATGAGTTTCATCAACAAAATGTGATGGAATGCACCCTTGCTTAAACCCCAACAAACAAGCCCGAAAAGAGAAGAAAACATGCTTAAACCGCATACCATCATTGTTAATGGTGACGCCACTACCGGGATTCATCTCAGTCACTTTATTTGCATACCAGAGAAGTAAATCGTAGCTACTAACCTCACTAGCATGAATGGTGGCCCGGAAACCTACTTACCCATCCAAGGGCTTTCTATATGTCAGCAACTCTATACAATGACCGCTCCTTCTGTTTCTGCATGACACGGTCACAGACCCACTTCTTGTTTGCTTTTAGATGTGTTGTTGTACTAATACCTCCACTGCAAATATGTGTTACTTGCATTGTCTTTACCCAGAATATCTCTACATTTTACTCTTTGGTCCTATGCACTCGCCACTCGCCATTGGCAATCCGGAGTAGCACACCTAACAGTCATCTGGAGTTTTTGATTTTTTATAAATATAAAGTCAAAATTTTATCTTATAACAGTGCTTTATAAGGCATCTTTGAACTAATCTACAGTCTCAAAACATTGGCCTACTTTTAATGTAGATGCATTATATGTTTGACTCAACAATACTGACCACCTCTGCTGATGAATGTTGGGAGAGAAAATTCTTAACGTCGACGTTCATCCTACTCAGAAGGATTCCCTACGTGGTAATGCATAACATAAGAGAAGAAAAAGCAAATGTCGTTGACAAAGAAGATTTATTGGATTGTGGCCATAAACAAACTAATTTTTTATTTTATCTCACATGGGCATTTTTGACATTTCGCATTCCACTAACTGGCCCACTTAATACTATGGACCAAATAGAAAATGGCCAAAAAAGAAAGGATGATATGGAATTTGGAAAAGTCAAAATGATTGAATGGGAAGTTTGCAACTTTCCAGGAACTTATAAGTAATTTTCCCTTTTTTCAAACATACCAATTAGTAGTCGAAAGTAAATTCTTTCTCTAATAATTTTTTAAATAATATATTGTGATAAAGATTCTTCCGATTATAATTTTTAATTAACTAAATGATAAAAAGTAGTGAAAATCATTTTGGGCCCTTAAATATAATTTTTAAAATTTAATATATGTAAATATATATATATATATAGTGGCTAATACATGAATTACCAGCTATAAAAACTATTGTTAGATAAATAGATAAACAAAAATGTGTTTATAGTAGCTAATTAAAAAATTTGCAGCTAAAAACACATCTATATCGACGAATATATAAATCACCCGGTATAGGTATGATATGCTGTTAATCTATAGTGATTAATTTGAAAATCCGCCACTATAGGGGTTTAGCGCGGTTAATTTATAAATCTACCTCTAAATTTAGTCACTATAACACAACATTCTTGTAGTGAGAATGTCGACGGCTAAGATGATAACAGAGTTTGTATATGATGGTAGTTATAAAAGAAAGGAAAATAGCGTTTTCCTTTAAGAATAGGGTAAAAAGAACTTTAAATTGGGTGTGGGTTAGGTTGATGAAGCCAATGTTAGAGATGGCATAACTAGTGGGTTTGATTAGGGATGGCAAATGTTTATATATAAAAAGCATATATATATATATATATATATCCTAATTCAAATCAAATCAAAATTTTAAAATCACATATAGCCAAATCATAATCAAATTAGGACAATATATGGTTAAGTTAAAAATTTCATAATATTTGGGTATATTCAAGATCAGCCAAGAGCATAGATCTCGAGATGATCTAAATTTTTAAATCCCAAGATTAGCCAAGAGCACAGATCTCAAGACGATCTAAAATATTCAAATCTCAAGATCAGTCGAGAGCATATATCTTGAGGCGATCCAAAATATTCAAATCCTAACATTAGCCAAGAGCACATACTCAAGGCGATCTAAAAGCATTCAAATCTCAAGATTAGCCAAGATCACCGATCTCGAGGCTATCTAAAATACCCACATCTGAAGATCAGCCATGAGCATAGATCTCGAGGTGATCCGAAATACATAAATCTTAAGATTAGCTTAGAGCACATATCTCTAGATGATTAAAATTTTCTAACTATCAAGATTAGCCAAAAGCACGGATCTCGAGGCGATCTAAAATATCCAAACCCCAAGATCAACTGAGAGCACATATCTCAAGGTGATCTAATATATCTAAATATCAAGATCAACTGAGAGCACAGATCTCGAGGCCATCTAAAATATTCAAATTCCAATATTAGCATAGAGCACTGATCTCGAGGAGTTTTAAATTATTCAAATCTCAAGATTAGCCTAGAGTACAGATTTTGAGGTGATCTAAGATGTTCAAATCCCAAGATTACTAATACAAACTACAAAAATAAATTAAAATAAAATAATAATATATATAGATATATAGATACATAGATATATAGTAAAATAAAAATATGTATAATAAATAATAAGAATAATAATAAAAATAATAATAATAATAATAATAATAATAATAAATATAAAAAATTAATACAAATAATAAAAAATACATAAAAATCCAATTTAAGTTAAAGATAATACAAAAAAAAAGAAATCAGATAATAAATAATAATAATTATAATAATACAAATCATATAAAGATAATAAAAAAAATAAATTAAATTAAATTAAGATAAATAAAAATAAATAAATAAACAAAATCAATTAAAATATTTTATTTTTTAAAATATTGTATTTTTTTATTTAATTACTGAAATATGCATTTAAGTAATTATTTACGGAAATACGAGTGATTTGTTTTCTAATAATTTTTTTTAAAGGTTGCGGGTCCTGCTCATTTTTAATATTAAAACTTTTATTTTTTTAAAAAAATCACGGGTCCCATTATTCTTTAATATAAATTTTTTTTTAAATCACGGTCCCAATAGCATTTTAAATTAGAAAATGTTTCACATTCAAACCTTATCATATAACTTACATTGTTCCTACTTCTGCTCTCTTATTTTTACTTTAACTGATTCTAATAGATAAAAGTTATTGTTATATTTAGTCAAAATTTTAACAATGTAGTCAAAATTTTAATAGGTAAAATTTAAAATTGTGTCCAAATATTACAATAGTGCTACAAATATTGGGATAAGTAGATAGCATTAATAAAAATTAAAATTATCTCTAAATATTATTAAAGGTTGATAGGATGAATTTATTAGTGGTAGGTGACGTCTACCCCATTTATGAAAGTCATTGGATCAAATTAATCATAACCATCCATTTGTTAGATATCTCTTTTTTAGAAACACTTAAGTATTATGAAACCAGTTATAAAAATATATTATGAAACTATAAGAGTTTAAATGGAAAATTAAAAATACCATTGGGACGTTGTTTTTCATAAAAATAAAAAATAAAAATTTAATATTAAAAAAATAACGGGACCCGTGATTTTTTTTTAAAAAATAAAAATTTAATATTAAAATAATGAGCGGGACCCACAACTTTTAAAAAAATTATTAAAAAAATAAATCATGCCCATTTCCATAAATTATTAAATAAAAAAATTAATTTTTAAAAAAAGCCACGTGGGCCGTGGCTCCCCACGATCAACCAAAAATAAATAAAATAATATTAATAAATATATATAATAATAAATTAATACTAATAAAATAATTATTATAAGAAAAAATATTATTATTAATGTATATATATAATAAAATAATAAAGAAGTAAAATAATTAAAATAATTAAAGATATAATAAAATAAAAAATAATAAAAGAAAATAATTAAACCAAAAAAATAGCAAATAATAACAAATAAATAAATAATAAAATTTAAATTTAAATTTAGTGAGGTGTAAAGGCTCGTGGTTCCCTCACTTAGCAAAGACAACCCCTACGTATAATACAACCGCCATCATGTGGGAGATTGGTTAAGAGATTATAAAAGGAGATCGCTCTACAAAAAGAGGGGAGGGAAGAAATTTGGAGGACGAGCCGGAGAAGGAAAAGGGCTAGAGTAGGAACTAGCGAGAGGAAGAAGAAGAAGAAGAAAACGAAGAAAACGAAGAAAGAAGAAGAAGTGGTCATATTTTCTCTCCCTATGTGCATATGTGTATATATAAAAAGAAGGTTGTTGTCGCTGTTTCGCCTCCCGTCGCTACTTGTCATTGTTGCCCGCCTCGTGCTCACTTGCTATCATTGTTGCCCGCCCTAGTATTGCCTCGTCGCTTTCCTGCCTCGGTGCTGCCTCGCGACCCATTGCCTACCTCGCTGATGCATATGTCGCCGCTTTCTTGCCGTCATCGTCGCTATCGCCGCCCCCTGCTTTTGCCACCGCTACACCGCCTCCGCAAGATGGAAGAGAAAGGCCAAGAGAAGTCGAAAAAGAATCCTAACCATTGCCCTCTCGTCACGCCGGTTTGGAAGAACCCGACAACGAGAACGAATCAGGGCGCCCGACGAATGGGAAGAGGTGTTGCTACTATCTTGGTGTTGCGCCTTGCATCATTGATGTCCTCAAGTAAGCCAAGGACCCCCATTGTCATCGTCCAGTTAGTGGCGGCCATAGGTAGCTTCGCTTATGGAATAGAAGGTAGCGTCCAAGCTGTGATCGATGTTAGCGTTGTGCCCTGTTTGATTGTTGTGTTGTCCCAAGGGCTGCCAAGGTTGAGTTTGATGCTTCTTCCTAGGCGAAAATCATGACAGATGAAGCTATGGATTCTGTTAAAATAAATAGAAGGAAATATTACCAGGAACTCTGAAACCAACCATGATAAGGAAAGGCGGTTGGCAAGGCTGACTTGTATGACAGTTTTAAAGAGTAAGAGTTTCATCTACGAGAGGAAGCGCAACCAAACCAACTCTTTTCCAAGTATCCTTGCCTTGACCTTTGTCACCGCCATCGCGCAGCCAAGAATGTATGGTCTTTGTTCTCAAGGATTCTTTAAAGCGTGAATCTGGGAGAAAGGTGCAACATATTAACATCGAAGCTTAAAAGGCTGTGGGTCTTCGGTCCATGTTGAAGATGCTGCTATCTGCTGGTAAAAGAAAATTTGTGATGAAATCTTTGATGATGTTAATAACAATTTCAAGGAACAATGTTATGCTAATGTCACTGCCAATAGTGTTGCTACTCTATTGAGCTTTGGAAAAGCTATTGCCAAAAGTAAAAGATCACCAGAAAAAAAAATTTTGTGCTTCTAGACATGTATGAAATAATATGAAGAGTTACATGGAGAGATGTAAACCATTTTTGAAGGAAAATGCATGTTAGAGATCCAAGAAAAATGGTTGATCGCACATCAAGTTTTTTTGCTATCCTTCGGGTTCAAATTGATGGTGTTGCCAATCGATACTGCTATCAAGATGGAAGCTCGATGATGAGGGTCCATAGCATAATTCAGACAGTAGGCACAAATCCTTCTTAACTCTAAGGGGCCCGCTTTGGCATGATGTAAAGTTATAACTTTCTACAAAGTAAGAGGTTGAATCCTTTTCAATCATTTGGTTCATAAAAATATGGTCTCCTTTGTAATTACTTTCCATTTGACCGGTGGAAAGTGATTGACAAATGGGGTGGTGTAAAAGTGTTTACACCCTTGGATTGGAAAGCTTGGTAATTGTCAAATTTCTAAACTAGCCTTTTATAGCATAAAACTCTTCATTGTTTCTTTTTTCTTTGAAAAAACACTAACACAATTTTATTTCCCAATTCAATAGAAAGTTGTCACTTCTTCTGAATCGAGCAATTCCCGGGAGTTTTTCCCTCACACTTGTCGGATTATCTTTGTGTTAAATTTGGTTATGTGTGTGTAAAATTCCTGCTTTCAATTGAATCAAAGGAAATTAATTTTTCAGCTTTTATTTGGATAATATTTTTTTATGGGAGAATCTCTATTTTTATTGAATCAAATCTATGTTGATATAATAATCCAACATGATAAGAAAAAGAAAGAGTGAAAAGACTTGGGAACTATTTAAGGCAATACTTTGACCTATTTAAGGTGTGATTTTTCATATAGAATGCGTCATGAATGTTTGTTAGATAATATCAAACAATGGATGTAAGAATTAAAACAAATAAAATTGTATAATGGATAAAATTTTAAGAACACATGGTGGTTTAAAGCCATATGGTTTTTTTAGTATAGTGTACTAAAAAAAGCATACAACTCCCATTTGAAAATTTTGTTTAAAAAATTTATGAAGAATAGGTTAATTATCACTTGGGCTAAGTTAGTAATATTATTAGAGTTGAATAAAAACCCAATTTTAGTAACTACAACAACTAAGGGCAAAAAGGAGAAGAAACTTAACTTTACATTGAAAACACATTCATACCAAACAAGAGAATTAAGATTACATGCAATCCAATTACAATTTTTTTATTAAGAGAACAATACAGTTAAAGTTATAAAGATTTTTGTAGGGAAAGTAATTGCAGGCAAATTCTTTCCCTAGAAAGACTTTACATGCAATTACTATCCCTACAAAGTTCCAAACAGGCCCTAAATGCTCTTAATGAGTTTGATCCTAAGCATTCTAGGTTGACTGGAGGTAAGAGTTTGAGACATAAAGGGGTGATGTGCTTGTTGCAAAGCTTAAGAACAATGCTAACAAGGAAAGCTTTCTGATGAACGTGTGTTGGGGCATTTATAATGCGTGGATGGAGTCGGACGTGATGAAGAAGAAGGCTGGAGAATTCATCAAAATGGTCAAAATGAAAAAAACTGTATCAGGAGTTGCTCAGAAAACTAGAGAGATGAAATATGCTATTGAAAAGGCTTTTGAAAGTGCAAAGGAGAAGCATGATGTGAATGGATTGGATTTCATTGAGACCACAAATGATTATACAGTTTGGCAACTCTATGAGCTTACCAAATATCAACCCAACTCCTTCCCCATGTTCTATTGTACTTTCAAAGCTTTAGAGAATGATATTATGTCGTTATTCATAATAATAATTGTGGGCCCCACACATTTTTTTTATTATTTTATTAATTGTGCATGCATGGCAGTTACGGAATTTTTTTTATCTTTTATTTAGGTTTCAAAACCCTAGCCACCACCTCTTTGTTTCTCATTATAGATCTTTGTTTGGATTAAGAAAAGGGAGAGATCTAGTTTTTTCCCACTTTTCTCCTCTTTTTCTTTTGATTTGGTGTGTGGTGCCGCAGCAAGGACAAGGATAGGTCTCTCTGTCAAGGGTTTTGTCTCTTACGTTGTGAGGTTCCATCGAAGAAATGTCGAAGAAATGTCAAGTAAGTACACCACATATAAATATGTACATATATGTATATGCAAATTTTTGATTCCCAATAATCATCTACGTAATTATTTAATTAACTTGGATTTTAATGTTAAAATTATTCCAAGGCTATTTTGTTACTATGTTTAATCATCATTTAGTAATATTATTTATTTATTTTATTTGTTTTATGATATTCTGTTTAATTAGAGATTTTATGTTAACTTACACCAATAGTTGTTAATATAATCATTCTATGGATTCATGATATTTTTAAGTTGCTTTATTTATTTAATTTATGATTTCTTGGATTGGTTTGGGTTGCTGGAAAAGTGTTTATCTATATAATGTTTTCCTGATTAACTATATTTGTTATAATGGTGTTTCCAAATTTAAATAAATTTTTATATTGTGTGGAATATCGTGTAAATTGATAAATGATTATTTGATATAATTGGATTAATTTTGTTAGAAAACGGGATCACTAAATTTTCATATTATTGCGTTGACAATGATTTTGGACCCGACATATTTTTGTTATAGAAACTCGTAGTCCCCAAACTAACTTTGCAATAACCCCTCGCCATCGGGGTTAAACATCGACCGTGTCGACACGCATTTCGACATAAAAACTATAGTTTTGCACTCGCTCCATCGGGTGAAAAAAATAACGGCTTTTGATATTCGCTCGGGTCACCGAGGGTAAACCTATGAGTTCTCAAAATCGACTGGTCACCGAGTTTAAAATAAATGAGTTCTGATATTTTTGTTTTGGCATTTGTTTTTGGGGGACTTATATGCTCGTTATTTTAATAAATTAAATCTGCTTTTGAACCATTTCGATTTATGGGTTCATTTTGATATCAATATATTACATTTTGTATGTTTTTAAAGATTATTGGACATTTTGTGATCCTGATATTTTTAGTGGTTACTTACTGGGCTCCCAAGCTCACAATCCTATTGTTAATTTTTTTTTCAAGTTTTGAGGCCTTGTATGCCTACTTGGTTTCGACCTTGTAGGTGTACGGTCGTTTGTCGGCGTCCCTGGTCCATAGAGCTGGGTTCGGGGGGTGACAATAATAATAATAATAATAACAATAAATAAATAAATAAATAAATATGTAAAAGTCTTAAAAGAAATAAAAAAATTCTCAATTTATGTGGCTTATGCATGCATGGGCCCCATAAAGAAAAGTCATGTGATTTGCATGTGAAAGTATTAATGAATCATCATTATGAAGTGCATGCTTTGAAAAGAGTTGCTTAAAAAAAAGCATACATATATGCATATGGTTTGTAAAAAAAATGTGTATATGTATATAATCATGTATAGGAGGGACCCACCATGCAACCCATATCCGGCTCTCAATACCAGGAATGTAACTAGTGAATTCATTAAGACAAAAAATTAATTAATTGAAATTAAGACCACTAAACCAATGCTAAGGCATGGTTATGCACCCGATTCAAAACCTCATATTTTAATAATGTTCATGGCTTGCTTTTATTGTCAGTTGTCTCAGATAAAATAGTAGACTGGAACATGCACTTCAAACTATGGTAAAGTGTATTTCAAGATGATCATACTTTATTTGATAAGGCATATTAAACAATTGCAATAATAATAGGAAAGGTAGTTGTAACAAAAGAAGTCCATGTTTGCATTATGGCAACGTTAGAGTTCTTCAAGCTATTTATAAACCTAGACTAAGTGAGATGGGTTTTGGTTAATTACTTAGCTTTCCATTATGATGGACCAAGGCAGCATAAAAAAATATATATAATAATAATTTTTTTTAAATAATAATTAAAAAAATGCTTACTTAGAGGCAATGGTTGTTTCAACAATTAAATATACAAATTCCAAGGCGGTAATTAGATACAATTCTCAAGAAGGCAACGAGGCGTGCAACATGGTGACAAGGCACATGTAGCAACATACGATATATATATATATATATAAGTTATATGTTCAAATATATATGATGTGAGAAGAAAAAATATATAAAAAATCAAAACTAAAGCAGCCAAGTCAAGATTCAAGATATGAAAAAGTCAAGATTTGATAATCCATACAAATAGACAATTGAACTCAATAGTCTCAAGACATCAGAAATCAAAGACCTAAGAGTTTCACAAGTCAAAACCTGAAAGAAGCTTCACAAGCATGAGAGCCGAAGCTTTTGAAAAGTAAAATCAAGTTTGTGATTTATCAACATAGAGAACGCACAAATTGAAATACAAATCAAATCCAAGACAAAAAAAAATCAAATGTCCAAGATACCAGTTTCAAATGAATTAACAAATGATGAGCTCAACAGCCTCAAGGCATCAAAAGTTAAAAGGTCGAAGAGTTCACAAGATGCCAAAAACTTTCACAAGCACAAAATGACGAAGTTTCTAAATCATGTATGAGATTCAAATTCTAAAAATTTGAGGAAGACCAAATGTCGAAAAGAGTCAAAAGCATGCTTTTTCAGCAAAAATAGTTTGAAGGAGATAAAATACTACAATCATTGTTTACTTGAAATGAAGTAAGCTTAAGTGGCATCAAGATGATTTCAAATTCCTTTTACTTTAAATGAAGTCTATAAATTCATATTTATTGAAATGAATGAAATTTATTATCACAACTAGTTTCCTTGTTTACACTTATTTCTTAATCGGAGATTCCTGCGATAATGTTCATGAAGTCATAAAAATTAAAATTTGATTTGTGATCCATTATTTTAAACCAGTCTAACCCTAATTAAAGGCAAGGTAAGAAAAAAGGAGCCCAAAACTAATATCACCAAACCCGATCTAACCTAACATGACTTTGACCGGGAAAAACCGTTTTGACAGGTGTACAAGTTGAATTCGGGTAAAATTTGATTTCTATAAAGCGGCTGGCTAGGTGGGTCTGGTGATTTTGGTACCCGATCTAAACATGTCCCAGAATCTCACCTGAATTTTAAATTACTAAAATACTTATATATACCAATATGTTCAATAATTTGGTGTTTTTGATTTTTCCTCTTTATTTAGTCTTATAATTTTATAATATTTTTTTTATCAAAAAAAGTATAATTACTTTTAAATTAATTTTTATAACAAATTATATATTGTTATTATTTTTCTGTTATTGTATGCCATGGTAACTGGTAGAAAATTCAATCTGGGACAGTTTATTTTTGAGAGGATTAGTGAAGAAGCAACCATCTCTGCAACCATGAGCCATCTACGGTATCCAATTTTGATCACATAGTTTTTTATGCAACACAAGATACAACGGGAGAAGGTTGAGATGGTGTCAAGTATCAAGAAACTGAGGATATCACCAAAGCTCTTCATCTTTGGGAAGACGATTGATCTGCCAGTTTGAAGCATGCCCATCACTACCACCCTTTTATCATCGAAGATGTCAGTCCAAAAATTTACACATTCTAAGATGATTATGAGAAACTGCTAATTAAACATCATGGAGATTTGGAGAGAAGACAAAAAGCAATGTCTGTAGAACTGATCATCATTGCTAAAGAGAAAGAGAGTATCCAAGTTCGTAGGGAGGTTCTCAGGCAAAAGAAAGTGGGAGCATCATCAACTAGGAATCCTGCAACCTAGGGAAGTTACAACTACAAGAACAACCTCTTGTGGAGTATTGAGAAGACTGTTTGCCATCATCTGCCACAAAAGGAGAGAAATACTGCCAATTGCCACTAACTGTCTTATCATTTTTAGTTTTACTATTGAACACTTTTTATATTTAGTTTTTGAATTGTTTAGTTGTTAACAATATTTGCTTATAGACTAATGACGTTTGTTATTTTTAAATCACTAGTTGCTTGTTGCTATTAAATGTCATGAACTAATGTAATGTAACAACTAGATGATATTCTGAAAAATCGGTCTTGTAAGAAGTCAAGTTGAGCCATATCAAGGTTCCAGTACATATTGTAACAGGGGGTTCTAACCATTGTCGGTCTGGCAAAAGAGAGAAAGAGAAGATTACGTCAAATAATGCCAGAGAAGGAGATTGTTGGGTCTAGAAGCCTAAAGTTGGCACTAAGTGACAAGCAAACAAATGATGTGGCAAACAATGGTGACAAGGATGATGATGATGAGGCTAACGCACGATGGCATGGCAAATGATTAGGCGTGTGATGATTATGGTAGGAGAATATGATTGGAGAATTTCTCTCAAATGAATGATATGAAGAAAATCTATCTTTGGTAAGGAGCATCAAGATAAAAAGATCTCTCATGAAGAGCAAGTTTATCTTAAGTATGATTTTATCTATTTTTAGTAAGATCCAAGATGATGAAATCTATCTTTGATAAACTTATTTCATAAGAGGTATATTTCTAAAGAGAGGAATAAACTTTTTATTAACAAAGATCATCATGAAGATTACATGGAGCATAATTTGGAATGAAGGCTAATTATAGGCGGAGTTATTCAAGTATATAACACATATATGATGAGATTTGATTGAAGACTAAATACTCAAGCTTGGATGACTGAAGATCATGCTTGGAAGATATTGAAGAGCTAATCTTGGATGAGAGGAGATCAAGTTTAGTAACAATATATTAAAACCAAAATTTGGATGAATGAAGATCAAGTTTGATGATTTTATAAAGACCAAACTTAGGCCAAATTTGGAAAGAAGATTGGGAGACCATCTTTGGTGAGATGGATTCACGCCTTTGTGGGTACGACCCTTGGGAGAGGGACTTGCTGAGATGACATGATGAAGGAAGCAGTTGCAAGCAGGAGTAGCTTGGGACTAGTCAACCACTATGAAGTGAACTGAAGAAACTGGGAGGGTTGAAGGTATCACAAGTTCGGTTGCAACTAGGTTAAAACTCAATCGTGATCGCATAGGCTGCCACCGTTGTATGTTTGGTTGCATTTGGAGTTACGACATCTAACTTTGGAATGTGCCCAAGTTAGGAAGCCATGGAGAATCTAAAAGAGAAAACTTTGTTAGGACGTAGGAACGCCCATATAAGATATCCCATTTGAAGATTTAGAATAAGCCACAAGGGAGAGACCCCAAGATGCGTAAGTTGAGGAAAGTAGGCATCGTTCAATCTAGAGAGGGTTTTCTATGTCATTGTGTGAGTGAGAGAGTGTGTTGTACTCTTCATTCTTTTTCTTCATTTAGTGGATTATTTTTTTCCAAGCTTGGCCCCCAAACATAGGCAAGGTTGTGCCAAACTAGGTAACCAATTTGTGTGCCTCTTTACTCTTGCATGATTGATTGTGTGTGATTATATTTCTTGTGAGTTTGAGTGAAAATTATCACATACATACCCATCCAGAACCAACAACATAATATTTTGCCAATATATATAGCTTACAATGACTTCCCATGTTTCATTTAAGGCCCCCATATTAATGTCTCATTAACACTTCTTATCACTCCATAACCTTTCATATTCCAAAACACAAATTCACACTTCTAGAAAACATTAATGATGTATTAAAATTACAATTTCCAACATCCCCCTTAATATGTCATTATTTTCGGCATTTGGGAACATCACATGACGATGCGGAATCAAGTTCTTGAATGAGTTTTATTGTCTTCTTCAATTCATTTAATTCCTTAATAGCTTCAATGTGGGTTTTTTCCATAATGCCCTCATTTGCTTTCTTTTAAGATTTTTATTTCATACTTCATTTCTATTAATTCTTTTCTCGCTTTACATCTCTTACCATTATATCATAGCGCCTTTTGTAGATGCTTTTATCAAAGGTAATGATGCATCATTTTTAGTTTCTTTTTTTTAGAATATGATTGAGAATCATACATTTCATGATTTATAATACAAGTAAAGTCAATTGAAAAACGCACAAGCCAAGAAAAGAGGATATATGGACATATCAAAATCTATAGTACTCCTACCGTTCCTAAATACATATCATTTTTAAGATTATTCCAAAAATAGTTGTCGCTTTTATAATATCAAGGGCAATATTTATTCTTTTTCCAATTTTACTCATCTTCAATTTTTCTAAGTTATATAAACGTAAGAGAGTAATATTTATAGTCCCAAGAAAAATACATGGTTTCAAGAGAGGGATTGTAATACCCTGAACCTTCGAATACATGTTGGAAAATATATTCGGGGTATTATAACAATTACTGTAAGATTATCCTACAGAGTAATTCTGTTGAGAACCACCAAGTAGAAAACTTATGGACCCAAGTGTGAGGGTTATAAAAGATTTTGGGTTCACAAGTAAATGAAAAGGATTTGATCTGAAATATTTCTGAAGCCAAGGACTAAAAGGTAAGTTCGCAAGGACCTTTCAAAACTACTATTTCATAATTCAGGGACTATTGGTGACTTTTCAGGGACCTTTTTGTAAAAAATTATATTTTTAGGGAATAACAGTGAATTTTGGCAGAAAACTTAAGTTGAGAGAAAAATCTAGAGATTGATGGTTTTCTTCTCCTTCTTCATAAGTGCTACAGTGCCCCGAAGGAGAAAAAAAAAGAAGAAAAAGGAAAATGGGAGGCTTGAAGGAGGTTGGGGCTTGGAGATCACCGGAGAGAGTCGCCGGAGTGGTTGCTTGCTTGGTAAGAGTTTTGTTTGATTAAAATAATGCATGATGTTTGGTTAATAAGCTTGGGTAAGCATCCTAAGATTTTAACATATTTTTGAAAGATTTAGCTTGTATTTGAGTGGCAAAAATATGGTATATTGTTGTAGATGATGAGTGTTCGAAATTGTTTTGGAAAAACCTTTGTATTTGTTGGATTCTTGTTTAAATGGAGGATGAGATTTTCTGGTTTACTGTATCGTTACTATAGCACCTAGATAAGGGTTTGGTTTGGTTAATTAAGTTGATGATGATAATTAAGATGTTAATGATAAATGATAATGGTTGGATTTGAATTGGTTGAGTTAGCCAAATTGATTTGGTTGGATCAAACCAAGTTAGAGTAAATTGGTTGAGTTGGGTTTGGTTTGGTTGAGTTGGGCTTGACCAAATCAAGTGGAATGGGTTGAATTCAAGAGTATGTTTGAGCCTAGATGGTTGGATGAGATTAATAAGAGTTAAGTTGATTGGGTTCAATCACTTATGTTAAAGTTTGACTAACTCAATTGATTTGAGAATGAGTTTGAGTTGAGTTAATTTGGGTTTGGTTCAGGTGTTGGGCTAAGGGCTTTCGGCTGAACCAATTCAAGGAGAGTTGGGTTCAGTTGAACCAAGTTGGTTCAACAGATTTTGTATAAGAAGTAGAATTGGTTCAATGCTGGTTGGTTAAATTAAACTTGGTTCAGTGATATTGAGGTTGGTTCAGGTTGGTTCAGAATAGTTTAGCCCAAATTGAGTTGGTTTATGTGCAATTGGAGACAAGTTTAATTATCTAAAGTTGGATTTTAATCTTTTGGAGTGAGTGGGCCAAACTAGAGAGTTAGTTACTTATTTTTTTGTATTTTCTTTTGGGTTCAATTTTGGTCATTAGCATGTTGTATTTATTTTTATCCGTTACCTTGTTAAGTGTTGCTCAGACTTGGGAGGGAGTTCCAATTCTAGCAAGAAACCCAAGGGGACCAGGTAAGTTGGTAGTGGCTATTATTTAAAATAATTGGTTTATTATTATTATTTTGAATTAATTATTTAATAGCTAGTATTTTGGAAATAATGGTTTAATTATTTCATTTTATTATGTTTAACTGTGTAATAATGTTAAAAGATACTTATATTTATTTGACGTTGATGTGTCATGACAATCGTATTGATACATCTGTATTGTATCATTATACGTATTTGCAAAACAGTGAAAATACATGTATATATGATTTAATTATTCAATTCATGTAATTTTTATAGTTACATATGCTTTGATATGGAATTATTTGTGAAACCTTGTGCGCATATTAAAATGTTTTACCGGCAATGTTTGTGGAATTGGTTTTCATTCCTAGTGTCACACCCACCCCTTCTACCGAGGTAAATGTGGCACCCATCAGTTAAAATTCCCTTTTAATCTGAAACCGACAACCCTGCTTTTTAAACAAAATCGGACCTACAAATCACAATTTACAATTTTTTTCACCAAGTACATGTTCAAATACATAAATACGATAAATATAATCACTCTAATTTGCGGGTACAACCGCTTACTAAGATCATGACACCAATAACAAGAAAGAAAGAAAGAGGGACCCACTGCGGTCCCCGGACTCAACCCTCGACTAGCTCTATACTCGATCGAGCAATCTAGGGTCCCTGCTCCTGCTGACTACTGACACATTCGGGTTGGTCGGTAGTGGCTTAATAATTTCAAATACTAAAATACAGTGTATATAAAGTATATAAATACCAACTTCTCAAATAATTTTCCAACTTTTCAAAAATAACAGAATTCTAGCAAAATACGTCTTTAAAGAATTTTTGAAACATAAACTCATCATAAATCAATATCAAATCAATTTTCTAAGAAAAATCCAAATTGTTGTGAGAGACTGCCCTCCTAAGAGTGACAGCTGGGCTTCGCCCCCTCATCACAACCCAAAATAACAAGTAATATAAAAACCAATTCTCAATTCCACAGCCTGAAAACTCTCCCCCACTTAGCCGCCGTCGCGACTAGGTTGGGAGCCGCCAAGGTCTTCGCACCCTTGACGTTGGCCCATCGGGTCCCATGTGGTGACTACGGGATCCCGATGTATAATCCAATCGAGGGCTCTACGCTCCCACCGATGCGGACAAATCAACACTCGAGTCCACCACGCCACCTCTAAAGGTCGGCCCGTGGGAACCCACTCTGCGATGAGTCGGGCCTTAGCCCGCCGTCACCATCCAAACCAACATGTAGATGCTGCTGATAATACAAAGCTCGTATAAATCATATCACATGGTCCTTATCCGAGGGACATTCACGATACGATACATGCATAATACCCGAGTAAAGTCCAAATACAAAAATACCATTCCTATGCCGGGGAATGAAAAACCCGATCCACAAATATCGTCGGTAAAACATTTTAATACACGCACATAATTTCACAAATCATTCCAAATCAAAGCATATATAACCATCCAAAAATAAATTCATGAACCGAATAATTAAATCACATATACATGTATTTTATACTATTTATGAATACGTATAATTATACGAAAATTGATGTATCAATACGATTGTCGGGGAACATCAACAGCAAATAAATATACGTATACCTCAACATTATACGCCAATTAAACATGATAAAAAGAAATACTTAAACAATTATTTTTCAAAATACTAGCCATTAAATAATTATTTTCAAAATAATAATAATTAATCAATTATTTAAAATAATAGCCACTACAAACTCACCGGTGTCCTTGGGTTCCTTGCTAGACCTGGAACTCCCTCCCAGAGACCCGAACAACACCTAATGAGAATAATATAATAAAAAAATAAATAATATATTTAAACTCAAAAAGAAAAATACAAAAATAATAATCAACTCTCTATTGGGCCCACTCACTCCAATCGGTTCAAATCCGATCTTGCATAATCCAACTGGCTTTCAATTGCACTTAAAACCAACTCAATTTAGACTAAACACGGGTTAAACCAATCGAACCAATCTCAATTCCATTGAACCCGAAGCTCAATTGCAGCTGAACCAAGCTTAATTGTACTCGAACCAAAACTCAATCAAACTGAACCAGCTTGAACCAACTCAATTCTTATTCAAAAATCCTTTTGAACCAAACTTGGTTCAGTCCAAAAACCCTAACCCAAATCAACTGAGCCAGACCCAAAACCATCTCAACTGAGTTTGATCGAGCCCAACTCAACCAAATTAATTCGACTCAATCAATTCAATCCAACTTGGTTAGATCCAACCAATTCAACTTGGCTAACTCAACCCATTTTCAATCTAACCATTATCATTAACCTCCCTAATCATCATAATCATCAATTTAATTAACTAAACCAAATTTTTAATCTCGAGTGCTACGATGTAACGCTACGATGAAACCGAAAAATCTCATCTCCATTTTCAAGCAATTTCCATCCCAAATACAAGGTTTTCTCAAAACAATTTCATACACTCATCATCTACAACAACATACCAAGTTTTTCTACTCAAATCCATCATTTTCTTCATTAAATCCACCAAATACACACACACATACATTCAGTATATAAATAAATAAATCATCAAAAATAGCTTTCAAATAATACTTCATCCATTCTCCCTCCAAATACCAAACTTTATCTCTTCTAATTTCTCTCAAATCTCTACTCTTTTCTTTCTTTTCTTAAAAAACCTCTCGGGATTCTTGTAGCAAAATGGTGGAGAAGAAGATGAACAACACTCAAGCTCTAGATTTTTTTCTCCAATCTTATGATTCAGCCGAAATTTATATTTAGTCCCTCAAAACATAATTTCTTACAAAACAGTCTCTGAAAAACTCACAAATGATCCCTGAATTATAAAATAGTATTCTCAAAAGATCCTTTCAAATTATCCAATGGTCCTTGAAGTATAACACAATATTTCAAAAAGGTTCCCACCGCCTTACCTTTCAGTCCTTGGTTTTCAGAAACATTTCATATCAATCCTTTTTCTATTACTCTTTAACCAAAAATCTTTTATAAACTTTCACACTTAGGTCCTTGTTCTTTCCACTTAGGGTTTCTCCACAAGGTTACTCTGTACAAAAATTCTTACTGTAACTGTAGTAATACCCTGAATATATTTTCCAACAGGTATCCAAAGGTTCAGGGTATTACACATAGTATAGGAATGCTATCATGGATCTGGACTTTACTGGTACTATGCATGTATTATACTGTGGATATTTTATGGATGTTGATGGTGACTACGGACTTTAGTCCAACACTGCAGTGTGGGGTTCCATGGTTCGACCTGATGGGAGACGACATGGTTAACCCTGAGTTTACCCTGGTCAAGAGTTGCGCGTAGCCATTGACAGGGAGTTCTTAATGTGAGAAACCAGTGGTCATCACACGGGAATCTCAATGGCCAACATCCAGGTTATGAAGACCTTGGCGGTTCCCAACCTAGTTGCGACGACAGCTAGGTCGGGGAGAGTTTTTAGGCTGTGGATTTGAGGACAGTTTTTATATTACCAGTTATGTTGATTTGTGATGAATTTATGTTTTAAAAGCTCTTTAAAGTTGTATTTTGCCAAAATTATAGTCTTTGTGAATGTTTGGAAGCTATTTGTGAAAATTGATCCTTATATACTTTATGTACACTAAATTTAATTATTTGAAATTATTGAGGCAATATCGACCAACTGAATGTATTGTAGTTGCAGGAGTAGGACCTTAGTAGATCACTAGTTCGAGTATAGAGCTAGTCAGGGTTGAGTCCAAGATTGCAGTGGGCCTTCTTTCTTTCTTTTTGTTGGTGTCGTGATTTTGTAGCGATTGTACCCGCAAACTTGAATTATTATATTTGTGTATTTATGTATTTGAACCAGTAGTTAGTGTAAAGTTGTAAATTGAGATTTGTAAGTCTGATTTGTTTTTGAGAGATGTCAGTTTTCCAGGTAAAAAATAAATTTTTAATTGATGAGTGACACATTTACCTCGGTAGAAGGGGTGGGTGTTGTTAGGGAATACAGCCATGTATACAGCTATATATCTATATTTGTATAGCTACCATATTTATGTAACTGTGTATCTATATATACCTTGTACAATTGTAGGTTTTTGAAATGAAAATTGATTAATCTTTTCCACCTAACATGGTATCAGAGAGGTTTTCTAAACCTAATTTTTCCTCACCACCGCCTCAATCCACGTGCATCGCCTCGATCCGCGCCTGCCGCCCTTGGCAGCCGTGCCCGCACGAGTACCCCAGCGCCACCTGCCGCCCCTCGGCCCCCGTGCGCGTCGCTTACCGACCAGCGCACGCCGCCCGAGCACGTCTCCAGCGGGGCGCCGCCCCAGCACGCGTCCCCAGCGCACCGTCTGCGGGCATCCCCAGCGCGCGTCCCAGCGCGCCACTCGCGCCGTCCTTGGCCCCCGCGCACTCTCGTGTTGCCCTCGGCCTCCGCGCAATCCTAAGCCCGCAGTGTGTTTTTCATGGCCTTAGCCCAGGTTTTTTATCTCCAAAAGACGGACGTCATTCTCAATAGCAAGAATTATAAAGCATGGTTGTCCACTTTAGGTGTGCTCCTTCGCTGACTTAATCTTTGGGGTCATGTTGATGGTACCCATCAGCCTCCAGTTTCTTCTAGTGCCGCTTCTTCTAGCTCCTCTTCGTCTACAGTTACCAGCGCGTCCTCTTCCACGTCTGCTGACTTGCTCAAGTGGACTGAGGATGATGCTCGTATCATTGCTATCATCTGTCATTCCTGTGAGCTTCCTATTCGTTGGGCTATTTATGATCTTTCTACAGCCAAGGCGATTTGGGATCATCTGCGCGCACTCTATCTTTCTTCAAGTCAGACGTTGCGCTACTCCTTGCTACAGTCTCTCACCTCTACCTATCAGCGTGAGACCTCTGTCTCGGATTTCTTTGCCATGCTCAGTGATTTATGGTGTCAATGTGATGAGATGACCCCCTCTCCTTCTCCGACATGTGCCCAGTGTCTTGCCATTGCTCAGGATCATAATTATCTTCGCATTTATGAGTTTCTCATGCGTCTTCGCCCTGAGTTCGAGGCCGTTCGGGCTCAGTTACTACACCGGGTTACACCTCCGTCTGCTAGTGATACTCTGGCATATGTGCTTGCTGAGGAGACTCGTCTTCGGTTCTTAGATGTGGTTCCACCACCTGCTTCTCCTCACTCTATTCTTGCTGCTCCCCAGCAAAACCCAGTGCCGACCATTGCTCCTTTGATGTCGTCTCTTGGTCTTAGCGCTTCTGTCCGTCCTCTATCTCAGTCGCAGGGACCGGTTTCTAGTGCAACTCCTCGCCAGTCAGTTCGATGTCATTACTATCGCCATGCTCCCGGGCTATATTCGTCTAGTGTCGCAAGCTACAGCGGGCAGCTGATGATAGCCACGACAACGCCTGACCCCGCCCCTCTCGACTACTCGGGGTGGTCCGTCTGTCTAGCGAGCGGTTTCGAGAACTTATTCAGCAGACTTTTCCGAGTAAGATTTCTTCCTCTTGACCCCAGATGATCGTGGATGCCTCCGACGTCTCCACTCACCCATAAGTCGCCTCTGCCCCTACAAGTATTTCTTCATCCTCTTGGTTACTTAACTATGGAGCTTCTTTTCATATGACCTATGATGATACCCACCTTCACTCTCTTCACCCTTTTTTCTTCGATCTTCGTGTCATTATCGCTAATGGCAGCGACACTCCCTAGTCCCTAGTCAGTGGCCTCTTACACACCACTCATTTTCATATTCCTAATGTTGCTTTTGTACCACGACTCTCCATGAACCTTATTTTCGCTAGTGACTTTCGCTTCTCTTGGCTATCTTGTTATTTTTTATAAGCTTGGTTGTCGTGTGCAGGATCGTCTTACAGTGACCCTTATTGGAGATGGTCATCGCCATAGTGGAGTGTATGTGCTCGATCATCTTCATCTTCCGTCCTTTTCTATGTTACCAGTGGCCTCTATTTATTGTTTTTCTACTGTTTGTTTCCATCAGTGGCATCATCGGCTTGGCCATCCTAGTGGTTCTCGTTTGTCTTCTCTTATTCATCAAGGCGTTTTAGGTCGTGTTTCAGTTGATAATTCTCATTCTTGTTCGGGTTGTAAGCTTGGCAAACAACTACAACTCCCATATCCTTTGAGTGTGTCTAGGTCTGGGTCTCCATTTAAATTAGTTCATTCGGATGTTTGGGGTCCTACCCCGTTTGTTTCCAAAGGTGGACATCGTTATTATGTTATTTTTGTTGATGATTTCTCCCGTTAAACTTGGATTTATTTTATGCGTTCTCGTTCCGATTTTTTAAAGGTTTATATTGATTTCTCTAATATGTTGCGCACCCAATTTTCTACCACCATTCGTACTTTCCGTTCGATTCGGGGAGGGAGTATCTTTCTCATGAGTTTCAGTGAGGTTCTTGCCTCCCATGGCACTTTTTCCTCAACTCTCTTGTCTTGGTGCCCATGCTTAGAATGGCACTTTGCGAAAGAAAGCTATCGTCATATTCTTGAGACCCAGCTCGTACTCTTCTCATTGCCTCCCATGTTCCCCCTCACATACGGGGGTGAGGGGTGTCTCTCTCTGCTGTTTACCTCATCAATCTTCAACCCTCTTCCTTTCTTCAGGGTCGTAGTTCAGGGGAATGTCTTTTCTCCAGCCCCACCCCATTATTCTCATCTTCGTGTGTTTAATTGTTTTGTGTTATATCCTTCTTTTTGCCTCGAGAGGCGGACTAAACTTTACGCTCGATCTGCTCCTTGTGTCTTCCTTGGTTATAGTCTCTGAGCACAAAAGGCTATCGAGTGTTATGATCCTGTTGCACGACGCCTCCGTATCTCACGTGATGTCTCCTTTGTTGAGGATCATCCTTTCTTTGTCCCTTCCCCTTCCTCTTTTTCTCACTCCTCTACTACATCGACCGATGTTCAGTTTCTCATTGTATCCTCACTACATTCTCTGTCTCTACCTCCACCTGTATCTCGTCCATCCTCTCCTCCATCTGTTTTCACCGTTGATTCTGCGACTCTCTGTCTGGGTTTCTATTCCCCCTCCTTCTCTTCTGACGCGGTCACCCCGGCGCCAGCGGCTTCCTACGATGTGTTCCTTGTGGATGATCCCCCTATCCTCTTCGTGATCGTCATCCCCCTGATCGCCTTAATCTTGCCTCTCAGCTTCTTGACCTACCTATTTCTCTCTCAATGGCCCTCTAGAGCCATCTTCTTCTGGGAGAAGTTTGTCCAAATACAGAGTGGTAGGAATGGGGGTGGGGCGGGGAATTCTGTTCCCAGGGGCCCATGCCCAGGCAGGCGGGGATTCCCGAAAGCATCCCTCCAGCAGGGAGGCGAGGGAAAAAATTCCTCCCGCCTAGCGGAAGGCGGGAGGCGGGGAATGGTCTCCCACCCTCACAGGGGATCCTCATGAGGGATTCCCCAAAAGAATATATTATATATTTTTAATATATTTATTAAAGATTATTTCAACATTAACATAATATTATATATATAATCAATAAATATTTATTTGTTAATATTTTTAGTTATTATTATGGAACTCACAATTATTTCATACAACTCATTAACTATTTAAATTTATATATTTCATTAAAACATATTTATTTAATAAAATCTTAAATTATTTTAATAAAATTATTATATAATATATCTACAAAATTAAAATTCAAACTTCTAATTTTCAAATTTCTAATATTCATAAAAACTAATTATTTATTTAATTTAAATGAATTGGATAATTAGGTAATTGTAATTTGTCTAGATTTTTTTTATTCAAATATCCATGTGTTGCTACATATAAGCATTATATTTTTTTATTCAAATATCCATTTGTCTAGATTTTTTAATCATACATTATATTTTTTATTTTCAATTGTATATAGCATCTTTAGCATGTGTAACATAAATACATTAGAAATATTATAGTTATTTATAGAAAATTTTTATATTAATGTTTTTGGGAGGCGGGGATCCCGCGGAGGAGTGTGAGGAGGATTTTTCCCAGCGGAGAATTTTAACAGGGAATCCCGCCCCGTGGAGAGCGAGGGATGGGGCAGGGGATCCCATTCCCCATGCCCCTGCCCACCCCATTCCCTCTTGGTGGCGAGCTACTATGTCTCTCTGAGGTTGGGCGCTCGGGCGCACCTCTACATGGGATTTGGTTCCCCTTTCCTCCTGAGTGCTATTCCCATTACACGCAGAGTGGGTCTATAAAGTCAAGACTTCGCTCTCGGCAGTTTACGTAGAAACGGTACAAGGCTCGTCTTGTAGCTCGTGGTTTTCGGCGAGGCGAGGGGCGTGATTATGATGAGACTTTTGCTCCCGTGGCTCATGCATGACTACCATTCGAGCTCTTATTCTTTGTAGGCATGTTGTTCGGCGATGGTCCCTTTTTACGCTTGATGTGAAAAATGTTTTTCACGGGGATCTTCAGCGGGAGGTTTACAGCTTCCTCCCCATGGTTTTTTCTTCTTCTTTTTAGTTTGGTCTATCGCCTCACGGAGGCTCTTTATGGTCTCAAACAGGCTCCTCGGGCTTGGTTTGAGCGTTTCAGTTCTGCTGTGGTTGCTGCTGGCTTTCAACCTAGTCCACATGATCTCGCTTTGTTTGTGCACTCTTTCTCTCATGGTCAGACTTTGCTGTTTCTTTATGTGGATGATATGATCATCACTTTGGTGATGATCACTGCTCGTATGGTTTTGTAAAGCATCAGCCCTTGACAACATTTCGGATGACTAATCTTGGTCGTTTGAGCTATTTTTTTGGGCATTGAGGGTCACTTCTACTTCTACTAGTTTTCATTTGTCCCCGGCGTTACATATCTCGATATCCTCGATGCGGGTAGCTCTCTCGACTCTTGTATTGTGACCCAACTCTTGTGGAGCTACATCTTTAGTTACGTCTTGATGAGGGGACTCCCTTATCCGATCCGGACACGCTATCGTCACTTGATTGGGAGTCGGTTTATCTTACCCTCACTCATCCAGACATTGCTTATGTTGTGCATGTTTTGAGTCAGTTTGTTAGTGCACCTACTTTTGTTCACTATGCCCATCTTTTGAGGCTTTTGCGCTATCTTCAGGCGACTCCATCGCGAGGCCTTCTTTTTCTCGGCCCGCAGTTCTGCGGAGCTTCATTCTTATTCGATGCTACTTGGGCTGGTGATCGATGCGATTGTCGATTACATTCTTTGGATTACTGTTTTGTTCTTGGGCTCTTCTCTCATTGCACAGAGTCCAGAAGCAAAGCTGGTGTTTCGAGTCTAGCCAGGCGGAGCTTGCGCTATAACTTCTTCTTTGAGAGATTATTTGGTTGCGTTGGCTTTTTGCATGATCTTGGTGTTGTCTCGCATGCTCCTACTCCTCTACATTGTGACAACAACAGGTGCCATTCGAGATCACTTTGAATCACATCAAACATTCCCTCTCCAAGCATATTGGTGTTGATGCTTTTTCTTGCGTAATCGATGCAGTAAAGGCATCCCCGGCTCCCCGGTTTGTTCCTTCGGCGTCGACTGCGGATCTATTTACTAAATCTCAGACACGAGCACACCATGATTTTCTCTTGTCCAAACTCTCAATGTCTGATCCCCCATGAGTTTGTTGGGGGGGGGTGTTAGGGAATACAACTGTATATCTATATTTGTATAGCTACCATATTTATATACCTGTGTATCTATATATATCTTGTACATTGTAGTTTTTATTAATGAAAAATGTGTGATCTTTTCCACCTAACACTTTTCACATCTAAACACCAAAGGATCTCTGTTCATGTCGAATTATAAGAATAAATATTTAAAGACATGGAAGTGTACCTGAATCCATAGCCAAAATTATAATGAGTTATGATTTTCCAATTCTATATATCTATAGTCCGAAAGAGATCTTTTTTAGAACATCTTTTCTATTTAATTTCCATAGTGTGCTTTTAATCGGCTTTGTTATATCCTGGTGTAAATTGTTTTGATAGCAAAGTAATATTATACTCAAGAAAGTGTAATCTCATGCCTCAAAGCCTTCAAAATTCCTTTCTTTTTCTTTATTTCTCTAACAATTTGAGTGTGATATTCTTGCAATATTTCAACAATAGCTTTAATTATAGATTCTATAATGAAATTTCTAACATATGAAGATGATGTCAAATTGAACCAATTTGATGAAACAAATTTTACAGGATGGAAGAACAAAATAAAATTTATTCTCACTACTCTAAAAGTCTATTTTTGGAAGAGGAGGCGGGCGAGACCCACTAGAGACCCCAGGGGCGTGCACAAGCCTCGGTAGAACAAGTGGGGACGGGGGCTGCGCTCACGTGGTAGCTGGAACCACTCGTACAAAACCCACTATTCACGACTCCCGGGAAGTATTGCCCTCGGTAGAGATTGAACTCTCACAGCTTGGTGAGGCTGTAAAAAGTCTATTTTTGTTCTAAATTCTAGTTTGGACACTCATCCTCCACCAATACTAGGCGATTATGATGAATTGAAGGTTGAATATAAGCAACATGAATAAGATGAATTGATATAGAAGAGTTCGTGTGGATCCTCACCATGGTCTAGTGGAAGTAAATTATGAATTAATACTTGCTACTAATGAACCATTTGTGTTAGCCGCACAATGTCACCAAGTTTATTATAGCCCTTATCCTTTGATAACTTGACATCTGTAGAATTGGTGGGATGTATGCAAAACCAAGGCAATAAGTAAATCTCACTTTTTCCATTAGTGATCAAGAAGTCCTTGATTTAAGTAATTAAAGAGGTCTACCAAGAAGTTGAAGTGTCTACTCCAAGAAATGTTATCTACTCAAAAGATTTTGATAATGAAAAAAATACTTGTTCATGGTGATATTGAAGAAGTAGATGATGTCTTAGAGGATGAGGGAAGAAGAAGAAGATCATGGTGATGATGATGATGATAATTAGGAACATATTTACACACTTATAGTGGACTACTAATTATGTTACTTATAATATTATCTTTTTAAGATGTAACTTTGTGATAGATTTAATTGTTATTATTGATTTTTTTATGAATATTTATGCACTTATAATAGAGTATCTTTATTTCTAAAATAGTATCTTATTGTTCTATTTAAGATATTATGCCTAATGGGGAAGCTTTTATGCATTTATGATGAATGCTATTGATTGATTTAAATTGTTAACATTATCATTTTCTTAAAATATTTATTCACTTATAGATGATTATTAATTTTTTTGTTTATTGTTTTATTTAAAAAATCATTCCTAAAAGAAAAACATCAAATAAATCTAAAGCTAAGAATGACTTTAGAGCTGGAGTAGTTGCAGAACCAATAGGTGCAACAACATAGGGAGCATGGTTTAGACCTATTCCATCTCCTTAGCAGAGTTCGCCTTTGGTGAACCATTTGATTGAATCACAAACTCCATCAATAGAGGTTCCAGAGACCCAAAATCCAAATATTGGTTTGAAGTGACTGAACATATTCTTAACCATGATGCAGAAGCAAGGAAATGTTCAAGAGGTGCAAAGAAAGTAAGACCTACACCAACAAATCCTAATGATCGAGTCCTCATTACTACCTTACATGATGAGTATGTTCATTTGCAATTCTTTGTTTTTATACTAAAACCGTGTGTAACTAATATAAACTAATATTACTTTGATGCATTGTTATAGGAAATTTGTTGCTCTTAGTATTATCAAAAAAATTACAAAATCTATACAACTTAACCTCAATGATGCATGCCCAACATGGAAAAAACCTCCTAACGATACCAAAGAGGATATGTGGGTAAAATTTTATTTGATTATCGACTTTAAATTTTTACATATTTTTAAATGTATGTAGTATACGATACTTATGTGTTTTTTCATGGGTTTTAATAGGAAATTTGTTGCTCCTAAAATTGTTAGAACAATTACAAAATCCATACAACTTAACTTCAATGATGCATGACCAACATGGAAAAAACTCCTAATGATACCAAAGAATATATATGGGCAAAATTTTATGTGCTTATTGACTTTAAATTTTTACATATTTTTAAATGCATGTAGTATATGATCCTTATGTGTTTTTTCATGGTTTTTAATAGTATCTTATATACTTGTGAGTAACATGTTATGTAAGTCAATTGGATGCTTGATTTTGATCTTGGATATAAATACATGTTGAATATGTTTAAAATTTGGTCATTGTTTTAAATTTTTGTACAAAATTTGACTCTACTCTTGTGTTAGTCTTCTTGGATAGAAATTTTTGATTTTTTTAAGACATATGTTGTCTATGTATTTGAATTTTTTTATTTTTTATTTTTTGGCAATCAACAAAACATAAAATTTGGTGCTTGACTTTTGAATTATATCAACAAGAACTACATATCAAAATATTCATGTTAATTTTCTTCTTTTTCCAAAAGTTCTTATAAATTAAGATATTCTTAGATAGAAATGCATGTTGAATATGTTTATAATTTGATCCTTGTTTTTAATTTTTGTTTTAAATTTGACTCTCCTCTTGTGTTTGCCTTCTTGGATAGAAATGCATCTTGAATCTTTGTTCTCCGTTAAATTTATCTTCGTAGCATATTTATTTATTAATTTGCATCAACATTTGGTCTAAAATTGGAATTATATTCTAAGTAGGTAAATGAATTGGGTATACAATACTTTTCTTTAGAAACCAAAAATTTGACAAGCTTCAATTTCATGCAAATAGTTTACTACTTTTGTACTTTGAATATATTGCATCATTCTTATGGATAAAAACTTGGGTTGGTAACACTTGATTCAGATATATTTTGTTAGTAGAAATTTGTGTAGCCCATAGAAAAAAACAAATGTTGTATGAAAAATATGGGATACTACATGTAAAGAAAAATTTAAAGAAATGATAGAGGAAGAAAAGAGTCTAGCAAAGAAGCATTTTGATGTTAATGATATTGCCTAATGTAAAGGCTATAATAAAGGTTGGATAAAAGTTGATATTTAGGATCGATTAATTGACAATGTTTGGAATTAATACTGCAACATAGAAAAATCGATCTCAAAAAGCCAAGCAAAATCGGCATACTTAAAAGATGGAAGGATTACCAAACATACTGGTGGATTGATCATGCGAGGAGGATGGTATACACAGATTATATTGTTTAAAGTAACTTTTTGCTTTTCTTTTTAGGATGCTTTATATTTTCTTTTTAATTTTATGATCACGAGTAATTTATTCTATATCTGACATGTGGCGGCAACACAATTAAGTCGAAAACCAACATATAAAGAAGTGTTTAATCGCACCCATAAGCGTGAGAAGGGCCTTAGTGATTATGTTGATAATAAGTCTAAAATCCATTAGTGTAAGTACTTCTATTTGATAATTATTTTTAATTATTTATATAAAATTTATGTTTTCTTATATGTTTATAATATTATGTTTAATTTTTCACCAATGCAAGTTTTATTATTTTTTTTAGGAATCTTATATTTCTTCCATGAGCCAAAAATATGGTGCCGATGAATCTTTTCATCCTAAATTTGATCCACCGAGTTTGGTGTGGCGATTGGAGGAATAAAGACTACAAAACACTCATGATATGGCTTTGGGACCATGTCATGTGTAAAGTTTATTTTCTCCTTCCAATAGTACTGAGGGAAGCATCCTCACTTAGCTTGTAGTCCACTGGGTGATCCAAACTTCACATTCTTCTATTGAAGTTGATAATCTATGAGAAGAAAGTAGCAGTTGTAAAGAACAAGGTACAAAGTTTA
>NC_052477.1:13122766-13296089 GCF_009730915.1 Dioscorea cayenensis subsp. rotundata | reverse complement strand
CCAGTGATGTCGGGCCGTAGAACTCTCCAAAATATGGCGATACCCCTCAGAAACTAAGCAAGACACTCTCAAGTTGGGAAAAGATAGAGAAAAGAATAGTAAAATTGGGTGACTACATGGGCTTGGATGCTTCCAGCCCTTTTGAATTTCCATGCAGCGTGGATAATTTCCACCACGCCGGGTGGATTCTCTACGAACTCCTATTTTCTGGGGCACATGAATAGTCTTCCCGATGTTGCTACAATACTGGTACAGGCTATCCCGTTGGAATGGCTTCCGAATCATACTTTCATCAGATGCGCAAGCGAGCACACGTTCATGTAAGTGAGTCACTTAGCTATTGATGATAGGCAAGTTGGTGGAGCTTGTTCTATGTGCACCTTACATTCATAATACTAAAGTGTGACTGCTTTGTGCACCCCTCCATGGATGTGCCAAACTCGAGATACGAGGAGGATTTAGCCTCTAACATCTCATCGACCCTGTCTTGAGTTTGAACTTGAGCAGTTCCACCAAAATCGGTGCATTAAGTCCACATTGGCTTCTCCTTCATGCCTCGGCCTCACAGCCCCTCTTGCCTTGCAATAGCACTCCCAAAAAACACACATATTAGTACTAAAGAGACACAATAATACTCAACACTGCGAGATGAACCGCATTCATACTTTAACACTTATCAATTTGTCCTATCACGGAACAATGATATAAGGTACCCCATTTACATCGATTACCCCTCCACGCTAACACTGCCTCTCTTGTCTCTTTTACTTTTGGTTTTACAGTACATCTTGTTACACAACTATTATTCACTTTGCTTAGTTAAGAAACAATTCAAGTATTTTTATTGCCTACTCCCCATGGATCGTCACCCTCATCCCAGGATTTGCTACTTGACAAACCCACATACTTCGCAGGACACATGGGGGGTGTTGCTTGTCATGTTTGGCACCGTTAAGCGGGTTGGCGTTTAGAAGCCTTACACTTATATTTCTTGGCTATTCTATCATTCATTCATTTCATACACTGCTTTCTGTCATCGTTCTAATGTGTTTTATTTCTTTGGTGGCTCACGATTATGTAGAGACCCTTGTGATATTAATTGAAGGAGATCCTAAGCTTGAGCATTACACTTTCCCAGGAAGAGGAAAGGGCCTATGCAAACTGTCTAATCAGGTGAGGCGAGGTTGAAAGGTTAAGGCGTATTATGGTGGGAATAGCGACATAGGGAGGATACTTTCTGATTATGCTGGTATCAGTTTTAGGCACAATCGAGTATTATACGACCCCACAGTTCTGGCTACGAACTTCAAGGCTTCTCGTTCATCAAATGATTCAACATTGATGAGTTCAAGTGGTTTGGAAGGTCGTTGAGGATCTAACACTTCTCTCAGCGGGCTGTTGGAAGTTTTGTGATATAAAGAAGATTAACGGTGTATGTCGGATAATGCTATATTGAGAGCTTTCCATTCTCTTTCAAAGGAAGAAACTGGCGGTAACTCGATCTTTGCCCAAAACTTTATCAAAACTGGGAATAGGATGAGCCAAAACTTTTCCGAGGAAATCGGCTTCAAAGCTTTCTGGTAGAGACTCATTGCTCGTTTATGCGAGATGAAATTAGAGTTATTGTTTGCTTGACATAGGGCGCTACAAGGATCACTACGGAGGGTGCCCACAGCCTGTAGGTTAGAATGGATGATTATTCGGACTCTATGATTTGGAATCCAGAAAATTTTAAGGCAATTGCTTGATGTCACCATAAAATTATTTATAATGGAAATAAAACCTTGGAAGAGTCCATTAGTTATTGAGGCAACTGCAGACTAGTTGCTCGATTACAGGATAGCTTTGAAAGGAAAAAAGGTGGGCGGGCTTCATGGAATAGATACGATAACTTTATTGGGCGGCTCAGTGGAATCGTTGAAGTAGAGATTAGACCCATATAACTTCTAATAGGTGGTACTGATTACTTTGCGTATGTGGCGGACATATACGCCACGATTCCTACGATCTCTATTGATGCATCTTGGTGGAGAGAAAGTCAATTTGTGGGTATTTAATGAGGACCAATGGAATCCATATATGCTTACCTACAATCCGGTTTGGAAGAGCATTGATTTTCCTCCGATTGACAAGGACCACAAAGGCCATGGCACTACTTGGGTTTCCAACAACAAACATTTCAAAACATAGAGAACCGGAGTTTAGACAGGCAGAATAACCGATTTTAGAAGGCTTTGACGGAATGTGCAATCATTGGATAAAGGTTTCAATCGATCAAGACTACGCCGCCTTCACACTTCTTTACAATCTTATGAGAATCAAGTAGGGTAAATTTCGAGTTCTGTCGGAAGGACCTAGGGAAACCTACCAGTAATGCAGGGTGATCGTAGAGGCATGTGGCGATCTTTGAGAAGTAATCTTGGGTTGAAGGTAAAGCTAGAAATTGAGAAGGCCATTGTGGAGTAGTCCGCATAGAGGTTGAGGAGAGCAAGCCAAGAGAAGGAGTGCGCACCCCACCTTCCAAGCCAAGAATCTCTAATCTCTAAGTTGAAAGGGCCAGCCAAGGATGAGCATTACCGAGAAGTTCTGAGTTTATTTTAGAAAGTAACTCCACATCAACATTCCCTTGTTGGTACATTATTTCCAAATTCTAAGTATGCAAAATTCTTGAAGGGGACTTGTTGGCGAACAAAGCGAAGAGTTGAGTAGGTGAAATTAGTATGGGCGCCCTTTTCCCCTTTGGTGTGATTTATTCCTACCTCCATTTCTCAGGTTCTGCTCTGAGTCATAGGCAGGTGAATGGGCTAAAGGATGGCCTTCCGGCTGCGGGGCTTAGTTGCGGGTGTAACTAAGTACTAAGTTGGTGATTAGCACCTAAAACTTCATTATTATTTCAAGGGACCTTCCACACTGGACCAAAGGTTGTGTCTACATCTAGGAAGAGGATATATCCTTGGAATCCCTCAGACTCATTTTGCAATTCCTTTTAAGTCGAGGTTGGATGACCAATTTCCTCCGGGACATATGGAGTTGGGCATAGTTGACCATAGATTTGCGGTTATGTATTTGGGATCTCATGACTCAGTGGCCATAGGTTGGAAGTATAATAGGGGTTCTTATACTTGAAAAGCGATTGCCATGGTGGAACAATATCAGTACCCCATTTATATCGATTACCCTTACCTTCTCCTTTACTTGTGCTCTCTTTCTTGTTCTTTTACTTTTGGCTAACCTTTCATCTAGTCATACATATCACTATTTATCACTACTTGAATTGAAATAATTTAGTGTTTTATTCCATACTCTCTATGAATCACGATACCCCCACTTATACATGGTTTTATGAGTTCATGGCGTTGACATTTCTGGCCCGATTTGCTAGAAACCAAGGCGAGATCATCGTGGTGCTTGACGAGGTAGTACTTCAGCCCACTCCCGGCATCACCATCACCCACCTCCACCGGCACGGGTTAATCTAGCACCAACATCGATGGCAGGCCGAGACATGGCGACACGATACTTTGGCTTTGTTTTAGACTTATACCACGAAGGACTTTCCCTGCAGGGGTTCATTTCATTTTTATTTGTCTCGAGTTGTATTCCTTGTCTTATCTTTTATATATACTCGAGTTGTTTTTATTTTTATTGAGCTTTAACGAATGTCCTCATGTATGTCACCAGGATGGTCTTATAAATTATGGGGAATTGAGAACTGATCATGGACCACTGACCAGTATGGGTCGATGTGTGGCAATGACCGGTTGGTTTACTCCCAGGATTTATCTCCATAAACACAACATGATAAAGGGAGTATTGTTTCAGTACCACTCCTCCCATCTATACTTGATTGCTTTATTTTTCTATCGTGCTTACCCGCAGATACAGTAAGGGACAATGCACAACTTAAGTGTAGAGGGTTTCATAGTGTATACATATCTTTATATTGATTTAGTTACTATACGTACTCTGCATAGCCAATGGCGGTCCCTTATGAATTCGTCATATTCTTAAGTTTAGAAGAGTTTTAACATTAAGATATTTCTCATGCTCTAGTTTTACTTGAATTTCTAAGATTTTTGCCCGGATTCACACTTGTTGCTTTTCTCATATTTTAAAAACTCTTTTGGAAGCTCCAAGTTTGATGTTAAAGGGATGATTATGATTTGTTCGTTTTATTAATTTAAAAAAAAAAGGGGTTTCATTCTTTAGTTGTGGCTTATTGGTGGAAGGCTACTCACCTATGATATGAAGGCTACTCTCATAAGTATTGAGATACTAGTTAAGCCTAATGGGAAAGAGCTATCTCATGGGATGAGTGAAAGCTACACCCCCGTGAAAGAGCTACTACAAAGTGTGAAAGCTACTTTGTGGCCGCTTTGGAAAGAAACACATGAGGATGTAAACCTACTACCATCTTTTCAAATTTTCATTACTTTGGTGAGCCCGTCCTTTACTTGGGAACTTTTGGGGTATACCTTGGGTTGACTTGATTTGGTGCCGCTGATTTCTGGTTTGTCCATTTTTATTCAAGTTTTTGGCTAGACATTGATTTTCCAAGCATTCAGTATTTGAAACTTCCCTGCTGCAGATACTTTCTCTTTGTATGTTTTGGTGAACCTAGATAGCTTCTTCCAGCCTTTCTTCATCTATGCGCCATGTTTGATTGTTTTCTTGAGGCAAGCAGCTTAAGTGTGGGTGTGTTTGATAAAGTGCTTGTGTGTGTTAAGATGAAGGGGTTCTTTCCTTGATATGAGCGTGGGTTTATCATGTTTTGGCGCTGGCATTTATAACGCATCAGCCATATAGGGTTTGTAGGCCAGATGTTAGAGAGAAAGAAGCCAATGTTACCTTCATGCATATAGGAAATCTTGAGAAGGATCAAACTAGCGAAGACATAAGTTGAGCTCGAGATGTGAAACATTGTGCCAACCTCAGAGTGTATTCAAGTTAAGCGCGTGATTTAGAGGGCACAAATGGATTACATTCGATTATCCGGCATGCATTAATAGCAAGATCTTCACCCGATGGGCAGATTGTTCAGAAGCAAAATGGCCTACTATGTAAATGTGTGCGTTTACCTCGATGAAAACATGGATCACAGGGGTGTTTCCGACGGTGCCAGAGCCATTGCTGGCAAACATTACCCTTGAAATCTACAAGGTAAGTCTTTTATTCATCACGACCAAAAAGAGAATTCGATCCACCGCAGTATGGAAATTCTCACCTTGGTGTAGGTAAGGTGTGGAGAATCGTAGGAGGCGTGTGGATGCGGAATCTGACCCTATTTAAAGGCCCGATTTGACCTCGATTTCCAACATTATTTTCTAAATCTTTTCCCAAACTTGAAGGCGGCTGCGGACTGGGCCAGTATTAGCTAAGGTTGGGGAGAGGTTACTGCGGCACCAGGCATCATACTCACGTGTGGAAGAAGGTTAGTGGGATAACTTTCATTGGCACCGATCCGATTAAAGTTATCCTAGGCAGACAAAGGGACCCTTAGATGAGAAGAGCTTCTCTTTTGAGACCATCATCACGACCTACTGGGGGTTTTCTGAATTGTAATTTTACATTTGTTTTGTTGATTGGCAACGCTAACTCCATGGAGAGCTAAACCCCACTAATAGGTTCGGGTTATGAACCCTAGGTTGTGTTGTTTCATTAAGCGTTGTTATTATCTTTCATTAATTGATATTTTATTTGGTGCCAACCTTAAATGCTTGATTGATTGAATGCTCCCATAGAGTGACACTGGGGTTGAGAGTTCACCTTGGTAAGCACTTGCTGAGTGGTGACACACACCACTGAGGTTGAACAAAACTGGATTGGAGGTGGTTGAGGAATTCTTGGAGTTGAGGTGTAGGGAGGCGTCATTTTTCCTCACGGTGTGGTTCCATCACCACCTCCATTTCTCAAGTTCATTATGGTCATGAAGTGAGTGAATGGGACGGCCAAGGTATGACCTTCCATAGGTGAAGTGTTGAGTGATTTTAGCACCTAGGAGCTTTGTGATGCCGCCTTTGCTTATGTCCATAAGTGCTTGGGTTTATGAGATTAGCCCGTCCGGATGAATGGGTATCGTATCCACGAGAAGGAATAAAAACATAGAATTTTTTCTTAACTAAGTGAAGATGAATAGTGATATGTGTGAGATGTGAAATAACAAAGTAAGAGCAGAAAAGAGAGCACAAGTAAAGGGAGAAGGTAAAAATGATCGATATAAATGGGGTACCCGAATATTGTTCCTCTAGGACAATCATTTCATGTACAGAACCTCTATTATACTTCCTATTTATTGATGCAATAAGGTTGTAGAGATCATAAATGCAGCAATTTAATCTAAGGTCAACTATACTATTTATAATAAGTATCCGAGTAGGAGAAATCGAAGACAATCTCAAAACCTAGCACTTTCTGTATAGAATTGCCAATAACAGGCTCTAGGGATGTAGATGATAAGCCCTATTCCTATGTATATAGATGATAAATGCTTGAGTAGACATATTTTTATATATTTTTGCATGCATTGAGCATCATTTCTGCGTAGTTTATATGCATATTGTGTATTTTAGGTATTCTTTTATGCGCCTGGGTTGTAGATGCGCTTGAAGGTAAAGAGCGAAGATAGGGCTGTAAAGGCCTTTGATGTTGGGAACAACCCAATTCAAGGACCAAGACACCAGAGGAGTTCATAAAGCGCGGAGATGTGTGTGATCGACCACGAAGTGTTTCCCACCGTGCAAAAGCGCCGCAGTCGTCAAGTAATAAAACACTTGCGCCGTGCGTGCGAATGGAGTCGTATTCCCAAAGGGGCTTGAAGACTACCCTACTCACTTCTTACTGTGTTTGGCTCACCAATTCAAGATAAGAGAAAAGAAGAATGAAAGCACATGCAGCGATGAAATCTTAAAATGCTGAAACAAGTAAAATCTCAGGAGATGCCCAAAGGTTGGAAAATGCTAGTCACGGAGTCACAGTTCCCAAGGGGCTACTATAGTGAGTAGGAAATTGAGTAATAAAACACCACATGGCTAGTTGGGCGAGAAAACCAAGAGCCTAGAGTCGACCCCATGGTCACGCGACGAATTGACTAACCGGTGCAAGTGTTGAGGCGTGGAATCGCTTCACGCAACCCTGCAGTTGCAAGGAGAATGCCGGTTTTCACTGAGTTAGGGTGGAAATAGAGTAGTTCGACCCTAGTTTTCGGTTGAGGGTACAAATACTGCGATGGTCACGCAGCATATTTATACAATGGTGCTTTCCTAGTTTGAGTGGAGTCTAGCACTAAGGCAATGGTCGTGCCAAAGAGGTGCTACGAGAATTTGATACATCACTCAATCAAATGTTACCACACACAAAGCAAGAACACCAAACAAGGATCACAACAAGCCAAAGACGGCCATGAACTACTCAAACAATCTAAAACATAACAAGTTTTTCTCCCTAGGTTCACCTACATCCGGTGACCTAGCAGGTTTAGTTATTCATGTTCAACAAGAAAACCAAATAATCCATACAAACAACTAAAAGTAAAACATGAGGAACACTCCCTCAAATGATGAAAGTCGAATGGCGCTTAAGAATCCCGGAGAAAGCCTTCCGAGGCGCCACGTGAAGGAGTGGCTTCCATTGTCTTCAACCTCCAAGCAATGATGCCCTAAGTAGATCCTCCTCGTTCTTGCTCTCCCCTTGAGAAAATGCTCGGATTTCCTCCTTTTTGGCCCTCCTAAAGCTTGGGTTCAAGTGATGTAGAAGTGTTCAACAAACCCTAGCTGGCCTTGTCCCCAAAGAAGAAGAAAAATCAAGAAGAAGATTGCCAAAAAATGCCCTTCAAGACCTTATAAGTGCCGGATCCGACCGGTAAAATGGGTGATATCTGATATCGAGCCCCTGAGTATGCTCAGAAGCCCTGAGCGAATTTCTATACCTTTTACTGGCGAAGCCCGCGCAGTTTGATGCCTCGATTCGGCCCCACTCGCTTCTAGATACGACTGCACTATAGTACAATTTGGACCAAAAAGCGCATCGATTCAACAAATAAATATGAAGAATAATATAGAACAAATACACGCAAAATACATACTCTTGAGGCGTTTATCAAAACATCTCCACCTAAGCGTTTGCTTGCCCCCAAACAAACAAACATGAAGAACTAAGGAAATAAGATAAACGGCTAAAAATACGACCCTCAAGCTCAAAAAGTAAAGAACTCCACAAGCACGAATGGGACAGAAATCAAGGGTGAGGTGGTCGATGAATAGTGAAGTGATATTAGCTTTGTCTCATCTAGAATGCCCCAATGAGTGTGTGCAACCTCCCACCTTGACCACCACACCTGGATTATCCCGGGATGCCCTTTCACCACACACATAATGAAGATGACATTAAAGTGCCAAAGACTTCTTCAATACTCGGGTAAAAGTCCTACGGGTTCCTCAACATAATTTTAACCCTTAAGTGATTATATAGCGAGGTTCCAAGAGATCACAAGAGATGCTTTATTTTTCTTCCACACACTTATACACACTTTCTCTTTTCTTGGAGTCCTACTCTAACATAGGTCGCTCAGGAAAATAATCTTTTAGATGAATGCACATCTTTGAGTTAGGCACAAGAGTCACCCACTTACTCAATTACGGTCTACATAGGCGCATTCATGCTTATAAACTTATAAAGCGGAGAGAATACTTGACATAGGCAGCTTTTATAACCTCTCATGATCCCTAACAAACAACCCTGCTACAAACAAGTTCGAGTGGAGGAACTCGAAGCTTTTTAAAAAGTGCATTGAAAGTCGAATTTAACAAATTAATGCCAATGTCATCATGATGGGTTGGTTAGGCGTACAAAAGGTGGAAGTGATCGTGAACATGTATACATGTGCACTAAAAGATGAAAAGCAGAGCTACATTCAAGCACATGCAATGTACTGACTCACACCTATCATTCTACCAAGCCGAAGTCCCTAACTAAACAATCATAGCCATCATAGGTAGTAAGCATGCAAAAGGATAAAATACTCCAAGTAAGAAAAACATCCACACACCTAAAGTCGTACATTGCCCTCAATGTACCTAAGTCAGCAGAGAAAAATGGGGAATAAAAAACAATAAGCACAGAAATGGAGTAAAGATACTTCCCTGATTCCCTGATGTGATTCCAAATTACTCCACATGGATCAGGGGCATACCACATAATGAGGGCGATAAGTACAAGCTTCACAAAATTAATGACCCTGAAAAGAACAAGAAGCCTATCATCATTCACAATAAAGGGGAATGGAAATAAAATACGGGAGAGAGGCACCATGAGAAACAAAATAGGAGCATAGTAGGGGAAAGGCCCTAGATTAGCTCAAAAGTACAAAGTCCGAAGAACACACAACAAACAAAGATAGAACGGAAGAACAAATACAAAATACACAAAAAGTATGTCATGGGTCTATGAAGCCGGAGGAAATCCTCAATGGAAAACTAATTTATCCCAACCATCATGTGAAATGAGCTCCAACACCTTGCCATCTAAACCCAAAAGTGCTCAAAAGCTTCCCAATCGATTTTTTTCTCACCGTCGTCGAACACCTTGCATTATAAGAGTGCATAACGTGTTTTGTGTTCTTCTTTAGAAAACCTTGGTTCTTGCACGGGAGGAGTAGGTTCCCTCCTAGCCATCTTGGAAGCAAATCTCTTGATGGGCATTCATTCAACAACAAAAATCCAAGAAACTTCACCCACAAAAGCATGAAAAGCTCAAAGTTTTGAGTGAAAGAACAAACCTTCAACCAAGAGTAAGATGACCAAATATAATGGTTGGATCCGGCCAAAAAGCTTGCTCAAACTCCAATTTTTATGTCACTAAAAATGGAGAAGAGGGGAGAAGAGCAAACTAGAGCAAAATGAAGGAAAAGCGGTGGAGAAATGAGGGGAGAAAAAGGGTAGAAGAGTGGAGAAGATGAATGAATAGTGTGCTGCCCTAAGTCCTTAAGTATACCCTTCACACGGGTGGTCTTGCCGACCATCCTTGCGGCCGCAAGGATGGCCCTCAAGACCCTCGGGATGAGTCTTGAGGGGCATCCTTGCTGCCGCAAGGATGGTCCTCGGGATTTTCGTGACGCACGTCGATTCTCCACGCGTTGCACACTTCATTTATGATTAAAACCATGAAAAATAAAGCCGGAAACATCAACAAACACTCAAAACATCATCAAGATTGCATCAAAAACAAGAATTACTAAAAGACCACATGACAAATAAGAGAATATGAAGGCTAATTAGCTAAGAAAAACAATGAAAACACAAAAACAACCAAACCACACTAAAAGTACAAGTTAAACACACAAACACAAATGAGAAAAATAATACGAGGAATGAAATGAATTTGGTTTGCCTCCCAAGAAGTGCTTGTTTAACGTCGTTAGCTTGAAGTGCATTACCTCAAACGATCATGGTGGAACAAATGGATGGAAGTTACCTCGAGTCCTTGGAGTTGTGTTGCCACTTGGAAAATTCAATCAAAGGCATGAGAAAACTTTAAATTTACCCTGGTTTCCAAAGAATAAATGATCAACTTCATCCGGGTGTAATGTGGACAATGTTTTCTCCACTTTTTGTTTCTCCTTCGATTTTCCCCAAAATCTTCTTAACACCCTTAATTTTCTTGCCATTGAGTGGTGAATTACCATTCACTTGATTAATTTGTTGTGTTGGTGGAGGGGGAAGTTCTTCCTTGGCATCTTGGCACGAGAACTCATCCAAGTACTCATTCAAAGGGTTTAAGGGAAGCACCTTCTGCACACAATCAGAAATAATCTCATCAGTAGTATTAGTGAAGTACAATTTGTCATCATGATCAAGTGTGTGCTTCATTACTTCAGGGAGGGTGAAGACCACTTGCTCGTCTCCGAGCCCCTCAAGGTCATCTTGCCCTCTTTAACATCAATTAGAGCACTCGAAGTGTTAAGGAATGGACATCCAAGGATCAAGGGAACCTTAACGTCATCATCGACATCTAGAATCACAAAATCTACAGGAATGATGAGTTTGTCAACTCTAACAAGGATATCTTCAACTACCCCTCGAGGCCTTCGCAGTGATCTATCAGCAAGCTGCGATGTCATTCTTGTAGGCCTTAGGTCTTCTAATCCCAGTTTCAAGAACAAGTTGTATGGCATTACATTTATGCTAGCCCCAGAATCGGCTAGAGCATGCTCAGTCATTCCTTCACCCGATTACACAAGGAATTACAAAACTACCCATATCCTTTAACTTTTTATGGCGCTTTTTTTCTCTAGAATAGCCGAGCGGGTTCGATAAGTGCAACTGTGCCCTGATCCTCTAACTTTCTCTTATTAGTGAGCAGCTCCTTCAAAAACTTGGCATACTTTGGCATTTGAGCCAGTGCCTCAATGATTGGAATATTTATGTGAAGTTGTTTGAAGATATTGAGGAATTTCTTGAATTGGGCCTCATCCTTATCTTGTTTGAGTCTCGAGGGGTATGGTATCACTGGCTTGTATTCGTAACTCCTTGAAATGTTAGGATTGGGGGAGTCTTTAACAAGTTTCCTCCCGTTGTCCTTGCATGCATATTCATCCAAATTCGGGTCTTCCCGGACGGTTACCCCATCATTGGGAGCACTTGGGATCTCTTTTTCCCTTGCTTCCAACTGCCTCCCACTTCTCAAAGTAACAGCTTGTAATTGTTCCCTTGGGTTGCATTCGGTGTTGCTCGGCAAACTCCCCGAGGATCGTTCACTTGTCCACGAGCAAGCTGTTCCACTTGGTTTTCTAGAGATTGGATGGACGCTTGAACATTTTTTTCGATGACGGCACCGAATTCATCAAGTTTCTTTTTCATTACATGCTGAAAGCGTGCCTCCGTGCCAAGCATGAATCTTGCCAATATATCCTCTATGGAGAGTTTCTTCTCTTGTGGAGGAGGGGCATGGTATTGGTTTCCTTGAAATGGTGGAGGCTTGTACTGAGATTGGCCTTGATTCCAAGATTGATTTGATGAGCCTCTCAAACCATAATTATAAGTGTTACCAAATTGGTACCCTGGTCCTCGTGGTGCACCCCCAACATAATCAAGCTGTTTCTCGGGAGGTGATGGGGCAACAAAAAAATAGGACATTGTGATGTTGCATGCCCTGACTCCCACAAGTGTCACATGACAAAACGGCCTTGGAACCCGAGCTGGACCCCAACTCTGAGTGGTCAACTATTACGTGCTAGGGCATCATGCTTCAAATTCGCTCGGTGATATGCTTCGTCAAGACATCAATCTTAGCAGCCAATCTCGTGGATTCGTTTCACCCTCATACACCTACTGCAGCCCTTGGAGGCTTCTGTCTAGTGCTCCAATGACACTCATTGCTGTATATATTCTCAATTAATTCCTCGGCCTCTTTAGGAAGCTTGTTGCTTAAAGAACCACCCCTGTTGCATCAATAAGCTCCCTAGTAGCATAGTTCACTGTTACACAACATCTGTAATCTCATCCATGGAGGAAAGCCGTGATGAGGACACTTACAAAGAAGGTCCTTAAATCGTTCATTGGCTTCAAATAGTATCTCACTATCACCTTGCCTGAAAGACGATATCTCCTGTCTCAATCTTGCAGCCTTGCTTGGAGGAAAATATCGGGCTAGGAAGTTCTCGACCATTTCCTTCCAAGTGGTGATGGACCCCAGAGCTAAGGATGTGTGACAAGGTCCCCTTGCTTATATCACGCAAGTGCACAGGTTTGTCAAAGTAATAATCCCGGGTGAGCGGGGTCGAATCCACAGGGAGTAGGGAGTAAAGACACTTAATTCGATTCTTAGCTATGTGGAGTATCAACAATGATAAGTGTGGTAATGATTCAATTCTCAGAATTTAAAAGCAACAAGTAAGAGAGAAAGAATAAAGAAGAGGGTAAGGCAATCGATAAAGATGAGGTACTCGGATGATACTTCACCTAGGATAATCGTTTCAAGTGCAAGAACTCTCTATTATACTTCCTAATCAATGCTATGGTGAGTCGTGGAAATCCTTACATACATAGTCCCAAATCTAAGGTCAACTATGCCTAACTCTATACATGTCCCGGAGGAGAAATCGAAAAATCTCAACACCTCACACTCGCATAGAGTTGCAATGAGCTCTAGGGATTCCAAATGATAAATCTCTTCCCTAAAAATAGACCCTAACCCTTTGGGCCGGTGAAAGGTCCCTAGCCACAATTAAGCCCTAGATACTAAGATCCTCTCAATGCTTCACTCCATTACACGCGCAACTAGGCCCCTGCGGAGGTTCATCCCTTAGACCACTCACTCTGTTATGGCCGCAAAGAACTCGAGGAACGGAGGTAGAATCTATCACGCCGTAGGGGAAAGGGTACGCTCCTGTACCTCTCGACTCACCCTCTCAACCCTCTCCAAAATAGGTTTGTCTAACGCTCGTGGTGTGTCACTCACTCACAAGGTTACCAACAAGAACCCTCAACCCTAGTGTCACTCTAGGGAAATTTTTATACAATTAAGCATTCAAGGTTGGAACTCACAATAAACATCAATTTATTGAAAGGATAATAAAGAAGTTCAATGAAACGAATACATCCTAGGGTTCACAATCATCCAAGCACCCACTAGGGGTTTAGCTCTCCATTGAGCTTAGTACAATCAAAGAAATTGAATGTAAAAGCAATGAATCAATAAGGAAACCCCCTCGATGGTCGTGTCGATGGTCTTGTGGAGAGTCCTCTACTCGTCGTCCAAGGATTCCTTCATCCGGTATAGGATACGCCTTGATCGAAGCTCCCCTACCAACCTTTTTCCTAATGGAATCACAATGTGAGAGCCATAGAACTTTTCCAAAACCTTGACCAATACCCCTCAAAACCCTAGCGGAAGCTCTCCCGCAAGTTGGGGAAAAGATGGAGAAAAGAATACCAAAATCGGGGCTGAATCGACTTTAAATAGGGCTGGAATCGGGCAACTCCACGGTCGTGGACGCTAGATGCGCCCGTGTGGAATGGGAATTTCCACACGGGCGTGGATAATTTCCACACGCTCGTGTGGATTCTCTGTTTCTGTCATTTTCGGCCGGCTGTGAACAGTAACTGTTACACGTTTATGCCGTGGATCGCTTTGCTTCTTCAATGACGGATAAGTTGATGGAGATCTTGTTCTATGTGCATAAGTCAGAATGCTTGAGTATGACTACCCTTGTGCCCCTCCAAATAGTTGTGCAAACTCAAATATGTGGAGGTTGGCACACACTCTGGCATCTCACACCTGTCTTATGTCTTCGCGTTTGAACCTTAGCAAGATCTCCTCCAAACTAGGTGCATTATGATCCACATTGGCCTATTTCCTTCATACTCGGCCTCACAGCTCTACCTGCGTAAAAGTAACATAAAAACACACATATTAATGTAAAAACCTGAGAAAAGTAATGCTCAACATAAGGAATGAACGCTTCGCATTCATATCGCGCAAGCACTTATTAGTCATATGTGGTGTGAGGTGTTGAGATTGAGTGATTTCTCCATCGGGACCTTGTAGGGGACTAGTATCGGTGATCGTGAGGCTAGATCCAATTATATTTCGATTTCCATGACTTAACTTACTCTTCATAGAAGCACTTTGCTCATTCGGTATCTAATACCTGAATCCTAGGGGGAGCATTGGCCGAATACCCCACTTTTACTGATTGAGATCTCCCTCTATTTCACCCTTGCATATTTGTCTCCGGTATTCATTTCTTCGCACATTAGATCACCACACCTTTCCATTTGTCATTAGGCTAGAAAGCAGAGAAGATGTTAGTACTAGTAGCCCTGTTCCATGTGGATTCGACTACCTGACTCACCGGGTATTTTATTACTTCGACACCCGTGCACTTGTGGTTCACACGCATATTCGGACATGTCAATAGACCTAACCCTTTGGTCTAGGTGAAAGATCCCTAGGTACAATTAAGCCCTAGGTGCTAAAATCACTTCAACGCTTCACTCCGTTGCACCCGCAACTAAGCCCCAGCGGAAGGTCATCCTTTAGCCCATTCACTCTACTATGACCACAAAGAACTTGAGGAAATGGAGATAGAATAAATCACACCGGAGGGGAAAGGGGATGCTCCGCTACCTCTCGACACACCCTTTCAACCCTCTCCAATCTATCTATGTCTAACTCTCGTGGTGTGTGATAAGTGTCTAAATATAGATGTTTTCATGTATATATCGTATTCACTTCGCATGTATTTTGTGAGGTTTGATGCCCGTTATGCGCTTAATTGTCTATTATTTGCTTTGTAGGGCATAAGGAAGCCATGGAGAACAAGAAGATATCATTTGGGCGAAAAGAGAAGAAAACAGGAATTTCATACTACCCCCATACTACCCGAGTATGGGGGACGTATCTATGATAGCGGCGGATTGTTTTGGAGTGTCTGCTTGATTTCCATACTACCCAGTATGGGGGCTGTATGCACCCGTATGGATCGCGAATCTAGGGTTTTTTAGTGCTATATGACCCCCATACGATCCGTATACCTTGGGGGATATAAATACCAACTTTTAGTGCGAGAAAAAAAGGAGACTTGTGGGCTGGACCTTTTTCTTGGGCTGACTTTTGGGGAGATCACTTGGGAGATTTTTGGGTGACCTTGGGAAGGAGAAGAAGGGCAAGGAAGCTAGAAGATCATTCAAGCCCAGGGTCCAAGACTCTCAAGGCAAGAAGGCAACATCATTCAAGGGGAGATTTACCACGATTTGAAGGAAGGAGACCCGCGGCTAGAGGAAGCTTCATTTGGCATTCCTTTGGTGGGGAAAACGTCATTCGGCACATTCTTTACCTCCTCCTCTACCATTTCATCTAGGGAGTGCCATATATGCTTTTTGTTTCATGTTTTTGCTTGTTTTGTATTGCTTGTTGTGGGATGATGACACACTAGACACCCAAGACCACCGGGTGTTGGTGAACCTTGGGGGGTTTTATCATGTATGTTGGATGATAAATTGTTAATTCTATGCTTGGGTAATTTTGAGATCTAATCCATTGTTTTCATGCTAAGTGCTACACTAAGGAAAAATCAGTAGCTCTTTTATAAGTGATGCATGTAGATGTGACTTGCTCACATGTATTAGATCATGAATGGATTAGAAGGGGATACTTGTATCATCATGCCGAGAAATTGGGTGTTTGGTAGCCCTCCATGTAGGTTTAATCCGAAGAAGAGTAGGTTTAATCCTAAGTGAGATTTCATCGTACTCAATGCAATCGTAGGAATGTAGATTTGGAAGAAATTCCTATCTATGTTCGTATGGGATTAGGGTTCAATCGCCGAGAAATTAGGGTTGTTCTAATCTTGGAATCTCATGGTGCATTTTACCCTTGCATCTTTAGATCATCATCCATGTTGCATGATAACCCCTCAAGGGGATCCTCATCCATAGGCCTTTGCATCTCATTGATTTTCTTGCTTGCTTATTGCTTGTTCTCTCAAATTTGGTCATAATCTCGTTTTAGCATTAATTACATTTAGTAGAGTAAAAATCCATCACTTGAGATCTTAGGCTAGATAATAGCTCGAGAAGGAGTAATAGGAGATCCTTAGCCCCGTGGAATACGATCCTCGTGTCTTCACGCGAGGTATTACTTGGCGATCCCGTACACTTGCGGGGAAGCAATCAAGTTTTTGGCGCCGTTGCCGGGGACTCTTTAAGGAATTCTAGGAAACTTTTAGATTATTACTCTAGCCATTTCATTCTTTACTCATTTTATTTCATTATTGTTGTTATTTTTCTTTCCCTTTAATCTTAACTTTCTATCATCTTTCTTGGTCTTGCAAGGTACGGTGCATGACACGTCCGTCTCGTTCGTACATCATGGCTAATCCGAACATCAAGTTGGAAGACTGCGTACACAGATTTGATGGTTGGATTAATTTGCAGACTCAGGAACATTTTTCACACCCTCGACACAACCATTTATCTGGGGATTCTAGCATATCTTTTGATGGTTGCAGCTGGCACACAGTGTTCGAGACCTTTATGAAAAGTGGAACACCATCAGTGAGTGAAGGAAGTATATCACCAATTGAACAGTTTGTTTTGACCACCGAGGGTCAATAGTTTGCCACCATGAATCCCTCCTTGGAGGACCGTACTAAAATGGGCCAAGTGTCAGCAAGGGTATAGGTGTGCACCTTGGGGCAACAGTTTGGGCAGCATGAAGGTCTTGGAAATAATACCGAGAGTTGTGAACTTCGTGTTCATGGTACAGACAACAGTTATGATGAAAGTGCGGTGTCTGTAGAAGAGGTAGGATCCGAACAGGGTGATGGGCTTTGGAACAGAGGGTTGATGCCATCAACTGAGGAAGCACCAGATTTGGAGTTGAAAACACTACCTGAACACCTGGAGTACGCCTTCTTGCGAGAAGATACACAACTTCCGGTCATCATCTCTTCAAACCTAACAGTTAAGCAGAAGGATGGGTTGGTGGATGTACTAAAGAGACACAAGAGAGCAATTGCTTGGAAGATCCCTGACATTAGAGGGATAAATCCATATATTTGCACTCATAAAATTCTAATGACGGATGATCACAGACCCAAAGCCTTGCCACAACGAAGACTCAATCCAAATATGAAAGAAGTCTTCCGGGCAGAAATCATCAAGCTTCTCGATGAGGGTATTATCTACCCTATATCAGACAGTGAGTGGGTTAGCCCTGTACAAGTGGTTCCAAAGAAAGGGGGAATAACCGTAATCACCAATGAGAAAAATGAGTTAATCCCGATTCGTACAACAACCGGGTGAAGGGTATGCATTGACTATAGAAAATTGAATGATGCCACCCGAAAAGATCATTTTCCCCTACCATTCATTGACCAAATCTTTGGAGCGGTTAGTCGGGCATGCCTACTATTATTTTTGGATGGGTTCTACGGTTGTTCCTAATTCCCATCGCCCCTGAAGATCAGGAGAAGACTACGTTCACTTGTCCGTATGGCACATTTGCTTATCACCGCATGCCTTTCGGGCTATGTAACGCCCCAACCACCTTTCAGAGATGCATGACGGCCATTTTTGAAGACATGGTAGAAGATTTTATGGATGTCTTTATGGACGATTTTTCCGTCTTTGGTGATTCATTCGATGTGTGCCTCAAGAACCTTGAGCGGGTCCTCATTCGATGTGAAGAGACCAATCTTGTGCTAAGTTGGGAGAAATGCCATTTCATGGTCCAAGAGGGGATAGTCTTGGGGCACAAAATTTCGAAAGATGGAATTGAAGTTGACAAGGCAAAGATTTCCACCATCGAAAAATTGCCACCTCCAAATTCTGTGAAGGCCATAAGAAGTTTTTTGGGACATGCCGGGTTCTATAGAAGATTCATCAAGGATTTTTCTAAAATTTCTAGACCCCTAACAAGGTTATTGGAAAAGGATGTCCCATTCGAGTTCAATAATGACTGCATGACATCCATCATGGCACTCAAGGAGAAACTAATTCAAGCGCCGATTATGGTAGCCCCAGATTGGGACTCCCCATTCGAATTGATGTGTGATGCAAGTGACTTTGCAGTTGGGGCAGTGCTTGGTCAACGGAGGGACAAACATTTCCACCCCATTTACTACGCAAGTAAGACTCTAACGGGAGCCCAAGCGAATTACACTACGACTGAAAAGGAGCTACTTTCTGTGTTATTTGCCTTTGATAAGTTCTGGTCATATTTGGCTCTTTGTAAAGTGGTGGTGTACACCGATCATTCAGCTTTGAGGTAATTTCTTAGCAAATCAGATGCCAAACAACGTTTGATTAGGTGGGTCTTACTGCTTCAAGAATTTGACCTGGAGATTAAGGACAAGTGGGGAGCAGAGAATCTTGCAGCTGATCATTTATCTCGTTTGGAGGGCTCTAGCACAGAAACTATGAGAGACAAGGACATTAATGACTCATTCCCTGAAGAACACTTGTATAATATCCGGTGTAGTAGAGAAGGAACCACCCTTGTTTGCCGATTTTCGCTAATTACTTGGTTGGTGGGGTCATCACGAAATGGTTTGCATATCAACAAAGGAAGAAATTCTTTTCGGACCTCAAGCACTACATGCAGGGAAGATCCATACCTATTCGAGGGTTTGTTACGATCAGGGTAGCTCGAAGATGTGTTTCTAGGGATGAGGGTCTAAGCATTTTGAGGCATTGCCACTCGGGACCCTTGGTGGCCATTATGATCGCGAATAGAACAACGAAGAAAATTCTTGATGCAGGTTTCTATTGGCCATCGGTGTTCCATGACACCGAGAAATTCATTCAAGCTTGTGATAGATGTCAGCGGGTCAGTAACATATCTCGCCGGGATGAGATGCCCCAAAATTGGAACCAAGCACTGTGAAGTTTTTTTGATGTGTGGGGTATTGATTTTTATGGGACCTTTTACGAGCTCCCATGGATACAAGTTCATACTCGTGGTAGTCGATTATGTGTCTAAATGGGTGGAGGCTCAAGCATTGCAAACAAATGATGCGAGGATGGTGGTAAAATTTTTGAAGAAATTATTCTCCAGGTTCAGCGCACCACGGGCAATCATTATTGACAGAGGCACTCATTTCTGTAATGCCCAATTTGCAAAGATATTGAAGTGCTTTGAAGTCTCCCATAAAATGGCAACAACTTGCCACCCACAAACTAGAAGGCAAGTAGAAGTGTCCAACAGGTATTTAAAGCGAATCCTGGAGAAGACTGTATCTCATAACCGAAGGGATTGGGCAGAACATCTCGGTGACGCTCTCTGGGCATACAGAATAGCTTACAAGGCTCCTATTGAAATCACTCCATATAGACTAGTCTATGGAAAAGCTTGCCATTTACCGGTTGAGCTCGAGCATAAAGCTTATTGGGCCATTAACTTTCTGAATCTTCACTCTTCTCTTGCAGGGTGCAAGAGGAAGCTTCAACTGAATGAACTTGACGAGTGGCGCTCCACGGAATATGAGAGTTCAAAGCTTTATAAAGAAAAGTAAAAGAGTACCATGACAGACGCATCAAGCACTCTAAGCAGTTTCACGAAGGCGATCAAGTCCTACTGTTCAACTCCATGCTGAAATTATTTCCGGGGAAGCTAAGATCACATTGGTCAGGTCCATACACGGTTACTCAAGTCTTCCCACATGGAGCGGTTGAGGTAACCCACCCAGTAAACGGCACATTTAAGGTCAATGGGCAATGATTAAAATTTTACTTTAATAACAATGCTATAAAGGAAACCAGGGGTGGCATCAAACTCTTTGAACCCCTATGAGGTAAGGAATGAGGTACGTCAGGCTCGTGACGTTAAACAAGCACTTCTTGGGAGGCAACCCAAGTGTTCGGTGGTGTTTGCTTGCATTTTTCGTATTCTAGGTCTTAGTTCATTTCATTTCTCATATTTCTTAGACTTGTTTTACTTTTGAATAAGTTCATGCTCACACACTTGGCGTAGTGCTCTCATCATTTTAATTGTTGTATGTTTGTGTAACTTCTTGAGAAACTCTTATTAGGTGTTAGTTCATGCACTAGATCGTCATTTTATTCAATTCACTCATTTTTGGAGGAGTCTTCGAGCTTGCTATATCATTTTTTTCATCATTTGTGGCAGGTTTTCGAAGTTTTTATTGGTTTTAATGGTTATACGGCCTTACTGGGTCGTATGGTAGCCGTCTGAGATGAGCACAGAGTCTCTGTACCGTCGCAGACGGTCCCCATATGGCCCCCATACGGGGCCGTCTGCGATGGGAGAACCCTCAGTCGAGAGGGCCTTTTGGCCCATACGACCCCCATATGGGGCCGTATGGGGGCCGTATGGGTCGGCCCCCCCATATAATCTTTCTCTCTCTCTCTCTCTTTCTTCCATTCTCTTCTTTTCTCTCTTTTTCCACCGATTTTCTTGGCCAAATCTCCTCATTTTTCCTCCTAAATCTTCTCCTCATCCATTTGAGACGTTGATCTAGTGGTTTTCTCCAAGTTTAAAGCTTGTTTTCTCAAGATTTTGTCGGTATGCTTTTTATATGACCTAGTTTTATCTTTCTCATTTCTTGGGCATTCTTAGAGATTTTGTGTGGGATTTCTTTAGCATTTTTCTTGGTTTGAATGATGTGAATGTTATGGATGAATTTTCCTTCAATTTTATGTAAAAATTTTCGATGCTTTGAATATAGGGGAGACTCTTGCCATATGAATAGTTACCATACGACCTTAAAAATTTGATTTTTCATGTGTTTCCTCTACCTCTAGCATTTTCTTTTGCTTTATCTTGTATCCCTATGAGCTTGAACAAAGTTTATCTTCATTGTAGGGATGCTTAACACAAAATGGCTCGCCTCCAAGCACCCAAGGACCACCGGGCCGTCCTCTACACCCGATGAGCCCGTCTTCAAGTTATCCCATCATCGAGCAGAGATATGATCGTGAAAAACAAAACCATTTGGAACATTGTGCTACCTTGAGTGGGGACTTGTGGAGAGCCTTGGGATTACTAAGTCAAGTAAAGGGAATGGCTATCAAAGAATTGTTGGGACAAGCATTTTTGCCATAAAGCGAGACCAACCTTTCGTCAATTAACCTTGGAGGTTTTGAGTACATTTGAGGCACAACAAGATGGAGATTCCGTGTGGAATAGGAAAATTATCACCATCCGTTTTCAAACTTTTGGACGGAAGTGTACTATGCACCACTTGGATTTTGCCAAATACTTGGGGATTTATGATGATGAGTTTATCAACTCCATGCCCGGTAAGTGTCTTAAGCATGATCTTCCAAGTGGAGTGGGATGAAGCAACTATTGGGCGACTTTGGCGGGTGATGATCAAACACGAAAGGCCTCGCGCATGATTGACCCGGCACACAGATTGATTCATGCTTTGATTGCTCGATCGATTTGTGGTCGGATTGATAGCAAGGGGGTTATGACCCAAGCCGATATTTATACGATGAATGGCATCTTCGAGCCACGTCCTACACACCTTGGCCACCTTGTCGCCGATGCATTTCTTCACTAGGGCTCGTATACACGATTGGGAGCTATATTTATTGGGCCCTATGTGACTAGATTGATCCGTGGCATGGGTATACTTGAAGCGGGAGCGCGAGGCATGACCATTGTAGGGAGTGCGGTACCCCTCGGACCCAACCCACATAGGCGATAGAGCTTGATGGTGCATGCGTGGCGGAGACCCACGCGCCACCCAGAGCCCTTTGGTGAGTCTAGTCGTGACAGGTCGAGCACCGCAGTTAGACCACTGACGGTGCGCTTTGCTCTTACCCCAGCGCTACATCTTTGCGACTTTGACATGAGGGCGGGGGCTTGAAGGCGGGGTTTCGGTGCATGCGTCGGGGCGGCGTCGAGTTCGTGGCCGACTTTACCCGGATCATTGAGGGACAGCGTCGGCTCGAGGCAAATCTTCACCATTTCATCACTTCCTACTGTGGTTCATCCTGGCACACTGTAGCCATTTCTTCTACCACCATGCCACCACCACCAGCACCAGATTGTGATGTGTAGCAGCTTGTTGGAGCTTGGACAAATATTGTTTACTTTTGCTTGCTTTGTTTTGTATTTTGTTAAGTTGGCATGGTTCTACCCTACCGACTTGTGTTATCGAACTTTAGTTTATTTTCATCTTTGTGTTTTTGTTGTCTACTCTCTAGTTTTCCCCTTGTGCTTGTGTTTTTAAATTCTTTGTGTAATGATGATGTCCCCGACAAGTTCCCCTTGCGTATATCCCGCAAGTGCACTGGTTTGTCGAAGTAATGATCCGGGTGGCGGGTATCGAATCCACGAGGGAAGTAGGGAGTAAAGACACTTAGTCGATTCTTAGCTATGTGGAATATCAACAATGATAAGTGTCGACAATGATTCAATTCTCAACAATTAAAAAGCAACAAGTAAGAGAGCAAAAGTAAGGAGGAGGTAAGGCAATCGATAAAGATTTGGTACTCGGATGATGCTTCACCTAGGATAATCGCTTCAAGTGCAAGAACTCTCTATTATGCTTCCTAATCAATGCAATGGTGAGTCATGGAAATCCTTACATACATAGTCCCAAATCTAAGGTCAACTATGCCTAACTCTATTCATGTCCCGGGAGGAGAGTTAAACAACCTCTCAACCTCACACTCGAATAAAGTTGCAATGAGCTTTAGGCATTCCAGGTGATAAATCTCTTCCTAATTATAGACCTAACCCTTTGGTCCGGTGGAAGGTCCGTAACCATAATTAACGCTAGATACTAAGATCCCTCAGCGCTTCACTCCGTTCCACGCACAGACTAAGCCCAGGAGATTCATCCCTTAGACCATTCACTCTATTATAGCGCACAAAGAACTCGGGAGCGAGGTAGAATCTATCACGTCGGAGGAGAAAGGGACACTCCTGTGCCTCTCGATTCACCCTCTCAACCCTCTCCAACCTAGCTTTGTCTAGCAGCTCGTGGTGTGTCACTCACTCACAAGGTTACCAACAAGAACTCTCGACCCTAGTGTCACTCTATGGGAAATGTTCATACAATCAAGCATTCAAAGATTGGAACTCACAATAAACATCAAGTTTATTGACAGCATAATAAAGAAGTTCAATGAAATGAATACATCCTAGCGTTCACAATCACCCAAGTACCCACTAGTGGCTTAGCTCTCCATGGAGCTAAGTACAATCAAAGAAATCGAATGTAAAAGCAATGAATCCATAAAGAAACCGCCTCAATGGTCGTGTCGATGGTCTTATGGAGAGTTCTCTACTCGTCGCAAGGGATCCTTTGTCCAACTTACGATACACCTCGCCGGATCGATGCTGACAAAAACTCTCCCAATAACCTTCTTCCAAACGATGCGCGATGTCGGAGCCGTAGAACCTCTCAAAACCCTAGCCAATATCTCTCAAAACCCTAGTCGAGCCCTTTCTCAAGTTGGGGAAAAGATGGAGAAAAGAATACCAAAAATCGAGGTCTGAATCGACTTTAAATAGAATTTGGAATCGGAGACTCCACGGAGTGGGCAGCATGGCGCTCGTCGGATTTCCACCTGACCATGGATAATTTCCACACGCCCGCGTGTGGATTCTACATTTCTCTGATTTCTCGATCGGTTGTGAGTAGTCTTTGCTCGAGTGTGTACTGCCTTTATGCCCTCAAATGGATGTGCTCACTTTCGAATCGCGAGGAGGTTGGCACACACTCTAGCATCTCGGACCGACCTATGTCTTCGCGTTTAAACCTTAGCAAGATTTCCTCCAAAATAGGTGCATTATGATCCACATTGGCCTATTTTTCTTCATACTCGACCTCCACAACCCTACCTGCATAAAAGTAACATAAAAACACACATATTAGTGTAAAAAAACACGAGAAAAGTAATGCTCAACATAAGGAATGAACACTTCGCATTCATATCGCACAAGCACTTATCAAACTCCACAAACTTAAGTTTTTGCTTGTCCTCGAGCAAACATTAAAACGATACGTGCATCAATGAAGAAAATATTGAAAGTGCTTGGCCTTAGGTTCACGAGGGCATACAAAGAAAGTATTCTCCAAGTAAGGAAAATTTCAACACTAAATACGAAAAATCAATGCTCTAGCTAAAAACTTGAATAAAAAAGAACAACAAACCCGAATTTCATGTATGTGTGTGAACTCACTCAAAACAACCCAAAGTATACTCCTCAAAGTTCTAAGTACAAGGGACTTATTTATCTACAAAAGTGACAAAAATTTTAAAAGATGTTAGTAGCTTCACACATCCTCTAAGGTAGCCCTTTCCAAAGTGGCCGCTAAGGTGGCTTTCACACTTTTCGAGGTGGTAGCTCTTTCTACCCGAGTGGTAGCTTTCACTCATTCTATGAGATAGCTCTTTCTCTCATTAGGGCATAACTAGTATCTGACTTATGAGAGTAGCTTCATACTTCATAGGTGGTAGCTCTTTCCACCCAACAAATACAAATAAACAATAAAACTATTTTGGTACTTATTTTTCATTTTTTTATTTTTTTGATTTTTGAATTTAGCAAAAGAAGTAAACCTAACTAGTCCCTTTAACATCGAACATGAGTTTCCAATAGAGTTCAAAGAGTGAGTAGTGCACTAAGTGTAAATCGGCCAAAAATTCCTAAAAATTCAAGCAAGAGCTAGAGCATGCAAACATTCAATGTTAACAATTCTCCTAGACTTAAGAATACAATCATTACAACTAAGGTGAACCGCCATTGGCTATGTGAGCATATATCAATCAAGAACAATAGAAAAGATGTGCGCATTATGAAACTCCCCCCCACACTTAAGTTGTACATTGTCCTCAATGTACACATGCAAGTTCAGTCAAAATATATCATTCAAAAATAGATGTGGGAGAAGCAATCAAATCAATACTCCCCTGACTCCTAGTGTTGCGTTTGATGAAGCTAATTCATTGGGAGTAGTGTTCCAATGGGTTGTGAAAAGCTCCTACGGCCAAGTGCTTGAAAGCACCTTAGCCGTGCCCATGACTTTAAGTCTCAATTCCCAAGATGACAAGACCATCGCTGCGCATACATGAATGGGTTCGGTGAAGCTCAATAAAAACAAAAAAATAACTCGAGTGTATAAAAAGATGAAGCAATGAATACAACTCGGTAAATGCAACATAACATAAACTCGGAAGGAAAAAAATCGCTACGAGTAAACAAGTCTAAAAAAACAAGAAAAATAGAATAAAAGTAAAATGCACGCATGGAAATAAAAAAAGTCAAGTGTCGAGTCGCTCTCGGGGCTCTGTCTTTAACTGCTGCTTCTTTGAAGTAGAAGCACATGGTGGGTCCACCGGTCTTTGGAGTCGAGGATGGAGGTGCTAGAGGCAGCGCGGGGCTCGAAGGGTCCTCGGCTGCGAGGATAAATTATGAGGCAGCGTCTCGCTCTAAGATCTCTTTGTAATATGTCGAAGCGTGCCATGAACTCTGTATCTTGAGTGGCTGCAGTGGCCCGAATCTCAGCAACCTCAGCTCGGACCACTCCTATAGCATTCTCGAGCCTCTCAAAGTGATCATTGACTCAAGATGGTGAAAACATACGCACTAGGGGTGGTTCCTCGGCTGCTGGAGGTGCCTCGGTCTCCATCGATCTTGGTCGAGGAGGCTCGGGGGCGGTGAGATGCTCGGCTTCATCACCCTCATCCTCAGCTATCTCTGGGGCTGGTAGGACTAAAGCAAAGACCCCTGTCCGAACCCTGCGGACCATGCCCATCAACCGCATAGTCTCTAAACTCCGGGGAGCAGGGTACACTCGTCTTCTCGGCCCCTTGAATCGAATCCAAGAGACCCATGCCCGGCACTAATCTCGTAATGTAAGGGCAGAAGATCACTCCCAATCTAGCATAGTATCCCGGTGTCGATGTACTCTACCGGAATGTGCCCCTAAATGAATCGATGCACGCTCTACCATCGAGTACAAATCATAGCGACTCGACCGCTCAAAACACCGATCGCATCACCGTGGCCATTCACCGACCTACTCATGATGCTCGTGCAAATATCGCTATCTGGGTCGGGAAAGGCGCGTGGCCTTGGACACCCGGCTCGTCTGGACCTTAACCATATAGTACTCTGTAAGCTCTGCTGGGGTCAAGGTTCCAAGATAATCGATGAGTAGCTGCATACTCCCTCCTGTAGTCAGTGAATGCCTTCTCGTACAAGCCAAGTAGTACGGAAAACTGCGTATTGCTCAAGCTATGGTGGCATCCAAATACTACAGGCGAATGGTGTCTAAAGCGCTGCGAAGCTCGAATACGCTCGTATCAAACTCGAGCGAGGATAGCACCTCCGATGCAAACTCTCGGATAGGTGGCTCTCTAATCGTCGACAAGCTGCACGCCAACCACCTTATGAAACTAGATCCTCGATCTCATCGGCAAACTCATCTCCCTGCTGAAGCTCCCTCAGTATAGTCGTGTCCAAAAATCGAGTCTGTCTGAAATGGAGGCTCGACAAACGCCCATAACGGACCTGATGTTCGGGAATCACAAATCGCATTCCCTCCGGCTCAGGGGATGACTCACGTGGCCTTTTATCAGCTTGCTTCTTTGACCTCAGTGCCATGATCTACAAAATTTAAATGAAATTGATCAAACAAGTTGATAAAACAATGCTTTGCGAAATCCACCGCGGTGCGTGTGGAATTTCCACTGCGCCCGTGTGGATCCACGGGCGTGAGAACCACTGCGACCACGCATCAACAATCCAAAAATATAACTTAATAATACTTATAACTTCGTTCTAAACATAAATCATTGTTCCAATTGAAGAGACGAAGCATTATTAACCAGAATAATCGATATAAACTATGAATTGATGAAGAAGATGATGAAAGAGGTTTTACCGAGCGAGGAGGGTGAGAAAATGAAGAGCCCGGCCGGAAACTTGGCTAAAATCCTACCAAAGCGGCGCTATGGACTCGGAGAGTCTTTGTAAGTGTGTTTTCAAGTGAAAATGAGTCGTGAAGAGGGAGAGGAATCATCCTCTTTTAAACAGAACTCGCGACTTTTGCCGTTCTGTGCATCCACACGGGAGTGCGGAAATTACACGCGCCGTGCGCCCGGACCCCTGAGGCGGGCGCTTGCGCCCTGCAGCTTCCACGGACATCCGAGAAAAATATCAAGTCTTACACCGCCCGTGCGGAAATTCCCCGCAGGCGTGGAGATTCCCATGCTCAACTCACGAGGGGACAGACGCGCCCACTGTGTTTTATCGTGATGGAGGGAACACCTCTGCAAAGATTACCGCAGGCGTGAGGAAATTACCGCGCGCGTGTGTGAGTTCTAAGGTCGCCCACAGGGGTGAGTCCACGCCGCTGTGTGCTCTTAGGAAAATCTGCCCAACTCTGCAGGTGTTTACATGCCCGTCTTGAAGTACCCACGGGCATCGCCCGGATTGCATGAGTCGTTCACGGGGGCAGCCCTGCGCCCCTGTACCTTCTCTGGATGAGCTCGCGAGTATACACCCGCAGGCGTGGAAATTCCACTGCGCGTGTGTTTTCTCTGGATGACTTAGAAAAAAACCTGCGGGCTCTGCGAGAACTATTTTCGAACATGTTTACACACTCAGAGCCTGCTATACTATGCAAAATTTACCAGATAAAAACACGAAATAGAACTCAAACGACCAAACTTCGCCAACTCTCAACAAAACACACAATTAGTTCTTTTAAAAACCCGCAACAGAATCGCAGCACAAGCACTTAAAAATTGAAACACCAACACTTAACAGTTTATTCATGAAAACAAACTAAACTAAAAGGTGCGAGAACAATAAATACTTGGGTTGCCTCCCAAGAAGCGCTTGTTTAATGTCACTAAGCTTGACGTACCTTTCTTACCTCACGGGGGTTCATAAATGAAGGTTGCCCTCTTACCCATGGCTTGAAAGCATAATGAGCAAAGTCTCTTGAAGGTAGAGGGTGTACTCTCGGGCTTCGGACCACCTAGCAATGGTTCGTTCAACTTCCTTGGCTCATGTACGTCTCCAACAATCTTGGAGCATTTTTGGTGGCGTCTCCGAGCCCTCTTCATTTTTCGGAGCACCGTCTTCAAGATCCCCGGTGTAGATGTTTCTTCTCCAGTCGAACCAAGCATCATTACTTCTTCATTGCTCTCCTCTTGGTCGAACAAACCTTCATATGGATCCGGGTTGAACATTTCCTGCACATATTCATCAACAAGCTCATCAGTAGTGTCTAGAAAGTATAAAGTGCCATCGAAATCAAAAGAATGTCGCATGGCTTCAGCAAGGCGGTATGTCAGCTTGTCATCTCCAACTCTCAATGTGAGCTCTCCGCCGTCCATGTCAATCAATGCTTTGGAAGTCCACAAGAACGGTCTCCCAAGTATCAAGGCTACATTCGCATCCTCATCGACATCTAGCACTACAAAGTCAACCGGAAAAATGTACTTGTCCACCTTGACAAGTACGTCTTCAATGATGCCTCTCGGATGTCGTACCATTCGGTCCGCCAATTGTAAAGTCATCCGAGTAGGCCTAGGCTCTCCTAAGCCTAGCTTTTGTAAGAAAGTATATGGCATGACTTTGATACTTGCCCCTGAATCTGCCAATGCCATTTCCTCACCTATGTTGCCGATGTTACACGGAATGATGAAGCTTCCCGGGTCTTTCTTCTTGTTACGCATTTTCTTTTGCAGCACCGCCGAGCATGAAGCATCTAGCACCACTGAAGCAGTTTCCTCCAATTTCTTCTTATTGGTCAATAGGTCTTTTAGGAACTTCGCGTACTTAGGCATTTGAGCCAATTCCTCTACAAAAGGAATATTGATTTGGAGTTGCTTGAACAGACTCAGGAACTTCTTATACTGTTCATCCCCTTGGTCATTCTTCAATCTAGAGGGGTAAGGGAATCTTGGCTTGAATGGTGGGGGTACCACCTCTTTCGCTTTGTTTACTCCCTCCTCAACCTCTACAACCTCGGGTGCGTGTTCTTTCGGCTTTTCACTTGGAAGCCTCCCTTCAACCTCACGACCACTTCTCAAAGTGATCACCTTCACATGTTCTCTAGGATTGGTTTCCGTGTTGCTTGGTAAACTTCCATGTGGCCTTTCGGAGAGAGACTTCGCAATTTGCCCCACCTGATTTTTAAGGTTGTGCAAGGAGGCGGTGTGATTGCGAAGTGTAGCCTCGACTGATTCAAACCTTGTATTTGCCGATTGAACAAATCTAGCCAAGTGCTTCTCCAAATCCATCATTCGGGTTTCCAAGCCTGAAATTCTGTTTTCCACTTGAGGGGCTTGTTGCTGTTGTTGGAAACCCGATGGCCCATGGTTTTCTGTGGGCCTTGATTACTCCATGAAAAATTGGGATGATTCTTCTAACCTGAATTGTAGGCGTTGCTGTATGGATTCTCTTGAAGTCTCATGCCATTACCTACAAAGTCAACGTTCTCAACTGAAGAAACATCACCAATGACGATTGGGCAATCGGAGGGAGCATATCCTCCACCACAACCGGTGCAATTCGTCATGGCCGCAACTCTATTCGAAGCTATAAGATCTAGCTTCTTACTCAAACTTTCCACTTGGGCCGCCAATGAAGTTACCGCATCAATTTCATGGAGACCGGCCACCTTTTTCTTCTCTCTAGCGTTCCACTGGTAGCTATTTAACCACATTTCCTCATTGGGGGTATTGCTACCTAAGGTACCTCCTGCCGCCGCATCCAAGAGTTGCCTTGTACTCGGGTTCAAACCATTGTAGAAGGTTTGAACAATCATCCACTCCGGGAATCCCTGTTGCGGACACTTTCGCAGGAGTTCCTTGAACCTTTCCCATGTCTCAAATAGAGACTCCAATTCCAACTGCACAAAGGATGAGATCTCATTACTTAGCTTTGATAATTTTTTGGGAGGGAAATAACGGGCTAGAAAAGCTTCTACCATCTCCACCCATCTAGTGATTGATGCTCTAGGTAATGAGTGTAGCCACTGCTTTGCTCTCCCTTTTAAGGAAAATGGTAAGGCTCTCAATTTGATGGCATGATCTGTCACACCATTTATCTTTAGCATGTCGCACACCTCGAGGAAGCTCTCTATGTGACTATTTGGATCCTCATCGGCCAAACCGTTGAATTGTGCGGACTGCTGCAGCAAACGGATGAATGTTGGCTTTAGATCAAAGTTCTGAGCTGTAATTAGGGGATGCACAATACTCGATTGTGTCCCCAACACTGAAGATCTGGCATAATTGGATAGTGTTCGTTGTTGCTCATTTTGTTCTACCATCTTTTCAGATCCTTCTACTTCCATATCAGCTGGATTATGCTGTTCTTGCACAGGTTCTTTCCCTTTTCTTCTAAGTGTACGTTCAAGCTCAGGTTCTCCTTCAATCAATATTGATGGATTCCCTCGGGTCATAACCTGGAGCTGCACCAAAAAGAAAGAAAAAGACAATCAAAACGATGATAGAATAAGAAGATATGAATTAGAATGTGTGGTGAAATACCTAAGAAAACAAAGTGCAAAGTATCTCTAAACACCTAACTCCCCAGCAACGGTGCCAAAAACTTGACAAGATCCCCTTGTGTATATCCCGCAAGTGCACGGGTTTGTCGAAGTAATAATCCCGGGTGAGTGGGTATCAAATCCACAGGGAGTAGGGAGTAAAGACACTTAATTTGATTCTTAGCTATGTGGAATATCAACAATGATAAGTGTGACAATGATTCAATTCTCAACAATTAAAAGCAACAAGTAAGAGAGCAAAAGTAAGGAGGAGGTAAGGCAATCGATAAAGATGGGGTACTCGGATGATGCTTCACCTAGGATAATCGCTTCAAGTGCAAGAACTCTCTATTATGCTTCCTAATCAATGCAATGGTGAGTCATGGAAATTCTTACATACATAGTCCCAAATCTAAGGTCAACTATGCCTAACTCTATTCATGTCCCGGAGGAGAGATTAAATAACCTCTCAACCTCGCACTCGAATAAAGTTGCAATGAGCTCTAGGGATTCCAGGTGATAAATCTCTTCCTAATTATAGACCTAACCCTTTGGTCCAGGCGGAAGGTCCCTAACCACAATTAAGCCCTAGATACTAAGATCCCCTCAACGCTTCACTCCGTTGCACTTGCAACTAAGCCCTAGCGGAGATTCATCCCTTAGACCATTCACTATATGATGGCCGCAAAGAACTCAAGGAACGGAGGTAGAATCTATCACGTCAGAGGAGAAAGGGGACACTCCTGTACCTCTCGACTCACTCTCTCAACCCTCTCCAACCTAGCTTTGTCTAACGCTCGTGGTGTGTCACTCACTCACAAGGTTACCAACAAGAACTCTCAACCCTAGTGTCACTCTATGGGAAATGTTCATACAATCAAGCATTCAAGGTTGGAACTCACAATAAACATCAATTTATTGAAATCATAATAAAGAAGTTCAATGAAACAAATACATCCTAGGGTTCACAATCACCCAAGTACCCACTAGAGGCTTAGCTCTCCATGGAGCTAAGTACAATCAAAGAAATCGAATGTGAAAGCAATGAATCCATATAGAAACCCCCTCGGTGGTCGTGTAGATGGTCTTGTGGAGAGTCCTCTACTCGTCGCAAGGGATCCTTTGTCCGGCCTAGGATACACCTCGTCGGATCGATGCCGACGAAAGCTCTCCCAACAACCTTCTTCCAAATGATGCGCGATGTTGGAGCTGTAGAACCTCTCCAAAACCCTAGCTAATACCCCTCAAAACCCTAGCCGAAGCCCTCTCTCAAGTTGGGGAAAAGATGGAGAAAAGAATACCAAAATCGGGGCTGAATCGGATTTAAATAGGGCTGGAATCGGGCGACTCCACGGGCGTGGACGGTACACGTGCCCGTGCGGAATTTCCACATGGCCGTGGATAATTTCCACACACCCATGTGGATTCTCTATTTCTCTGATTTCTCGGCCGGCTGTGAACAGTGTTGCTACAATGCATGATACAGTGCTCCGCTACAGTTTCGACCTTAATAACTTCCCAATTCCATATTTTCATCGGGGTAACGCAAACGGGCACACGTTTACGTCGTGAATCACTTGCTTCTTTAATGATATACAAGTTGGTGGAGCTCTCATTCTTATGTGCATAAATGGGAATGCTCGAGTGTGACTGCTTTTGTGCCCCTCCAAATGGATGTGCTCACTCGAATGCGAGGAGGTTGGCACACACTCTAGCATCTCACACCTGACCTATGTCTTCGCGTTTGAACCTTAGCAAGATTTCCTCCAAAATAGGTGCATTATGATCCACATTGGCATATTTCCTTCATACTCGGCCTCACAACCCTACCTGCATAAAAGTAACATAAAAACACACATATAAGTGTAAAAACTTGAGAAAAGTAATGCTCAACATAAGGAATGAATACTTCGCATTCATATCGCACAAGCACTTATCGGTCCCCTTTTTGCCTCACAGGGCATTAAGGGAATTTGGTGGGCTTTCCTGGTTTTAATGGAGGTCGGGTGAGACATGTATTACTCACCACACATTTTCTCATGTCCTACCTCACGACGAGCACAAGTTGAACCGGGGAGTTCGTTGTCACCCTCCTTTATTATTTGCATTGCTTTATCTTGCATATTTTTCATGATTAGTGTACATTGAGGGCAATGTACAACACTAAGTGTGGGTATGGGTGTATTTCATGTATTAGGATCATTTGCTTCATGCTAGTGTTACCTATGATGGCTTTGTTCATTCTTGTAAGATTCTTTTAGCTTGGACTAATGATTGATGTTAGTTACTTGTTTCTATGCTTTATTGAATCCTGTTTTACCCCTAGTATTGTCTTGTGCACTAATTTTTTGTTGATGCCCTGGGAATAGCCAATGTGACTACTCTCTAACTCTCTTGTATGCGTAACACACTACTTTGAGTACTTGGCCTTAGAACACTAAGTTCTTTCCTTCGATGGACTCTTAAGAACTTCTAAGTCTTGTTGAGCTAATCCTAGTTTTGTGTCATGTAGAGTACTCTGAAGATGTGATCTAGGGTGAATGTGAAAAAAAAATGAAAAAAATGAAATGAATGAAAAAGAAAAGAAAAAAATGAGTCTATGTCAGTAATCCTCTGCTTCTGAAGCATGAATGCGTCTATGTAGACTATAATTGAGTAGTTGGGTGGCTCTTGTGCCTAACCAGCATGTGCACCCTCCAGAAAGATTTCAAAATGATTTTCTTGCAGTCTACGTTAGTCGAACTCGAAAAAAAAAGGAAATGAATGATGAAATGAAAATAAAACCTAGTGATCTTTTTGAGTACCTACCAAAGGTTTTGAGTAGAAAGTGGACTTAGTTTCAAGGTATAGAATTAGAAGAATCTTATTTGGCCATTGAAGTAGCACTTAGTAGTTTAAGACTTAGTATTCTTTGTAAGTGGAGTGATTAGCATCTAGAGCTGTACTGATTGAAGTCCTTAGGCTAGACCAGATCAGGGTATATGAGATATAAGATTCACTTACACGGCAAGGACATCTATGTATCATTGTCCATTGCTTTTGGAGTCTTATATTTACTTGATGCCAGAGGTAATGCATTTAGCCACTCCTTAGTCTCTTTTTTTTTTCATGAGTTGTTTACTTGGGGACAAGCAACGCTTAAGTGTGGGGATATTTGATAAGTGTCTAAATGTAGATGTTTTCATGTATATATCGTATTCACTTTGCATGTATTTTGTGAGGTTTGATGCCCATTTTGCGCTTAATAGTCTATTATTTGCTTTGTAGGGCATAAGAAAGCCATGGAGAACAAGAAGATATCATTTGGGTGAAAAGAGAAGAAAATAGGAATTTCATACTACCCCCATACTACCCAGTATGGGGGCCGTATGCACTGTAGCAGTGGATTGTTTTGGAGTGTCTGCCCAGATTTCCATACTACCCAGTATGTGGGTCGTATGCACCCCGTATGGATCACGAATCTAGGGTTTTTGGGTGCTATACGATCCCCATACGACCCATATGCCTCGGGGGATATAAATACCAACTTTTAGGGCAGAAAAAGGAGACTTTTGGCTGGACCTTTTCTTGGCCGACTTTGGGGAGATCACTTGGGAGATTTTGGGCAACCTTGGGAAGGAGAAGAAGGGCAAGGAAGCTAGAGATCATTCAAGCCCAAGGTCCAAGACTCTCAAGGCAAGAAGGCAACATCATTCAAGGGGAGATTTACCACGATTTGAAGGAAGGAGACCCGCGGCTAGAGGAAGCGTCATTTGGCATTCCTTTGGCAGGGAAAGCATCATTCAGCACATTCTTCACCTCCTCCTATTCCACCATTTCATCTAGGGCGTGTTATTTATACTTTTGTTTCATGTTTTCTTTGTTTGTATTGGTTGTTGTGGGATGATGACACACTAGACCCCCAAGGCCACAGGGTGTTGGTGAACCTTGGCGGGTTTTATCATGTATGTTGGATGATAAATTGTTAATTCTATGCTTGGGTAATTTTGAGATATAATCCATTGTTTTCATGCTAAGTGCTACACTAAGGAGAAATCCGTAGCTCTTTTATGAGTGATGCATGTAGATGTGACTTGCTAGCATGTATTAGATCATGAATGGATTAGAAGGGGATACTTGTATCATCACGCCAAGAAATCAGGTATTTGGTAGCCCTCAATGTAGGTTTAATCCGAAGAAGAGTAGGTTTAATCCTGAGTGAGATTTCCTCGTACTCAATACAATCGTAGGAATGTAGATTTGGAAGAAATTCCTATCTATGTTCGTATCGGATTAGGGTTCAATCGCCTAGAAATTGGGGTTGTTCTAATCTTGGAATCTCATGGTCCATTTTACCCTTGCATCTTTAGATCATCATCCATGTTGCATGATAACCCCTCAAGGGGATCCTCATCCATATGCCTTTGCATCTCATTGATTTTCTTGCTTGCTTATTGCTTGTTCTCTCTAATTTGGTCATAATCTCATTTTAGCTTTAATTACATTTAGTAGAGTAAAAATCCATCACTTGAGATCTTAGGTTATATAATAGCTCGAGAAGGAGTAATAGGAGATCCTTAGCCCCGTGGAATACGATCCTCGTGTCTTCACGCGAGGTATTACTTGGCGATCCCGTACACTTGCGGGGAAGCAATCAGTGTGTCACTCACTTACAAGGGTTACCAACAAGAACTCTCAACCCTAGTGTCACTCTAAGGGAGTATTGATACAATCAAGCAGTCATGATTGGAACTCAAATAAAACATCAATTAATTGAAAGCATAATAAAGAGGTTCAATGAAACGAATACATCCTAAGGTTCACAAATACCCAAGTACCCACTAGGGGGTTTAACTCTCCGTGGAGCTAATTGCAATCAATGAAATCAAATGTAAAAGGAAAGAATCCATAGAAAACCCCCTCGATGATCGTGGCGATGGTCTTGTAGAGAGTCCTCTATTCGTCTAAGGGTACCTTTGTCCGGCCTAGGATATACCTCACTGGATCGGTACCGACGAGAGCTCCCCCACTAACCTTCTTCCAAACGAAGCGTGATGTCAAAGCCATAGAACCTCTCTAAATCCCTAGCCAACATCTCTCCAAACCCTAGCCGCTGCCCTCTCTCAATTTGGGAAAAAGATGGAGAAAAGAATTCTGAGATCGGGGCTGAAATCGGCCTTAAATAAGGCCGGAATATGGAATCCACATGCCGATGTGGGCGCCCTTGTGGATTTTTCGCACGGTGTGTGGAATGTTTGCTATAGACCTCTACTATAGTACTGGCCTGAAACACTCCCGAATCCATGCTTTTATCGAGGTAATGTAAACGGACACACGTTTACGTCGTAGATTGCTTTGTTTCTTCAATAACGGACATGTTGGTAGAGATCTTGCTATACATGCACAAGTCAGAATGCTTGAATGTGATTGCCCTTGTCCCATCCAAATCATTGTGCTAACTTGAATACGAGGAGGTTGGCACACATTCCCGCATTTTGAACCTGACTTATGTGTTCGCGTTTAAACCTTCTCAAGATTTCCTACAAATGGTGCATTTATGATCCACATTGGCTTCTTTCTCTAATATTCGGCCTCACAACCCTATTTGCATGAAAGTAACATAAATACACACATATTAGCGTTAAAACCCGATAAAAGTAATGCTCATCATAAGGGAAGAACACTTCGCATTCTTATCGCACAAGCACTTACCAAACTCCCCCACACTTAAGCTTTTGCTTGTCCTCAAGCAAACATTTAAACATTATGTCTATAGATGACGGAAATAATGGAAGTACTCGGCCTTAGGTTCCCTAAAGTATACAAAAAGAGCATTCTACAAGTAAGGGAAATTTCAACACTAAATACAAAAAATCAATTCTCTAGCTAAAAACTTAAATCAAAAAGGACAAGAAACCCGAAATCGTGTAAGTGTGTGAACTCACTCAATCAACCCAAGATATACTCCTCAAAGTTCTGAGTACAAGGGACTTATTTATCTACAAACAATAACAAAATTTCAAAGATGGTAGTAGCTTCACACATCATCTAAGGTAGCCTTTTTTCCAAAGCGTCCGCTAAGGTGACTTTCATACTTTCGAGGTGGTAGCTCTTTGTACCTCCGTGGTAGCTTTCACTCATCCTATGAGACTAGTCTTTCTCTCATTAGGGCATAACTAGTATTTGTCTTATGAGAGTAGCTTCATACTTCATAGGTGGTAGCTCTTTCTACCCAACAAGCACAAATAAACAATAAAACTATTTTGTTCTTTCTTTTCATTTCACCATTTTTTTTTTAAAATAACAAAAGAAACAACAATAACTAGTCCCTTTAACATCGAACATGAGTTTCCAAAAGAGTTTAAAGAGTGAGTAGTGCAACAAGTGTCAATCAGTAAAAAATTCCAACAAATTCAAGCAAAAACTAGAGCATGAAGACATTCAATGTTAAAAATACTCCTAAACACAAGAATACAATTATTGCAACTAAGGTGAACCGCCATTGGCTATGTGACCATGTATATCAATCAAAATTAGCATAAAAGAGATGTGTGCACTATGAAAATCCCCCCCCCCACCTCCCCACAATTAAGTTGTACATAGTCCCCAATATACACATGCAAGCTCACTCATAATGTATATCAATCAAGAACAAATGTGGGAGAAGCAATCAAAACAATACACCCCTGACTCCTAGTATTGCATTTGATGGAGTTAAATACTTGGGAGTGATGTTCCAACGGGTTGTAAAGCACACACGGCCAAGTGCCGAAGCACCATTGGCCGTGCCCATGACAAAGTCTCAATTCCCATGATGACAGGACCATCTGCACGCATACTTGAGGGGGTTCAGTGAAGCTCAATAAAAAGAAAACAACTCGAGTATATAAAAGATAAGGCATTGAATACAACTCGAGTATATAAAAGATAAGGCATTGAATACAACTCGAGAACACAAAATGAAAATAAACTCAGAAGGAAAGTCTTTTCTGAGTATATAAGTCCGGAATAAAAAATGTAGAAGTAATTAGACAAAGAAAATAAATCAAGTGTCAATGCCGCGCTCTGGCTCCTCTACTGCTGCGGGTGCTAGATCGAAGGGTGCTGGTGGAGGTGGTGATGGTGATGCCGGAGGGGCCTGAGGAGTCCTCGGCCGCCAGACAAATGACGAGGCGATGTCTCACACTAAAATCTGCTGTAACTTGTCGAAACATGCCATGAAATCTGTATACTGTGTGGCCTGCGCAACCCGAATTCCAGCAATCTTTGCTCAGACCTCAGCAACCTCTGTCCGTATCACCGCCACAACACTCTCGAGCCTCTCAAAGCGATCATGGGCTCGAGATGGTGAAAATATGTGTACTAAGGGTGGGTCCTCTGCCACCGGAGATGCCTCGGTCTCCATCGGTAATAGCTGAGGCTCAGAAGTAGACTGAGAAGCCTCAGCATCATCACCCCCATCCTCAGATATCTCTGGAATTGATAGAACCAAAGCATAAACTCCCGTCTAAACCCTATGGACTATACCCATCAATCTCATCATCCAGGCTTAGGGGCGCAGGTGTACTCGTCTTCTCGGCCCCGCGAATCACGTCCAAGAGACCCATGCCCAAAACCAGTCTCGTAATGTAGGCGCTCGAGAAAAACGCTCACAATCTGGCATATTGCCCCTGATGTCGAATGTACGCTGCGATGATGTGCCCTAGATGAATCAGTATGCGCTGCACCATCGAGTATAAGTAAAGAGCTCCTGCCGGCTCAAAACGCCAGTGCTATCACCATGGCCATTCATTGACCTGCTCAGAATGACGTGTAAATATCAGTATGCAGCTCAGAAAAGGCACGTGGCCTTTGACACCCCTGGCTCATACTGGCCCTGACCACACAACGCTCTGTAATCTCTCTGCGGGGTCAATGCTCCAAGGTAATTTGTCAGTAACTGGCAATACTCCTCAGTGTTTGTAAATGCCTCCTCATACAAGCTAAGCTGAAATGAAAAACTCAGTGATGCTCATGCTATGGCAATGTCCAAATGCTCTGAACTGAATGGCGTCGAGGTTGTCGAATCTTGCATAAGATCTATCGAAATCGAATGACGATAAGACCTCAAGTGTAAGCTCATGAATGGCTGGCTCCCTAGTCGACAATAGTTGCCTCATCTACCTACCGAAATGAGATCCTCAACCTCATCTATGAGCTCATCTCCCTGCCGTAAATCTCTCAATATGGTCGTGGCCAGGAATCGAGTCTGTTAGAACCGAAGTCTCAATAGACAGTCAAAATGAGCCTGATGCTCAGGGAAAATGAATCTCATGCTCTCAGACTTGGGGGATAACTCACCCGGCCGTTTCTCGGCTTGCTTCTTTGACCGAGGTGCCATAATATGCAAAATTTGAAAGAAAATTTATCAAACCAATTAATTAAGTAATGCTGCAGAAATCCACACGGTCGTGTGGAATTTCTGCACACCCGTGTGGATCCACGGGGCGTGAAAAATGCACGGCCGCACCTTAAAAATCCAAAAATACACCATTAAATCGCTTCTAACTTAGTTCTAAACATGAATAATCATTCTAATTGTAGAAACAAAACATTATTAACTAGTTGCAGTGATTAAGATCAAGAATTGGCGAAGAAAACAAAACAAAAGATAGGGCTTACCGACGAGTTGTGATTGAAAACCTTGAATCGGTCGGAAAACCAAGTAAAAATCCTTCCAAATCGGTAATGCGAGGTCAGGAAAGGATGTGAGAGTGATCTCAGATGAATGGAGAATGTTAGGATGAATAGGAACAGTGATCCATTAAAAGGAACTCGCGCCTCTTGGTGTTCTGTACATCCGCACGGGCGTGGAGAAATTATCCACGCCTGTGCGCCTACACAGGGGAGAGCTACAGGGCAAATGCACGCCCTTTGTACTCTTGGGATAACTCTCAATCTCTCTGAATGCAACCAGACGGGAGTATCGAAAATACACACACCCTTGCGCCCCACTCACAGGGGCAGCCGCACGCCCCTGTGGCTTCTTTGTCCAAGCTAGAAAAAAATCACTAAGTATTCCGCGCGAGCGTGGACATTCACAAGCCCAACTAACAGGGGCAGCCGCACGCCCTGTGCTTTCTGGGGATGGAGAGAGCTGTTTTGTAGTGTTCCGCACGGGCGTGCGGAAAATACTCACGCCCGTGCGTTTGTCACAGGTTCGCCCACAGTGGTGAGCCCACGCCCCTGTGTGCTCTCGAGATAATTTGCTAAGTCACTGCAGGAAAACGCACGCCCGTATGGAAATTACCCACAGATGTGCAGAAATCACAAGGTCGCTCACTAGGGCGAGTCCACGCCACTATGTCATCTCTGGATGAGCTCTGAACGAAAACGCACGGCCGTGCGGAAATTCCACATGGGCGTTTGTTTTCTCTAGACACTTAGAAAACTTTGCATGCTCTGCATAAAATTCCTGAACACAGATATACACTCAGAGCCTGTCTAACAATGCAATTTTAACCAGAGAAAACATAAAAAACACGCTCAAACGATCAAGATTCTTCACCACACATGATTCGGCACATGATAACACCAACACTTAAACCCTTGTACGGGTCCGGATTGAACATTTCCTGTATGTATTCATCATCAATTTCATCAGAAGTATCTAGAAAATACAAAGCATCATCAAAATCAGGAGAATGCCGCATGGCTTTAGCAAGGCGGTTTGTGAGCTTGTTATCTCCAACTCTTAATGTTAGCTCCCCGCTGTCCATGTTAATCAATGCCTTGGAAGTCTGCAAGAACGGTCTACCAAGTATCAAAGGTACATCCGCATCCTCATCGATGTCTAGCACCACAAAATCTACAGGAAAAATATACTTGTCCACCTTGACAAGCACATCTTCAATGATACCTCTCGGATGTCTCACCGTTCGATCCGCCAATTGCAAAGTCATCCGAGTGGGTCTAGGCTCGCCCAAGCCTGGCTTCTGAAAGAAGGTGTATGGCATGACATTGATACTAGCCCCAGAGTCCGGCAATGCCATTTCTTCTCCCAAATTGCCAATATTATATGGAATGATGAAGCTTCCCGGGTCTTTCTTCTTGTTTGGCATGTTCTTTTGCAACACCGCCGAGCATGACGCATCCAAGATCACTAAAGTACTCTCCTCCAACTTCTCCTTGTTAGTCAACAAGTCCTTCATGAATTTTGCATACTTAGGCATTTGGACCAATGCCTCAACTAAAGGAATTTTGATGTGGAGTTGCTTGAACAAACTCAGGAACTTCTTGTACTGTTCATCCCCTTGGTCATTCTTCAATCTAGAGGGATAAGGAATTCTTGGCTTGAAAGGTGGGGGTGCCACCTCTTTCTCTTTGCTTGCTCCCTCCTCAACCTCTATAACCTCGGGTGTGTGTTCATTGGGCCACTCACTCGGAAGCCTATCTTCAACCTCACGACCACTTCTCGAAGTAATCGCCTTCACATGTTCCCTAGGATTGTTCTCGGTATTACTCGGTAAGCTTCCTTGTGGCCTTTCCGATATAGACTTTGCAATGTGCCCGACTTGATTTTCAAGATTGTGCAAAGAGGCGGTGTGGTTACAAAGTGTAGCCTCGACTGATTGAAACCTTGTATCTGACGATTGCACAAACGTAGTCAAGGCCTTCTACAAATCGGTCATTCAGGTCTCGAAAGTTGAAACTCGGTTTTCCATGTTTGGGGCTTATTGTTGTTGGAAACCCGGTGGTCCCATGGTCTTTTGTGGACCTTAGTTGCTCCACGAAAAACTTGGGATGATTTTTCCAACCCGGATTGTAGGTGTTGCTATATGGATTCCTTGGTTCCTTATTACATTAGCCACAAAATCAACATTCTCAACCGAAGATGCATCACCAACAGAGATCAAGCAATCGGAGGGAGCATGTCCTCCACCACACCCGGTGCAAGTAGTTATGGCCGCCACTCAATTCAAAGTTAGAAGATCTGACTTCTTACTCACTGATTCTACTTGAGCCGCTAATGAAGTTACTGCATCTATCTCATGGAGCTTGGCCACCTTTTCTTCTCCCTAGAATTTCATTGGTAGCTATTTAATACCATTTCTTCAATTAGTTGACGGGACATACCAGGGGTCTTCCTACCTAAGGTACCTCCTCTACCGCATCCAAGAGTTGCTTGTACTCAGATTCAAGCTATTGTAAAAGGTCTGAACAATCATCCACTCCGGGAATCTGACACGTCCGAATGTGCGTGTAAACCGCAAGTGCACGGGTGTCGATGTAATAATCCCAGATGAGTGGGTATCGTATCCACAGAGAGTAGGGAATAAAGACACTTAAGTTGTTTCTTAACTAATGTGGAAGATGAATAGTGATATGTGTGACAAGATTCAATTCTCAAAACTAAAACAACAAGAAAGAGAGCACAAGTAGAGGAGAAGTAAGGTAATCGATAAAGATGAGGTACCCGGATATTGTTCCGCCTAGGACATTCGTTTCAAGTGCAAGAAACCTCTATTATGTTTCCTAATTAATGCAATAGTGAGTCATGGAAATCCTTAATTACATAGTCCCAAATCTAAGGTCAACTATGCCTAACTGTATACATGTCCCGGAGGAGAAATCGAACAATCTCAACACCTCGCACTCTTATAGAATTGCAATAAGCTCTAGCGATTCCAAATGATAAACCATATTCCTATTTATAGATCAAACCCTTTGGTCCAGGTGAAAAATCCCTAGCTACAATTATGCCCTAGATGCTAAAATCATTTCAACGCTTCACTCTGTTGCATTGACAACTAAGCCCCAGCGGAAGATCATCCCTTAGCCCATTCACTCTACTATGGCCGCAAAGAACTCTTGGAACGTGGAAGTAGGATAGATCACACTTGAAGGAAAAGAGGATGCTCCGCTACCTCTCGACTCAGCCTTTCAACCCTCTCCAATCTAGCTTTGTCTAACTCTCATGGTGTGTCACTCACTCACAAGAGTTACCAATAAGAACTCTCAACCCTAGTGTCACTTTAAGGGAGTATTCATACAATCAAGAATACAAGATTTGAACTCACAATAAACATCAATTAATTAAAAGCATAATAAAGAGATTCAATGAAACAAATATGTCCTAGGGTTCACAAATACCCAAGTACTCACTAGGGGTTTAGCTCTCCATGGAACTAGATACAATAAAATGAAATCGAATGTAAAAACAAAGCATCCATAGAAAACCACCTCGTTAGTCATGGCGATGGTCTTATGGAGAGTGTTCTACTCATCGTAAGGGCCCCTTTGTCCAGCCTAGGATGCACCTCACCGGATCGGTGCCGACGAAAGCTCTTCTACTAACCTTCTTCCAAACTACGCGCGATGTCAGAGTCATAGAACCTCTCCAAAGCCCTAGGAAATACCACTCAAAATCCTAGCCATAACCCTCTCTCAAGTTAGGGAAAAGATGGGGGAAAGATGGAGAAAAGAATGCCAAAATCGGGGCTGAAATCGGCTTTTAAAATGGGCTGGAATCGGGAATCCACACGCCAGTGTGAGCGGCCCCATGGATTTTTCACACGGGCGTGTTGGATTCTCTGTTTTCCTATTTTCTCGGGCGGTTGTAAATAGTGCTAGTATATTATTCTTGCTATAATTTTTTCAACAATACCTAACAATACTAGCCCGAAATACTCCCGAATCCATACTTTCATCGAGGTAACGCAAACGGGCACACGTTTACGTCGTGGATCGCTTTGCTTCTTCAATAACAGACATGTTGGTGGAGATCTTGTTCTATATGTAGAAGTCAAAATGCTTGAATGTGAATGCCCTTGTGTCCCTCCAAATAGTTATGCTAACTCGAATAAGAGGAGGTTGGCACACATTCCCGCATCTCGAACCCGACCTATGTCTTCGCGTTTGAACTTTAGCAAGATTTCCTCCAAATTGGTGCATTATGACCCATATTGGCTTCTTTCTGTCATAATCGGTCTCACAATCCTACCTGCATGAAAGTAACATAAGTACACACATATTAGCGTTAAAACCCGAGAAAAGTAATTCTCAACACAAGGAAAGTACACTTCATATTCTTATCACACAAGCATTTATCAAACTTCCCCACACTTAAGCTTTTGCTTGTCCTCGATCAAAAATTAAAACATTAAAGCATAGACGAAGGAAATATTGGAAGTGCTTGGCCTTAGGTTCACCAAAGCATTCAAAGAGAGCATTCGACAAGTAAGGGAAATTTTAACACTAAATACGAAAAATCAATGTTCTAGCTAAAAACTTTAATCAAAAAGGACGGCAAACCCGAAATCGTGTAAGTGTGTGTACTCACTCCAAACAACCCAAAGTATACTTCTCAATGCTCTAAGTACAAGGAACTTATTTATCTACAAAGGAAAAATAACAAAGGTTTTCAAAGGTGAAGCATAATAGAGAGTTCTTGCACTTGAAGCGATTATCCTAGGTGAAGCATCATCCGAGTACCCACTCTTTATCGATTGCCTTGCCTCCTCCTTACTTTTGCTCTCTTACTTGTTGTTTTTAATTGTTGAGAATTGAATCATTATCACACTTATCATTGTTGATACTCCACATATCTAAGAATCGAATTAAGTGTCTTTACTCCCTACTCCCTGTGGATTCGACCCACGCTCACCCGGGATTATTACTTCGACAAACCCGTGCACTTACGGGATATACGCAAGGGACCTTGTCAAGTTTTTGGTGCCGTTGCCGGGGAGCTAGGCGTTTAGAGATACTTTGCACTTTGTTTTCTTAGCTATTTACCCTTCATTCTATTTCACATCTCTATCACCTTTCTGATTTGTTCTAAAAAAAAAAATAAATAAAATTATTTCACACTTTCTTATTCTTCCATCATTCTCATTTGTTTCCTTTTGTCATGTCTTACTTTTTCTTGCAAGGATTTTAAATGATGATTGACCCAGTCGTTGCTCTATATTTGCAAGTCGAAACTCTGAGTAAAAAGGTGGATAGAATTGTTACTTCATGACAACAAAACATTCCATGTTACAACGCTTATCATCCAATTGAAGTGGGCTACCCAAACTTATTATGAAATAATGGTGAACAACATTGGGAGACACCTCAAGAGGAATGTCAAAAGGGTGAGATACTCGGCGAGGATGCACTTCAGTTACAAAGAGTATTAGCTAACTTTATTGAAGCATCCGATGTCTGTGTCCAAAATATGGAGACGACATGAAGATGACATGAAGCCTCCTATAAAAACCTTAAGCATCAATTAGGAGGGATACTTGACACACTCTCCAAGGAACAACAAGTATTTGAGCAAGCAAGTCAAGTTCCTTGTAGAGAAGATGTGGTAGTGAATGACAATGAAGAAGTGGGATGGAACGAGCATGATGTTATCGAGATCGAGAGGATACAAGAAGAACCGTTCACTCAATATGATGATTGTTTGAGTGGACAGTATGTCTGTAAGCAAGAAATGATACAAGGAGAGTTGGCGAAGACAGATTGTTTTCAAGTTGAAATCGAAGAAGAAGCAACTACTAAGGCAATGGAACACGCATCTCTCTTTGGGATTGATCAATTCATAAATTGCAAGAAAGAGATTTTGGGTTTGGAAGAAGATGTGGGTAGGAGATTGAAGCCATCCAATGACCCACCTGTGCTAAGATTGGACAATTCCCAACCCAAATTGTTTCCTTGGAGGCCAAAGGTAAGATGGTTGGACTCTCCAACAAATATTCCACCCCGGCAAGCAAATTTTTGGTTTAAGGGAAGTAGATATGCAATGTCTAGTCAGGAGGAACATACTCTTTTCAAGCCTCCATAAGGTAAAGAAGAGGTACGTCAAGCTTAGTGACGTAAAACAAGCGCTTCTTGGGAGGCAACCCTAGTATCTACTGTTTTCTAGTGTCTAGTTTAGTGCTTGCATGAATAAGAGCTTGAGTGTTGGTGTTTTGATTCTTATATGCCATTGCTATGCTTCTCTTGTGCACCGTTGGTGTTATCTTGTGCTTTCATGTGTTTTGGTGAAGTTTTGGTCGTTTGAACTATTTCTCATGTTTTTCACTGGTAAAACTTGCATATTAGGGCAGGCTCTTAGTGTGTAAACATGTTTAGAAACTTTCTGCAGAGCCTTCAGGTTTTTCTAAGGCATCTAGTGAAGACGCACGGGCGTGTGGAATTTCCGCACGCCGTGGATTTGCAATGCGAGCTCATCCGGAGAAGGCACAGGGGCGTGCGGCTGCACCTGTGAAAGACCATGCGACTATCACACGCCCGTGGGTAATTTCGGCATGGGCGTGTGAATTCCTGTAGAGTTGGGCTGTTTATCCCGAGAGCATACAGGGGCGTGGACTCGCCCCTGTGGCCCACCTTGTGAACCACACACGGGCGTGGATAAGTTTCGCACGCCCGTGCGAATCTCTGCAGAGGATCTCTCCATCCCGAGAAGATACAGGGGCGTGCGTTTGCCCCTGTGAGTTGGGCCTGTGAATGTCCATGCCCGTGTGGAATTTTCGCACAGGAGTGGTTCTTAGAGAATTTTCTCGGTTGCATTGAGAGTCCACAGGGGTGTGCGTCTGCCCCTGTGGGTTGGGCACACGGGCGTGGGTAATTCCCACACGCCCATGTGGATTTACAGATATGCTAGAACCGTAGGTTTTCTTTAAAATCTTTTCTGGTTTCTTCATCTTTTCACCCTCATACGTTTTGAGAACACATCCTTGCTCTCTCCTGACCTCTCACCGTTGTTTTAGAGGGTTGTTAAGTGAGTTTTTCCCGGCCGCTTTTCTAGTCTTTTCATTCTCTTTTTGTCGGTAAGCTTCTCTTTCTCTTTTTCTTTTGCCAATCTTCATTTATTTTTTGCAGACACGGTGTCATCTTCACCGAAAGAACGAAAACAGATGTACTAGCTATTGACACTGACACTTGAGGCGTCTTTACCTTCTTTTGTTCTTATTTTTTCGTATTTTTATTTTTCTGCATTTTTATTTTTGGATTGGTATACTCGTAAAGGATTTTCCTTCTGAGTTTATTTTCATTTTGTGGTCTCGAGTTGTATTCATTGCTCTATCTTTTGTATACTTTAGATATTTTATTTTTATTGAGCTTCACTGAACTCCCTCGTGTATGCGTGCAGATGGTCTTGTCTTCTTGGGAATTGAGACTTAGTCATGGGCACGGTCAAGGTGCTTCAGCACTTGACCGTGTGAGCTTCACAGCCCGTCGAAACACTACTCCCATGGAATTTGCTTCATCAAACGCATCACTAGGAGTCAGGGGAGTATTTTTTTGATTGCTTCTCCCACATCTATTTTTGAATGATATATTTTTGAGTGAGCATGCATGTGTACATTGAGGACAATGTACAACTTAAGTGTGGGGGGGAGTTTCATAATCCGCACATCATTTCTATTATTCTTGATTGATATGTGCTCACATAGCCAATGGCGGTTCACCTTGGTTGCAATGATTGTATTCTTGAGTTTAGGAGAATTTCTAACATTGAATGTTTTCATGCTCTCGTTCTTGCTTGAATTTCTAGGAATTTTTGCCCGATTATCACTTAGTGCACTACTCACTCTTTGAACTCTTTTGGAAACTCATGTTCGATGTTAAAGGGGCTAGTTAGGTTTAATTTTTGTGTTAAACTCTATATATATATATATAGAAAAATGAAAATAAAAAGAAGGAACAAAATAGTTTTATTGTTTATTTGTGTTTGTTGTGTGGAAAGAGCTACCACCTATGAACTATGAAGCTACTCTCACAAGTCAGATACTAGTTATGCCCTAATGAGAGAAAGAGCTATCTCATAGGATGAGTGAAAGCTACCACTCGGGTAGAAAGAGCTACCACCTCGATAGTGTGAAAGCCACCTTAGTGGCCGCTTTGGAAAGGGCTCCCTTAGAGGATGTGTGAAGCTACTACCATTTTTGAAATTGTTGTCACTTTTGTAGATAAATAAGTCCCTTATATTTAGAACTTTGATGAGTATACATTGGGTTGTTTTGAGAGAGTGCACACACGTACACGAAATTCGGGTTTGTTGTCCTTTTTGATTCAAGTTTTTAGCTAGAGCATTGATTTTTTCATATTTAGTGTTGAAATTTTCCTTACTTGTAGAATACTTTCTTTGTATGCCTCGGTGAACCTAAGGCCAAGCACTTTCAATATTTTCTTCATTAATGCATGGAATGTTTTAATGTTTGCTTGAGGACAAGCAAAAGCTTAAGTGTGGGGGAGTTTGATAAGTCCTTGTGCGATATGAATACGAAGCATTCTTTCCTTATGATGAGCATTACTTTTCTCGGGTTTTTACATTAATATGTGTGTTTTTATGTTACTTTTATGCAGGTAGGGTTGTGAAACCAATTATGAAGGAAAGAAGCCAATGTGGATCACAATGCACCGATTTTGGAGGAAATCTTGCTAAGGTTCAAACGCGAAGATATAAGTCGGGTGCGAGATGCTAGAGTGTGTGCCAACCTCCCCGTATTTGAGTTTGCACAACCATTTGGAGGGGCACAAGGGCAGTCACACTCAAGCATTCTGACTTATGCACATAGAACAAGATCTCCATCAACTTATCCGTCATTGAAGAAGCAAAGCGATCTATGGCATAAACGTGTGCCAGTTTATGTTACCTCGATGAAAAGTGGATTCGGGTGTATTTTTGGCATAGTACTATAGCAATTACTGTTCACAACCGGCCGAAAATGACAGTTTCAGAGAATCCACACAGGCGTGTGGAAATTATCCACGACCGTGTGGAAATTCCGCACGGGCGCGTGTACCGTACACGCCCGTGGAGTCGCCCGATTCCAGCCCTATTTAAAGCCGATTCAGCCCCGATTTTGGTATTCTTTTCTCCATCTTTTCCCCAACTTGCGAAAGGGCTTCGGCTAGGGTTTCGAGGGCTATTGGCCAAGGTTTTGGAGAGGTTCTATAGCTCTGACATCGTAATTCCATTAGGAAGAAGGTTGGTAGGGGAGCTTCGATCGAGGCGTATCCTATACCCGACGAAGGAATCCTTGGACGACCAGTAGAGGACTTTCCACAAGACCATTGACACGACCATCGAGAGGGTTTCTTTATGGATTCATTGCTTTTATGTTCTATTTCTTTGATTGTACTTAGCTCCATGGAGAGCTAAACCCCTAGTGGGTACTTGGATGATTGTGAACCCTAGGATGTATTCATTTCATTGAACTTCTTTATTATGCTTTCAATAAATTTATGTTTATTATGAGTTCCAACCTTGAATGCTTAATTGTATGAACATTTCCCCTACAGTGACACTAGGGTTGAGAGTTCTTATTGGTAACCTTGTGAGTGAGTGACACACCACGAGCGTTAAACAAAGCTAGGTTGGACAGGGTTGAGAGGGTGAGTCGAGAGGTACAGGAGCGTCCCTTTTCCCCTCCGACGTGATAGATTCTACCTCCGTTCCTCGAGTTCTTTGCGACCATAATAGAGTGAATGGTCTAAGGGATGAACCTCCGCAAGGGCCTAGTTGCGCGTGCAATGGAGTGAAGCATTGAGGTGATCTTAGTATCTAGGGCTTAATTGTGGCTAGGGACCTTCCGCCTGGACCATAGGGTTAGGTCTATTTTTAGGAAGAGATTTATCACTTGGAATCCCTAGAGCTCATTGCAACTCTATGCGAGTGCGAGGTGTTGAGATTGTTCGGTTTCTCTTCCGGGATATGTATAGAGTTAGGCATAGTTGACCTTAGATTTGGGACTATGTATGTAAGGATTTCCACGACTCACTATGGCATTGATTATGAAGCATAAAAGAGAGTTCTTGCACTTGAAGCGATTATCCTAGGTGAAGCATCATCCGAGTACCCCATCTTTATCGATTGCCTTGCCTCCTCCTTACTTTTGCTCTCTTACTTGTTGTTTTTAATTGTTGAGAATTGAATCATTATCACACTTATCATTGTTGATACTCCACATAGCTAAGAATCGAATTAAGTGTCTTTACTCCCTACTCCATGTGGATTCGACCCCGCTCACCGGGGATTATTACTTCGACAAACCCGTGCACTTGCGGGATATACGCAAGGGGACCTTGTCAGTGCCCCTCCAAATGGATGTGCTAACTAGAATACGAGGAGGTTGGCACACACTCTAGCATCTCACACCCGACCTATGTCTTCGCGTTTGAACCTTAGCAAAATTTCCTCCAAAAATTTGTGCATTGTGCTCCACATTAGCTTCTTTCCTTTATAATCGGCCTCACAACCCTACCTGCACGAAAATAACATAAAAACACATATATTAGTGTGAAAACCCCAGAAAATTAATGCTCAACATAAGGAATGAACGCGTCGCATTCATATCGCACAAGCACTTATCACTCTCGAGCCTCTCAAAGCGATCCTGGGCTCGAGATGGTGAAAACATGCCCGCGGGAGGGTGGGCCCTCTATCACTGGAGGTGCCTCGGTCTCCATAGGTGCTGACTGAGGCTCGGGGGCAGGCTAGGAAGCCTCGGTATCATCTCCCTCCTCCTCGGCTATCTCTGGGACCAGTAGAACCAGAGCATAAACCCCCATCTGAACCCTACAAACCATGCCCATCAATCTTATCGTCTCCAAGCTTAGGGGCGCAGGTATGCTCGTATTCTCCGCCCCACGAATTACGCCCAAGAGACCCATACCTAGAGCTAATCTCGTAATGTATGGACACAAGAAGATCCCTCCTAATCTGGCATACCGGCCTGGATATCGAATGTACTCAGTGACGATGTGCCCTAGATGGATCGGTATGCACTGCATCATCGAATATAAGTATAGAAGCTCCTGCTGGCCCAGAACGCTAGTGCTATAACAACGGCTATTCACTGACCTGCTTATGATGGTATGTAGATATCGGTATAGAGGTTAGGAAAGGCACGTGGCCTTAGACACCCCCGGCTCATACTGACCCTGACCACATTACGCTCTATACGCTCTCTAAGGGCTCAGGGCTACAGGATAGTCGGTCGGTAACTGAGACTACTCCTCAGTGTCTGTAAAGGCCTCCTCGTACAAGACGAGCTGAACTGAAAACTTAGTGATGCTCAGACTATAGTGATGTCCAGTGCTCTGAACTGAACAGTGTTGAGGTCGCTGAATCTCGCATAGGATCTGTTGAACTCGAATAACGACAGAACCTCTAGTGTAAGTTCCCGGATGGCTGGCTCTCTAATCGACAATAACTACATCCAACCACCCACTGAAAAAGAGCCTCGATCTCATCAGCGAACTCATCCCCTTATTGCAAATCTCTCAATATACTCGTGTCCAAGAACCGAGTCTGTCCGAACTGAAGTCTCGACAGACACTTAAAACAAGCCTGACGCTCGGGGATTGTGAATCTCATGCTCTCGGAATCAGGAGGCGACTCTCGCGGTCGCTTATCAGCTTGCATCTTTGACATGGGTGCCATAGTTTGCAAAAATTAAAAGAGAATTAATCAAAGAAGTTAAGTAAACATAGCTGCAAAAATCCACGAGTTAATTAAAGATAGGGCTTACCGTCGAGTTGAGATGAGAAAACTTTGAAAACGGCCGGAAAACTAAGCAAAACCCCTCCAAATTGGCGATATTAATTCGGGAAACAATGTACAAGTGCTTTCAGACAACTGGAGGATATTAGGGTGAAGAGAAACGATAATCCTTGTAAAAGGACTAGCACCTCTTGGAGTTCTATACATCCACACGGGCGTGCGGAAATTATACCTGCCCGTGTACCTCCACAGGAAAGCTTCACAAGGGCAGGTACATGCCCCTGTGTGCTCTCGGGAAACACTCACTACCTCTGAACGCAAATACATGGGCTTGTGAGAAATACCCACGCCCGTGCGCCCAACCCACAGGGACAACCGCACGCCACTGTGCCTGCTCTCGACATCCGAGAAAGATTGCTAAGTGTTCTGCACGTGCGTGTGGAAATTCTGCACGGGTGTGGGGATTTACAAGCCCAACTCACAGGGGCAAGCGCATGCCCTTGTGACTTCTCGGGATGAAGAGAGATCCTCTGTAGAGATTCGCACAGGCATGTGGAAATTACCCATGGCTGTGTGATTTTCACAAGGTCACCCACAGGGGCAGTCCGCGCCCTTGTGTGCTTTTGGGAAAATCTGCCCATCTCTGCAGGAATTCACACGGCCATGCGGAAATTACCAACGGATGTGCGAGGATTGCATGGTTATTCACAGGGGTGAGTCCACGCCCCTGTGCCTTCTCTAAATGAGCTTGCAATACAAAACCACAGGCGTGTGTTAATTCTACACCCTCGTATGTTTTATCTGGATGCCTTAGAAAATTTTGCAGGCTCCACAGAAAATTTCTGAACATGTTTACACACTCAGAGCCTGTCCCAATATGCAATTTAAATCAGTGAAAAACATGAGAAATAGCTCAAATAACCAAAACTTCACCAAATTCACATAAGAACACATGATGAACTTGAAAACCCACAATAAAATCACAGCAGAAATATAAAACATTAAGACAATAACACTCAACAATTTAATCAAGCAACACTAAACTACCAAATTAAGAAAACAGTAAACACTCGCGTTGCCTCCCAAGGAGTGCTTGTTTAACGTCACTTACCTTGACATACCTTGCCTTACCTCACAAGGGCTCATAGATGAAAGTTGCCCTCTTACCCAAGGCTTGGAAACATGATGAGCAAAATTTCTTGAGGGTAGAGGGTGAATTATCGGGCTTGGGACCGCCTAGCAATGATTCACCAAATTTGTTCAGTTCACGCACGTCTCCAACAGCCTTGGACCGTTTTCGGTGGTGTCTCCTAGCCCTCTTCAATTTTCGGAGCACCTTCTTCAAGATCCCCGGGGTAGATGGTACTTCTTCCATCGAACCAAGCATCATTACTTTTTCATTGTCCTCTTCTTGGTCTAAGAAGCCTTCGTATGGATCAGGATTGAACATTTCCTCCATGTATTCATCAACAATCTCATCAGTAGTGTCTAGAAAATACAAAGTATCATCGAAATAAAGAGAATGCTACATGGCTTCAGCAAGGCGGTATGTGAGCTTGTCATCTCCAACTCTCAAAGTTAGCTCTCCACTGTCCATGTCAATCAATGCCTTGTAAGTCTGCAAAAACGGCCTCCCGAGAATCAAGGGTATATCCGCATCCTCATCGACATCTGGCACTATGAAGTCTACAGGAAATATATACTTGTCCACCTTAACAAGCACATCTTCGATGATACCCCTCAAATGTCTCACCGTTCGATCTGCCAATTGCAAAGTCATCCGAGTAGGCCTAGGCTCACCCAAGCCTAGCTTTTGAAAGAAGGTGTATGGCATGACGTTAATACTGGCCCCTGAGTCCGCCAATGCCATTTCTTCAACTAGATTACCGATATTACATGGAATGATGAAGCACACCGGGTCTTTCTTGTTGTTTGGCATGTTCTTTTGCAAAACCACCGAGCAAGATGCATCTAAAATCACTGAAGCACTCTCCAATAACATCCTTTTGTTGGTCAACAAGTCTTTTAAGAATTTTGCATACTTAGGCAATTGGGCCAATGCCTCAACAAAAGGAATATTAATGTGGAGTTGTTTGAACAAACTCAGGAACTTCTTGTACTGTTCATTCCCTTGGTCATTCTTCAATCTAGAGGGATAAGGGATTCTTGGCTTCAAAAGTGGGGTGCCACCTCCTTCTCTTTGCTTCCTCCCTTCTCAACCTCTATGACCTCGGGTGTGTGTTCATTTGGCTTCTCACTCGGAAACTTACCCTCAACCTTACGACTACTTCTCAAAGTGATCGTCTTCACATACTCTCTAGGGTTGGTCTCGGTATTACTCGATAAGCTTCCATGTGGCCTTTCCAATAGAGACTTCACAATCTGCCCTACTTGATTTTCAAGATTATGCAAAGAGGCGGTATGGTTGTGAAGTGTAGCCTCAACCGATTGAAATCTTGTAAATGACGATTGCATAAACCTAGTTAAGGCCTTCTCCAAATCATTCATTCGGGTTTCCAAACCTGAAACTATGTTTTCCATGTTTGGGGCTTGCTGTTGTTGTTGGAAACCCGGTGGCCCAATGGCCCTTTATGGACCTTGGTTGCTCCACGAGAAATTGGGATGACTCTTCCAACCTGGATTGTAGGTATTATTGTATGGATTTCCTTGATTCCTCATGCCATTACCCACTAGATGCATCACCAATAGATATCGGAAAATCGGAGGGAGCATGTCCTCCATAACACCTGGTGCAAGTAATCACGGCCGCTACTCTATTCAAAGTTAGAAGATCTAACTTCTTACTCAATGATTCCACTTGAGCCGCCAACGAGGTCACTACATCTATCTCATGGAGAAAGACCACCTTTTTCTTCTCCCTGGCATTCCATTTGTAGCTATTTAACCCCATTTCTTCAATTGATTGACGGGCCTCACAGGGGGTGACAGGACTCCCTGCAAGTGCACAGAGTTGTCGAAGTAATAAATCCCATGTGAGTGGGGTATCATATCCATAGGGAAAAAGGAATAAAAATACTTAATTTGCCTCTTAACTATAAGAAAGATGAATAATGATAAGTGTTACAAGATTCAATTCTCAAAAGTAAAACAACCTGAAAGAGAGCAAAAGTAAAGGAGAACGAAAGGCAATCGATAAAAGATGGGGTACCCGGGTATTGATCCACTTAGGAAAATCATTTCAAGTGCAAGAACTCTCTATTATGCTTCCTAACTAATGCAATGGTGAGTCACTGACATCCTTTAATGCATGGCCCCAAATCTAGGGTTAACCAAGCCTAATCCTCTACATGTCCCGGAGGAGAGGTTGAACAACCTCTCAACCTCGCACTCGTAAGAAGGGTTGCATTAAGCTCAGGGGATTCAAAGTGATAAATCTCTTTCTAATTATAGACCTAACCCTTGTTCCAGAAGAAAGGTCCCTAACCACAATTAAGCCCTAGATGCGAAAATCACCTCAACGCTTCACTCCGTTGCACTCGCAACTAAGCCCCAGCGGAGGGTCATCCCTTAGCTCATTCGCTCTATTATGGCCGTAAAGAACTCTAGGAACAAAGGTAGAATCTATCACACCTGAGGGGAAAGGGGACGCTCCTGTACCTCTCGACTCACCCTCTTAACCCTCTCCAATAGAGCTTTTTCTAACTCTCGTGGTGTGTCACTCACTCACAAGGGTTACCACATGAACTCTCAACCCTAGTGTCACTCTAAGGGAGTATTCAAACAATCAAATATTCAAGATTGGAACTCATAATAACATCAATTAATTGAAAGCATAATAAAAAGATTCAATGAAACTAATACATCCTAGGGTTCATAAATACCCAAGTACCCACTAGGGGTTTAGCTCTCCATGGAGCACAATACAAACGATAATGAAATCAAATATAAAAGAAAACAATCCATAAGAAAACCCCCTCTATAGTCGTGGCGATGGTCTTGTGGAGAGTCCTCTACTCGTCGCAAGATCCCCTTGTCCGGTATAAGATACACCTCGCCGAATCAATCCGACGGAGGCTCCCTTACCATCCTTCTTCCAAAGAGATGACAATGTCAGAGCCGTAGAACCTCCCCAAATCCCTAGCCAATACCTCTCAAAACCCTAGCCGTAGTCCTCTCTCAAGTTGGGGAAAAGATGAAGAAAAGAATGTTGAAATCGGGGCTGAAATCGGCCTTCAATAATTTGGAATCGGGATTCCACACGCCCCTGTGGATATTCCACACGGGCCTGTGGAATTAACGCACGGGCGTGTAGAATTTCCACACGCTCGTGTGGCTCCTCTGTTTTGCTCCTTCTTCGGCCGGTTGTGAACAGTACTTGCTACAATGATTGCTACATTCTCGGCCCAAAATACTCCCGAATCTATGCTTTCATCGAGGTAACATAAACAGGCACACGTTCACATCGTAGATCATCTTGGTTCTTCAATAAACGGTCACATTGGTGGAGATCTTGCTAAATATGCACAAGTCGGAATACTAGGATGTAACTGCCTTCGTGCCCCTCCGAATCATTGCCTTAGCTCGAATACAGGGAAGTTGGCACACATTCTAGCATTCTAAACCTGACTCATGTCTCTGCGTTTGAGCCTTCTTGACAAGGTCACCTTGCGTATATCCCTTAAGTGCACGGGTTTATCGAAGTAATAATCCCGGATGAGCGGGTATCGAATCCACTGGGAGTAGGGAATAAAAACACTTAATCTGCTTCTTAGCTATGTGAAAAAATCAGTAGTGATAAGTGTGATAATGATTCAATTCTCAAAAGTAAAAACAACAAGTAAGAGAGCACGAGTAAAGGAGGAGTTAAGGCAATCAATAAAGATGGGGTACCTGGATAATACTCTGCCTAGGATAATTGTTTCAAGTGCAAGAACCCTCTATTATGCTTCCTAATCAATGCAATGGTGAGTCGTGGAAATCCTTAATTACATAGTCCCAAATCTAAGGTCAACTATGCCTAACTCTATACATGTCCCGGAGGAGAAATCGAACAATCTCAACACCTCGCACTCGCATAGGGTTGCAATGAGCTCTAGGGATTCCAAGTGAGAAATCTCTTCCTAATTATAGACCTAAATATTTGGTCCAGGTGGAAGGTCCCTAACCACAATTAAGCCCTAGATACTAAGATCACCTCAACGCTTCACTCCGTTGCACGCGTAACTAAGCCCCAGCGGAAGTTCATCCCTTAGACCATTCACTCTATCATAGCCACAAAGAACTCGAGGAACAGAGGTAGAATCTATCACACCGGAGGGGAAAGGGGACACTCCTGTATCTCTCGACTTACCCTCTCAACCCTCTCCAACCTAGCTTTGTCTAACGCTCATGGTGTGTCACTCACACACAAGGTTACCAACAAGAACACTCAACCCTAGTGTCACTCTAGGGGAAATATTCATACAATCAAGCATTCAAGGTTGTAACTCACAATAAACATCAATTTATTGAAAGCATAATAAAGAGGTTCAAAGAAACAAATACATCCTAGGGTTCACAATACCCGAGTACCCACTAGGGGTTTAGCTATCCATGGAGCTAAGTACAATAAAGAAATAGAATGTAAAAGCAATGATTCCCCTAGAGTGTCGATGGTCTTGTGGAGAGTCCTCTACTCGTCGTCCAAGGATTCCCTCGTTCGGTATAGGATAAGCCTCGACGGAAGCTCCCCTACCAACATTCTTCCTAAGGAATGACAATGTCGGAGCCGTAGAACCTCTCCAAAACCTTGGACAATACCCCTTGAAACCCTAGCCGAAGCCCTCTCTCAAGTTGGGGAAAAGATTGAGAAAAGAATATCAAAATCGGGGCTGAATCGGCTTTAAATAGGGCTGGAATCAGGCGACTACACGGGCGTGGATGCTCCACGCGCCCATGCGGAATTTCCACACGGCCGTGGATAATTTCCACATGCCCGTGTGGATTCTCTGGTTTCTCGGCCAGCTGTGAGCAGTGCTGCTATAATATATGCTACATTGTTGCTACATTGTTCTGCTATAATATTTGACTTGAATAGCTTCCCAATTCCATACTTTCATCGGGGTAACGCAACGGGCACACATTCACGTCGTGGATCACTTACTTCTTCAATGGTGTACACGTTGGTGGAGCTCTTGTTCTATGTGTATAAGTCAGAATGCTCGAATGTGACTGCCTTTGTACCCCTCCAAATTGATGTGCCCACTCGAATACGAGGAGGTTAGCACACACTCTAGCATCTCACACCTGACCTATGTCTTCGCGTTTGAACCTTAGCATGATTTCCTCCATAATTGGTGTATTATGATCCACATTGGCCTATTTCCTTCATACTCGGCCTCACAACCCTACCTGCATAAAAGTAACATAAAAACACATATATTAGTGTAAAAACCCGAGAAAAGTAATGCTCAACATAAGGAATGAACGCTTCGCATTCGTATCACACAAGCACTTATCAAACTCCCCCACACTTAAACTTTTGCTTATCCTCAAGCAAAAATTAAACATTCTGTGCATCAATGAAGAAAATATTGAAAGTGCTTGGCCTTAGGTTCACCAAAGTATACAAAGAGAGCATTCTACAAGTAAGGGAAATTTCAACATTAAAAACAAAAAAAATCAAAGCTCTAGCTAAAAACTTGAATAAAAAAGGACAACAAACCCGTAATCGTGTATGTGTGTGAACTTACTCAAAACAACCCAAGGTATACTCCTCAAAATTCTATGTACAAGGGACTTATTTATCTATAAAAGTGACAACAATATCAAAGATGGTAGTAGCTTCACACATCCTCTAAGGTAGCCCTTTCCAAAGCGGCCGCTAAGGTGGCTTTCACACTTTCGAGGTGGTAGCTCTATCTACCAGAGTGGTAGCTTTCACTCATCCTATAAGATAGCTCTTTCTCTCATTAGGGTATAGCTAGTATCCGACTTATGAGAGTAGCTTCATACTTCATAGGTGGTAGCTCTTTCCACCCAACAAGCACAATAAAACTATTTTGTTTCTTTTTCTTTGTATTTTCCATTTTTTTTTCACAATTTGCACAAGAAACAACTATAACTAGTCCCTTTAACATCAAACTTGAGTTTCCAATAGAGTTTAAAGAGTGAGTAGTGTAACAAATATAAATCGGATAAAAATTCCTAGAAATTCAAGCAAGAACTAGAGCATGAAAACATTCAATGTTAGAAATTCTCCTAAACTCAAGAATACAATGCTTGCAACTAAGATGAACTGCCATTGGCTATGTGAGCATATAACAATGAAGAACAATAGAAAAGATGTGTGCACTATGAAACTTCCACCCACACTTAAGTTGTACATTGTCCCCAATGTGCACATGGAAGCTCACTCAAAATATACATCCTTCAAAAGCAAATGTGGGAGAAGCAATCAAAACAATACTCCCCTAACTCCTAGTGTTCCGTTTGATGAAGCTAATTCCATGGGAGTAGTGTTTCGACGGGTTGTGAAGCTCACACGGGCAAGTGCCGAAGCACCTTGGCCGTGCCCATGACAAAGTCTTAATTCCCAAGAAGACAAGACCATCTGCACACATACACGAGGGGGGGTCAGTGAAGCTCAATAAAATAAAAACAACTTGATTATACAAAAGATAGAGCAATGAATACAACTCGAGACCACAAAATGAAAATAAACTCAGAAGGAAAATCCTTTCTGAGAATACCAATCCAAAATAAAATACAGAAAATAAAATGCAAAAAATAAGAACAAAGAAGGTAAAGACGCCTCAAGTGTCGGTGTCAATAGCTAGTACATCTGTTTCCGCTGCTGGTGAAGATGACGCTGGTGCTACAAAATAAATGAAGATTGGTAAAGAAAAGAGAAAGAGAAGCTTACTGACAAAATGAAAATGAAAGACTAGAAAACGACCAGAAAACTCAATTAACAACCCTCTAAAACTACGGTGAGAGGTCAGGAGAGAGCAAGGATGTGTTCTCAAAACGTTTAAGGGTGAAAAGATGAAGAAACCCGAAAAGATTTTAAAGAAAACCTGCGGTTCTAGCATTTCTATACATCCACACGGGCGTGTGGAAACTACCCACGCCGGTGTGCCCGACCCACAGGGCCAAACGCACACCCTGTGGACTCTCCAAGAAACCGAGAAAATTCTCTAAGACCCACGCCCGTGCGAAAATTCCACACGGGTGTGGATAATCACAAGCCCAACTCATATGGGCAAACGCATGCCCCTGTGTCTTCTCGGGATGGAGAGATCCTCTACAGAGATTCGCACGGTCGTGCGAAAATTATCCATGCCCGTGTGTGGTTCACAAGGTCGCCCACAGGGGCGAGTCCACGCCCCTTTGTGCTCTCGGGATAAACCGCCCAACTCTGCAGGAATTCACACGCCCGTGCGGAAATTACCCATGGGCGTGTGACAGTCGCATGGTTATTCATAGGGGCAGCCGCACACCCTTGTGCCTTCTCTGGATGAGCTGGCAGTGCAAATCCACCGGCGTGCGGAAATTCCACACGCCGGTGTGTTTTTTCTGGATGCCTTAGAAAATTCTACAGGCTTTGCAGAAAATTTTTTAACATGTTTACACACTCATAGCCTGCCCTAATATGTAAGTTTTACCAGTGAAAAACATGTGAAATAGCTCAAACGACCAAAACTTCACCAAAACACATGAAAGCACAAGATAACACCAACGGTCCATAAGAAAAGCATAGCAATGGCCTATAAGAATCAAAACACCAACACTCAAGATCTTATTCATGCAAACACTAAACTAAAAACTAGGAAAACAGTAATTGCTTGGGTTGTCTCCCAAGAAGCGCTTATTTTATGTCACTAAGCTTGATGTACCTCTTCTTTACCTTATGGAGGCTTGAAAGGAGTATGTTCCTCCCGACTAGACATTGCATAGCTACTTCCCTTAAACCAAAAATTTGCTTGCCGGGGTGGAATATTTGTTGGAGAGTCCAACCATCTTACCTTTGGACTCCAAGGAAATAATTTGGGTTGGGAATTGTCCAAGCTTAGCATAGGTGGATCATTGGATGGTTTCAATCTCCTACCCACATCTTCTCCCAAACCCAAAATCTCTTTCTTGCAATTTATGAATTGATCAATCCCAAAGAGTAGTGCTTGTTCCATTACCTTAGGATTTACTTCTTCTTGTGTATTTTCATCTTGAAAGGAACACGACACTAGCAAATCCCCTTGAAAATTTTCTCGCTCACATGCACAATCTTCATTCACACTGTCCAAAATTTCAAAATGGTATTCAGCTTCTCCCTTTTAATTTTCTACACCAATGTACTCAATTTGCCCAACTTCTTCATTGTCATTCACTACCACATCATCTCTACAAGGAACTTGAATTGCTTGCTCAAATGCTTGTTGTTCCTTAGAGAGTGTGTCAAGTATCCCTCCTAATTGATGCTCAAGGCTTTTTAAAGGAGGCTTCATGACATCTTAGTGTGGTCTCCATATTTTGGACGCAGACATCGGATGCTTCAATGAAGTTAGCTAATACTCATTGCAACTGAAGTGCATCCTCTTTGAGTATCTCACCCATTTGACATTCCTCTTGAGGTGCCTCCCAATGTTGTTCACCATTATCCCATAATACGTTTGGGTAGCCACTTCAATTGGATGATATGCGTTGTAACATGGAATGTTCTGTTGTTGTGAAGCAAAAATTCTATCAACTTTTTCACTCAGAGCTTTAACCTGCAAATGTGAGCAACGACTGGGTCAATCACCATTTAAAATCCTTGCACGAAAAAGTAAGACATGACAAAAGAAAACAAATAAGAATGATGGAAGAATAAGAAAGTGTGAAATACATATATATATATATATATATATATATATATTTAGAACAAATCAGAACGGTGATAGAGAAGAGATGTGAAATAGAATGAAGGGTAAATAGCTAAGAAAACAAAGTGCAAAGTATCTCTAAACGCCTACTCCCCGGCAATGACGCCAAAAACTTGACAAGGTCCCCTTGCGTATATCCCACAAGTGTACGGGTTTGTCGAAGTAATAATCCCGGGTGAGCCGGTATCGAATCCACAGGGAGTAGGGGATAAAAATACTTGATTCGATTCTTAGTTATATAAAAGATCAATGATGATGAGTGTGATAATGATTCAATTCCCAACAGTAAAAGCAACAAGTAAGAGAGCAAAAGTAAAGAAGGGGGGTAAGGCAATCAATAAAGATGGGGTACCTGGATAATGGTCTGCCTAGGATAATTGTTTCAAGTGCAAGAACCCTCTATTATGCTTCTTAATCAATGCAATGTTGAGTCATGGAAATCCTTACTTACATAGTCCCAAATCTAAGCTCAACTATGCCTAACTCTATACATGTCCCGGAGGAGAAATCGAACAATCTCAACACCTCGCACTCGCATAGGATTGCAATGAGCTCTAGGGATTCCAAGTGATAAATCTCTTCCTAATTATAGACTTAACCCTTTGGTCCAGGTGGAAGGTCCCTAACCACAATTAAGCCCTAGATACTAAGATCACCTCAACGCTTCACTCCATTGCACGCGCAACTAGGCCAAAGCGGAGGTTCATCCCTTAGACCATTCACTCTATTATAGCCACAAAGAACTCGAGGAACGGAGAAAGAATCTATCACACCGGAGGGGAAAGGGGACACTCCTGTACCTCTCGACTCACCCTCTCAACCCTCTCCAACCTAGCTTCGTCTAACCCTCATGGTGTGTCACTCACTCACAAGGTTACCAACAAGGACTCTCAACCCTAGTGTCACTCTAGGGGAAATATTCATACAATCAAGCATTCAAGTTTGGAACTCACAATAAACATCAATTTATTGAAAGCATAATAAAGAGGTTCAAAGAAACAAATACATCCTAGGGTTCACAGTAACCGAGTACCCACTAGGGGTTTAGCTATCCATGGAGCTAAGTACAATAAAGAAATAGAATGTAAAAGCAATGAATCCATAAAGAAACCCCCTCAATAGTCGTGTCGATGGTCTTGTGGAGAGTCCTCTACTCGTCGTCCAAGGATTCCCTCGTCCGGTATAGGATACGCCTCGATGAAAGCTCCCCTACCAACCTTCTTCCTAAGGAATGACGATGTCGGAGCCATAGAACCTCTCCAAAACCTTGGCCAATACCCCTCGAAACCCTAGCTGAAGCCCTCCTTCAAGTTGGGGAAAAGATGGAGAAAAGAATATCAAAATCGGGGCTGAATCAGCTTTAAATAGGGCTGGAATTGGGGGACTACACGGGCGTGGATGCTCCACGCGCCAGTGCAGAATTTCCACACGGCCGTGGATAATTTTCACACGCCCGTTTGGATTCTCTGTTTCACTGGTTTCTCGGCCGGCTGTGAGCAGTGCTGCTACAATATATGCTACATTATTACTACAGTGTTCTGCTACAATATTCCACCTAGCTCTCTGGCAACGGCACCAAAAACTTGACAAGGTCCCCTTTTGTATATCCCGCAAGTGCACGTGTTTATCGAAATAATAGTCCCGGGTGAGCGGGGTCAAATCCACAGGGAGTAGAGAGTAAAGACACTTAATTCGATTCTTAGCTATGTGGAGTATTAACAATGATAAGTGTGATAATGATTCAATTCTCAACAATTAAAAACAACAAGTAAGAGAGCAAAAGTAAGGAGGAGGCAAGGCAATCGATAAAGATGGGGTACTCGGATGATGCTTCACCTAGGATAATCACTTCAAGTGCAAGAACTCTCTATTATGCTTCCTAATCAATGCCATAGTGAGTTGTGGAAATCCTTAATTACATAGTCCCAAATCTAAGGTCAACTATGCCTAACTCTATACATGTCCCGGAGGAGAAATCGAACAATCTCAACACCTCGCACTCGCATAGAGTTGCAATGAGCTCTAGGGATTCCAAGTGATAAATCTCTTCCTAAAAATAGACCTAACCCTTTGGTCCAGGCGTAAGGTCCCTAGCCACAATTAAGCCCTAGATACTAAGATCACCTCAACGCTTCACTCTATTGCACGCGCAACTAGGCCAAAGCGGAGGTTCATCCCTTAGACCATTCACTCTATTATGGCCGCAAAGAACTCGAGGAACGGAGGTAGAATCTATCACGTCGGAGCGGAAAGGGGACGCTCCTGTACCTCTCGACTCACCCTCTCAACCCTCTCCAACCTAGCTTTGTCTAACGCTCGTGGTGTGTCACTCACTCACAAGGTTACCAATAAGAACTCTCAACCCTAGTGTCACTCTAGGGGAAATGTTCGTACAATTAAGCATTCAAGGTTGGAACTCATAATAAACATCAATTTATTGAAAGCATAATAAAGAAGTTCAATGAAACGAATACATCCTAGGGTTCACAATCATCCAAGTACCCACTAGGGGTTTAGCTCTCCATGGAGCTAAGTACAATCAAAGAAATAGAACGTAAAAGTAATGAATCCATAAAGAAACCCCCTCGATGGTCGTGTCGATGATCTTGTGGAAAGTCCTTTACTCGTCGTCCAAGGATTCCTTCGTCCGGTATAGGATACGCCTCGATCGAAGCTCCCCTACCAACCTTCTTCCTAATGGAATCACGATGTCGGAGCCATAGAACCTCTCCAAAACTATGGCCAATACCCCTCAAAACCCTAGCCGAAGTCCTCTCGCAAGTTGGGGAAAAGATGTAGAAAATAATACCAAAATCGGGGCTGAATCGGCTTTAAATAAGGCTGGAATCGGGCGACTCCACGGGCGTGGACGATACACACGCCCGTGCGGAATTTCCACACGGGCGTGGATAATTTCCACACGCCCGTGTGGATTCTCTGTTTCTCTGGTTTCTCGGCCGGCTGTGAACAGTGTGCTATAGTACTTGCTACAGTGTTGCTACGTTGCTCTTCTACAGTCTTTGACCTGAATAACTTCCCAATTCCATACTTTCATCGGGGTAACGCAAACGGGCACACGTTCACATCATGAATCACTTGCTTCTTCAACGATATATATGTTGGTGGACCTCCTGCTCTTATATGCATAAGACGGAATGCTCGAGTGTGACTGCCTTTGTGTCCCTCAAATGGATGTGCTCACTGGAATGCGAGGAGGTTGGCACACACTCTAGCATCTCACACCTGTCCTATGTCTTCGCGTTTGAACCTTAGCAAGATCTCCTCTAAAATAGGTGTATTATGTTCCACATTGGCCTATTTCCTTCATACTCAGCCTCACAACCATACCTGCATAAAGGTAACATAAAAACACACATATTAATGTAAAAACCTGAGAAAAGTAATGCTCAACATAAGGAAAGAATGCTTCGCATTCATATCACACAAGCACTTATCAGTGTACACGTTGGTGGAGCTCTTGTTCTATGTGCATAAGTCAGAATACTCGAATGTGACTACCTTTGTGCCCCTCCAAATGGATGTGCTCACCTGAATGCGAGGAGGTTAGCACACACTCTAGCATCTCACACCTGACCTATGTTTTTGCATTTGAACCTTAGCAATATTTCCTCCAGAATTGGTGCATTATGATCCACATTGGCCGATTTCCTTCATACTCGGTCTCACAACCCTACCTACATAAAAGTAACATAAAAACACATATATTAGTGTAAAAACCCAAGAAAAGTAATGCTCAACATAAGGAATGAACGCTTCGCATTCGTAGCACACAAGCACTTATCGTTTATGCCGTGGATCGCTTTGCTTCTTCAATGACTGATAAGTTGATGGAAATCTTGTTCTATGTGCATAAGTCGGAGTGCTTGAGTGTGACTGCCCTTGTGCCCCTCCAAATGGTTGTGGAAACTCAAATACGGGGAAGTTGGCACACACTCTAGAATCTCGCACCCGACTTATATCTTCGCGTTTGAGCTTTAGCATGATTTCCTCCAAAATTGGTGCATTGTGATCCACATTGGCTTCTTTCCTTCATAATGGGTTTCACAACCCTACCTGCATAAAAATAACATAAAAACACACATATTAGTGTAAAAACCCGAGAAAAGTAATGCTCAACATAAGGAAAGAATGCTTCACATTCATATCGCACAAGCACTTATCACACGACCGTGCGGAAATTCCGCACGGCCGTGGACAATCACAGGCCCAACTCATAGGGGCATTCGCATGCCCCTGTGTGCTCTCGGGATGGAGAAGGGATTGTCTGCAGAAATCCGCACGGGCGTGTGGAAAATACCCACTCCCGTGCGTTGGTCACAAGGTTGCCCACAGGGGTGAGTCCACGCCCCTGTGTACTCTCGGGAAAAAAATTCCCAGGTTTCTACAGAACAACGCACGCCCATGCGGTAATTCTGCACTATCGTGCGATAATCGCAAGGTCACTCACAGAGATGTGTCCACGCCCCTGTGCCTTCTTTGGATGAGCTCGCAATACAACCCCACGGGCGTGTGGAAATTCCACACGCCCGTACGTTTTCTCTGGATGACTGATTAGTGCTTGTACGATATGAATGCCAAGCATTCTTTCCTTATGTTAAGTATTACCTTTCTCGGGTTTTTACAATAATATGTGTGTTTTTATGTTACTTTTATGCAGATAGGGTTATGAGGGCGATTATGAAGGAAAGAAGCCAATGTGGATCATAATGCACCGATTTTGGAGGAAATCTTGCTAAGGTTCAAATGCAAAGACGTAGGTCGGGTGTGAGATGCTAGAGTGTGTGCCAACCTCCTCGTATTTGAGTTAGCATAACCATTTGGAGGGCACAAGGGCAGCCATACTCAAGCATTCCGACTTATGCATATAGAACAAGATCTCCACCAACTTTTCCATCATTGAAGAAGCAAAGTAATCCACGACGTGAACGTGTGCCCGTTTACATTACCTCGATGGAAGTATGGATTCGGGAAGTATTTCTGGTCGGATACTATAGCAGAACGCTGTAGCAAAATATTGTAGCAGCACTGTTCACGGCCGGTACAGAACATAGAATCCACACGGGCATGTGGAAATTCCATATGCCCATGTGAAAAATCCACAGGGGCGACCACAGGGTCGTGTGAATGCCCGATTCCAGCCCTATTTAAAGCCGATTCAGCCCCGATTTCAGTATTCTTTTCTCCATCTTTTCCTCAACTTGAGAGAAGGCTTCGGCTAGGGTTTCAAGAGATATTGGCTAGGGTTTTGGAGAGGTTCTACAGCTCCGACATCGCGCGTCATTTGGAAGAAGGTTATTGGGAGAGCTTTCATCGGCACCGATCCAGCGATGTGTATTGACACGTCCGAATATGCGTGTGTGTACCGCAAGTGCACGGGTGTCGAAGTAATAAATACCCGGTGAGTCGGGTAGTCGAATCCACAGGGAACAGGGCTACTAGTACTAACTTCTTCTCTGCTATCTAGCCTAATGATAATGGGATAGTGTGGTGATCTAATGTACGAAAGAGATGAACACCGGAGACGAATATGCAAGGGTAAAATGGAAGGAGAATCTCAATCGAGTAAAAAGTGGGGTATTCAGGGCAATGCTCCCCTAGGATTCGTGTATTAGGTACCGGATAAGCAAAGTGTTTCTATGATGAGTAAGTTAAGTCGTGGAAATCCAAACATAATCGGGTCTATCTCTAGATCACCGATACTAGTCCCCTCACGAGGTCCCGTGGAGAAATCAATCAATCTCAACACCTCACACCACATATGACCGCAAAAGCACTCTAGGGATTCCAAATTGTGTATCCAATTCCTAAAGATTGATCCAACCCCTAATTCCCGGCGAAGGATCCTAACCCCCTACAAGGTCCCGCGGAGAAATCGAGCAATCTCACGCCTCCCACCAAATATGGTTGCATAGAGCTTAGGGAATGGAGATAGAATACACCAATCGGAGGGGAAAGGGGACACTTCACTATCTCATGACTCACCCTCTCAACCCTCTTCAATCTTGAGGGTTCTAACCCTAATGGAGATCTCTCTCCCACCAAGGCAACAAATCATGCAAACCAAATAACCATAAGATCAATAAGGCAAGCAAGCATTAAACAATCAAGAATGAAACTTAATCAAACTCGGATTAAATAGAAACACAAAGCAAATCCACAAAAGATGAGAATCCTAGGGTTCACAAGCCCAAATACCCTCTAGGGTTTTAGCCCTCCATGGAGCAACATACAAAAACACACCATCAATGAATGAAAGTACATTAAAAACCATAGAAATAAACCCCCTTATATATGAACTGATGGCCTTGATGGAGAGCTTCGACGTCTTGAAGGACCCACTCCGAAGCTAGGTTCACCGGTGGCTTCCTTGATGCTATGACGGAGGAGGAATCGATCAAAGTTGGTGACGAAGCGCCTCCAAAGCCGCAAAGACCTCCTCTCCAAACCCTAGCCGTCTCACCCCTCAAGAGCCGCACAAAAGATGAGAAAGAATAGGGCAAAACGGCTATTTATAGGCCTTAGATCGCGTCTGTCACGTGCCCTCACACGCCCGTGTGGATTTTCCACGCGCCCGCGTGGGCTGCAAGAATTTCCACGCGGCCGTGTGAACAGTAATTCTGCTACAGTACTGCTACAGTGAAATGTCTACAATACTTTTCACAAAAACGCGATCCGAACACTCTTCTCTTAAGGCCACATGTCCGGGCACACGTCCATGTGGTAGGCTATAAAACTTTTCTTCATCGACGTATCTTTGAGAGGTCTTGCAATCTTCACAAAGAGAAGGAATATGAAGATGTGGCTGCCTTTGTGCCCTTCCAAATGGTGAATTGACTTGAATCTTCATGGAAGTTGGCACACATCTCCACGTTTATGAACTGCTCTCGTGTCTTGGTCCTTGAATTGAACAAGAACTCCCAACATTGTGTCTTTATAGCCTATCTTTGCTTCCTTTTTACTCTTCAAGGCATTCACAACCTATATGCATAAAAGAACACCAAATACACAATATGAGACATAAACCACAGTAAAAATGATGCTCAATGCATGTAAAACATATATAAAAATATGTCTACTCAAGCACTTATCATGTATCCTAGGCCGGACAACTGACCCTTTGCGACGAGTAGAGGACTTTCCACAAGACCATCGACACGACTATCAAGGGTGTTTTGGAGAGGTATTGGCTAGGGTTTTGGAGAGGTTCTACGGCTCCGACATCACGCGTCATTTGGAAGAAGGTTATTGGGAGAGCTTTCGTCGGCACCGATCCGGCGAGGTGTATCCTAGGCCGGACACAGGACCCTTTGTGATGAGTAGAGGACTTTCCACAAGACCATCGACACAACTATCGAGGGGGTATTCTATGGATTCATTGCTTTTACATTCTATTTCTTTGATTGTAATTAGCTCCATGGAGAGCTAAACCCCCTGTGGGTACTTGGGTATTTGTGAACCCTAGGATGTATTCGTTTCATTGAACCCCTTTATTATGCTTTCAATTAATTGGTGTTTATTGTGAGTTCCAACCTTGAATGCTTGATTGTTTGAATACTACCCTAGACTGACACTAGGGTTAAGAGTTCTTGTTGGTAACCTTGTGAGTGAGTAACACACCACGAGTGTTAGACAAAGCTAGGTTGGGGACGGTTAAGAGGATGAGTCGAGAGCTACAGGAGCATCCCTTTTCCCCTCCGATGTGTTAGATTCTATCTCCGTTCCTCGAGTTCTTTGCGGCCATAATAGAGTGAATGGTCTAAGGGATGACCTTCCACTGGGGCTTAGTTGCGGGTACAATAGAGTGAAGCGTAGAAGTGATCTTAGTATCTAGGGCTTAATTGTGGTTAAAGACCTTCCACCTGGACCAAAGGGTTAGGTCTATAATTAGGAAGAGATTTATCTCTTGGAATCAATAGAGCTCATTGTAATTCTATGCGAGTGCGAGGTTGAGAGGTTATCCAATCTCTCCTCCGGGACATGTATAGAGTTAGGCATGGTTAACCATAGATTTAGGACTATGTAATTAAGGATTTCCACGACTTACTATTGTATTAATTAGGAAGCATAATAGAAGGTTCTTGCACTTGAAACGATTGTCCTAGGCGGGGCAATATCCGGGTACCCCATCTTTATCGATTGCCTTACCATCTCCTTTACTTGTGCTCTCTTACTTGTTTTTTTTACTTTTGAGAATTGAATCATTGTCACATATATCACTATTCACTTTTCACATAGTTAAAAAGTGAATTAAGTATTTTTATTCCCTACTCCCTGTGGATACGATACCTACTCATCCGAGATTATTACTTCGATAAACCCGTGTACTTGCGGGATATAAGCATGGGGACCTTGTTAAGTTTTTGGCACCATTGCCGGGGAGTAGGCATTTAGAGATACTTTACACTTTGTTTTCTTAGATATTTCACTATACATTCTATTTCATATCTTGTTATTCTATCATCATTCTGATTTCTTTTTCTTTCTTTTTGGGTGCAGCTCCAAGTTATGACCCGAGGGAACCTCTCAATATTGATTGAAGAAGATCCCTAGCTTGAACGTACACTTAGAAGAAAAGGGAAAGAGCCTGTGCAAGAACAGTCTTATCTTACTGATTTGGAAGTGGAAGAATCTGAAAACATGGCAGAACAGAATGAGCAACAGTGAACATTATCCGATTATGCCAGACCTTAAGTGTTTTGGACACAATCGAGTATTGCGCATCCCCTGATTACAGCTCAGAACTTCGAGCTGAAGCCGGCATTCATCCACATGTTACAGCTATCCGCACAGTTCAATGGTTTGGCCGATGAGGATCTAAACAGTCATATTAAGAGTTTTCTTGAGGTGTGTGATATGCTGAAGATAAACGGGGTGACGGATGATGCCATCAAGTTGCGAGCCTTCCCATTTGCCCTAAAGGGGAGAGCGAAGCAGTGGCTACACTCATTACCTAGAGCATCAATTACCACATGGGAGGAGATGGTACATGCTTTTCTTGCCCTTTATTTTCCTCCTGGAAAATCCGTGAAGCTTAGGAATGAGATCTCATTCTTTGTTCAGTTGGAATTAGAGTCTCTATTTGAGACATGGGAAAGGTTGAAGGAGCTCCTGAGAAATTGCCCGCAATACGGATTTCCAGAGTTGATGATTCTTCAGACCTTTTACAACGGTTTGAACATGACTACAAGGCAACTCTTGGATGTGTCAGCAAGAGGTACCTTAGGTAGCAAGACCCCAAATGAGGCCCGTCAGTTAATTGAAGAAATGGGGTTAAACAGCTACCAATGGAATGTTAGGGAGAAGAAATAGGTGGCCGATCTCCATGAGATAGATATAGTAACTTCATTGGCGGCTCAAGTGGAAAATTTGAGTAAGAAGTTAGATCTTCTAACTTCAAATAGAGTAGCAGCCGTGACTAATTGCACTGGGTGTGGCAGAGGACATGCACCCTCCGATTGCCCGATCTCTATTGGTGATGTATGTTCGGTGGAGAATGTCGATTTTGTAGGTAATGGCATGAGACCTCAAGGAAACCCATATAGCAATACCTACAATCCAGTTTGGAAGAATAATCCCAATTTCTCATGGAGCAATCAAGGTCCACCAAAGGCCATGGGTCCACCGGGTTTCCAACAACAACAACAACAAGCCCCGCATGTGGAAAACAAAGTTTCAGGTTTGGAAACCCGAATGAATTATTTGGAGAAGGCCTTGACTAGATTTGTGCAATCTGCAAATACAAGGTTTAAATCAGTTGAGGCTACATTTCGCAACCACACTGCCTCTTTGCAATCTGGAAATGTTCAATCTGGACCCGTACGGGGGTTTGTTCGACCAAGAGGAGGATTATGAAGAAGTAATGATGCTTGATTTGACGGAAGAAGTACAATCTACCCCGGGGATCTTGAAGAAGGTGCTCCAAAAAATGAAGAGGGCTAGGAGACGCCACCGGAAATGCTCCAAGGCTGTTGGAGATGTACGTGAACCGAAGTAGTTGGATGAACCATTGCTAGGTGGCCCCAAGCCCGATAATACACCCTCTACCTTCAAGAGATTGTGCTCATCATGCTTCCAAGTCATGGGTAAGAGGGCAACATTCATCTATGAGCCCCAGTGAGGTAAGACAAGGTACATCAAGCTTAGTGACGTTAAACAAGAGCTTCTTGGGAGGCAACCCAAGTGTTTACTATTTTTCTTACTCGAATAATGTAGTGTTTGCATGAATAAATTATTGAGTGTTGGTGTCTTGATTTTTAGATGCTTGCGCAGCGATTTTATTTTAGGTTTTGAGGATTCATCATGTGTTTTCATGTGGATTTGGCGAAGTTGGGTCGTTTGAGCTTTATTTCATGTTTTCACTGGTAAAACATGCATAATAAGGCAGGCTCTAAGTGTGTAAACATTTTCAAAATTTTTTTTTTACAGAGCCTGCATGTTTTTTCTAAGGCATCCAGGAAAACGCACGGGCGTGTGGAATTTCCGCACGCGCCGTGGATCTGCATTGTGAGCTCATCAAGAGGAGGCGCAGGGGTGTGCGGTGGCCCCTTTGAACAACCATACAAATATCACAGGCCCGTGGGTAATTTCCGCACGGGCGTGTGTTCTCCCGCAGAGTTTGGCGATATATCCCGAGAGCACACAGGGGCGTGAACTAGCCCTTGTTGGCAACCTTGTGAAACCCGCATGGGCGTGGGTAATTTCTGCACGCCCGTGCGAATCTCTTTAGTGGAGCTCTCTCCATCGCGAGAAGGCACAGGGGCGTGCATTTGCCCCTGTGAATTGGACCTGTGAATGACCACACCCGTGCGGGATTTCACCACGGCTGGCGGAACACTTAGGAATTTTCTCGGATGTCTAGAGAAGCCACAGGGGCATACGGCTGCCCCTGTGGGTCGGGCGCATGAGCGTGGGTATTTTCCACACGCCCGTGCGAGAGCGTTCAGAGTCGAAAGGGCGTTATCCTGAGAGCGCACAGGGGCGTGCACCTGCCCCTGTGCAGTTTTCCTATAGAGACGCAGTGGCGTGGGTAATTTCCGCACGCCCGTGGGAATGCGCAGAATTCCAAGAGACGCGAATGTTTCTTTAAAAATCCTTACGATTTCTTTTTCTGCTTCATCTTCAACCACCTAAAAACCGCTCTTGATTAATTTCCCGGCCGATTGATTGTTCTTTTACGGGGATTTCAAGCATTTTTTCGCACTGAATTCAAGGTTTCCATACCTATCTTTTTCTTTTCTTTCGGTGAATTCTTTAATCCTTCTTCTAATTGTCATTTTTTGTTTTAGTAAATTAAACGACTTGACTTGTGTTAAATTTTGATTTAAAAGGGTCTATGCATGTTTAGAGAGTATTTTAACAGGGTTGTACATTGTATTTTTTTTTAAAATAGAAATGCTATCATGCGGTTTTTCAGGCCTTGCAGATCCACACGGGCGTGAATAATTTCCACAAGGCCGTGTGGAATTCTGCAATATTCTAAGACTGAGCATCTTTGATCATCTCTTCACTATTGCTTGCAGGCATGACACCGCACGCGAAGAAGCAAGAAGGCAAGCGCCATAGGGAACCTTCACTCGAGTTGGCACACATTGCATTTTTGGATCCTAAGCATCAAGCTCGCTTCAAGTGACTATCAGGGCTTAGGTTTGGCCAATCCCGTTTCGAAGACCTTAGTGTGTTAAACGGGGTAAAGCGGGGAGATGAGTTTTTTAGAGAGCTGGAGTCACTGATGGCTGTAGGAGAGTCGCAGAGGCTGCTGTCTATACGAGAACCAGTTTTCCGACCACTGACTTTGGAGGTGCTGGCGTCTTTTGAGTTTGTGGATGACATACAGTTTAGAGTGTTCGGTCGTCAATTCGCCATGAGCATTTCTGAGTTTTCCGTTCGCATGGGTTTGTACGACGAGGTATATATAGTAACAGAGGAGTATGGACATCCATCGACAGATTACCCGGGCATCTTGACCCCACAGCAAGCCTATCAGGTATTGTGTGGACTGGGGCGGCATGAACCAGGTGTGTCCAAAGCCACATGCTTGTCAAGGCTAAGCTACAGGTATTTGTTTGTTGTCCTTAGCAGGTCTGTGGATGGCCGTGGCGACAACACTAGTGTTTTGTTACGGCAGGGACTACTTTATTTATATTCCATGGTGAGGTCCGTGCCCATTCATCTGGGACACATTGTGGTGGAGTATATGTGATACCAGGGCCAGAGTGGGAGAGTAGGAGTATTATTTTCTAGTCCTTACATTACTAGACTCATTCTGGGGATGGGGTTCGGAGCTACTATATGGCATGCTGATCAGATAGTTCTTCCTTCTCCACTTGGACTCGATACGCTCAGGATGATAGGAGTGGTACACAGATATGGACCTGGAGCTTACATTTGGGCCACACACACCACTAAGAGCACCGAGGTTGGAGTGGATGCAACGGGAGATTCTGCCCCAGCGGTGGCCGAGACCCTAAGACAGCCAGGTACCCTTTCAGGAGCCTATGATCGTATTGAGAGGCTCGAGATCACCACGGGCATATTGCGGTCTGAGATCATCGAGAAGCGGGAGATACAGTCAGCCCAGTATGCTGATCTTATGTCCCATTTCAATTTCCTACGACAGCTATTGCGATGTAGACCCTCAACTCCTCCAGCATCTGCCTCATCACCTATACCAGCATAGGTAGACCCACCATGTACTTCCTCACCACCACCAGAAGTAGAGGACCCAGAGCGTGACACCGATATTTGATTTTATTTCCATTTCTTTACTTTTATGCACTTTATTTTGGACTTGTTCACTCAGAAAGGACTCTCCTTCTGAGTTATTTTCATTTTGCATCTCGAGTTGTATTCATTGTTCTATCTTTTATATACTCAATTTATTTTGTTTTTATTGAGCTTCACTGAACCCCCTCGTGTATACGTGCAGATGGTCTTATCATCTTTGGAATTGAGACTTTGTCATGGGCACGACCAAAGTGCTTCAGCACTTGGCCGTGTGAGCTTCACAACCCGTTGGAACACTACTCCCAAGGAGTTAGCTTCACCAAACGCAACACTAGGAATCAGGGGAGTATTGTTTTGATTGCTTCTCCCACATATATTCTTGATTGATATACATTATGAGTGAGCTTGCATGTGTACATTGGGGATAATGTACAACTTAAATGTGGGGGGAGTTTCATAGTGCACACATCTTTTCTATTATTCTTAATTGATATACATGCTCATATAGCCAATGGCGGTTCACCTTAGTTGCATTGATTGCATTCTTGAGTTTAGAAGAATTTTCAACATTGAATGTCTTCATGCTCTAGTTTTATTTGAATTTCTAGGAATTTTTTCCAGATTTACATTCGTTGCACTACTCACTCTTTAAACTCTTTTGGAAACTCATGTTCGATGTTAAAGGGACTAGTTATAGTTGTTTCTTATGTAAAAAAAATGGAAATGAAAAGAAGGAACAACATAGTTTTCTTATTTATTTTGCATTTTGGGTGGAAAGAGCTACCACCTATGTAGTATGAAGCTACTCTCATAAGTCGGATACTAGTTATACCCTAATGAGAGAAAGAGCTATCTCATAGGATGAGTGAAAGCTACCACTCCGGTAAAAAGAGCTACCACCTCAAAAGTGTGAAGGCCACTTTAGCGGCCGCTTGGGAAAGGGCTACCTTAGAGAATGTGTGAAGCTACTACCGTCTTTGAAATTGGTGATGCTTTCTTGTCGTAGATAAATAAGTCCCTTATACTTAGAGCTTTGAGGAGTATACTTTGGGTTGACTTGAGTGAGTCCACACACTATCATGATTTCGGGTTTGTTGTCCTTTTTTATTCAAGTTTTTAGCTAGAGCTTCGATTTTTCATGTTTAGTGTTGAAATGTCCCTTACTTGTAGAATACTCTCTTTGTATACTTTGGTGAACCTAAGGCCAGGCACTTCCAATATTTCCTTCATCTATGAAGAGAATGTTTAATTTTTGCTTGAGGACAAGCAAAACCTTAAGTGTGGGGGAGTTTGATAAGTGCTTGTGCGATATGAATGGGAAGCATTCTTTCCTTATGTTAAGTATTACCTTTCTCGGGTTTTTCAACTAATATGTGTGTTTTTATGTTACTTTTTTGCAGGTAGGGTTGTGAGGCCGATTATGAAGGAAAAAAGCTAATGTGAATCATAATGCACCGATTTTGGAGGAAATCTTGCTAAGGTTCAAACGCGAAGACGTAGGTCGGGTGTCAGATGCTAGAGTGTGTGTCAACCTTCTCATATTTGAGTTAGCACAATCATTTGGAGGGGCACAAGGGCAGTCATACTCCAGCATTCCGACTTATGCATATAGAACAAGATCTCCACCAACTTTTCCATCATTGAGGAAGCAAAGTGATCCACGACGTGAACGTGTGCCAGTTTGCGTTACCTCGATGAATGTATGGATTTGGAAAGCACTTCAGGCCGGATACTGTAGCAGAGCACTATAGCAACACTGTGGCAAAGTATTATAGTAGCACTGTTCACATCCGGCCGTGGAAACTGCAGAACCGAGAATTCACACGGGCGTGTGGAAATTCCACAGACCCGTGTGAAAAATCCACAGGGGCGACCACAGGGGTGTGTGAATCCCCGATTCCAGCCCTATTTAAACTTGATACAGCCCCGATTTCAGTATTCTTTTCTCCATCATTTCCTCAACTTGAGAGAGGGCTTCGGCTAGGGTTTTGAGAGGTATTGGCTAGGGTTTTGGAGAGATTCTACGGCTCCGACATCGCGCGTCGTTTGGAAGAAGGTTATTGGGAGAGCTTTTGTCGGCACCGATCCGGCGAGGTGTATACTAGGCCGGACAAAGGACCCTTTGTGACGAGTAGAGGACTCTCCATAAGACCATCGATATGACTATCGAGGGGGTTTTCTATGGATTCATTGCTTTTACATTCTATTTCTTTGATTGTAATTAGCTCCATGGAGAGCTAAACCCCTAATGGGTACTTGGGTATTTGTGAACCCTAGGATGTATTCGTTTCATTGAATCTCTTTATTATGCTTTCAATTAATTGATGTTTATTGTGAGTCCCAACCTTGAATGCTTGATTGTTTGAATACTCCCCTAGAGTGACACTAGGATTGAGAGTTCTTGTTGGTAACCTTGTGAGTGAGTGACACACCACGAGTGTTAGACAAAGATAGGTTGGAGAGGGTTGAGAGGGTGAGTCGAGAGCTACAGGAGCATCCCCTTCCCCCTCCGATGTGTTAGATTCTATCTCCGTTCCTCAAGTTCTTTGCGGCCATAATAGAGTGAATGGTCTAAGGGATGACCTTCCGCTGGGGCTTAGTTGCGGGTGCACTGGAGTAAAGCGTAGAAGTGATCTTAGTATCTAGGGCTTAATTGTGGTTAGGGACCTTCCACCTAGACCAAAGGGTTAGGTCTATAATTAGGAAGAGATTTATCACTTGTAATTCCTAGAGCTCATTGTAATTCTATACGAGTGTGAGGTTGAGAAGTTATCCAATCTCTCCTCCGGGACATGTATAGAGTTAGGCATGGTTGACCTTAGATTTGGGAATATGTAATTAAGGACCACGACTCACTATTACATTAATTAGGAAGCATAATAGAGGGTTCTTGCACTTGAAACGATTGTCCTAGGCTGAGCAATATCCGGGTACCCCATCTTTATCGATTGACTTACCTTCTCCTTTACTTGTGCGCTCTTACTTGTTGTTTTTACTTTTGAGAATTGAATAATTGTCACATATATCACTATTCACTTTTCACATAGTTAAGAAGCGAATTAAGTATTTTTATTCCCTACTCCCTGTGGATACGATACCCACTCATCCGGGATTATTACTTCGACAAACCCATGCACTTGCGGGATATAAGCAAGGGGACCTTGTCAATGACTTGAAAAACTCTGCAGGCTCTGCAGAAATTTTCTGAACATGTTTACACATTCAGAGTCTGCTCTTTTATGCAACAATTACCAACGAAAAACAATAAAAGCAAGCTCAAGCGAATAAATCTTCGCCAAATCCACATGAAAACACATGATGACACAGAAATCCGCCAAAATTAAAACAGCACAAGCATCTAGACATGAAGCCACCAACACTTAACAAGTTATTCATACAAAACTAAACTATAACTAGGAAAAACATTAAACACTTGGGTTGCCTCCCAAGAAGCGCTTGTTTAACGTCACTTAGCTTGACGTATTTCGTCTTACCTCACGGGGGTTCATAGATGAAAGTTTTCCTGTTACCCATGGCTTGAAAGCATGATGAGTAAAGTCTCTTGAGAGTAGAGGGTGAATTGTCGGGCTTGGGACTACCTAGAAACGGTTCATCGTTCGGTTCGCGCACACCTCCAATAGTCTTGGAGTGTTTCCGGTGGCGTCTCCTTACCTTCTTCATCTTCCGGAGCACATTCTTTAAGATCCCCAGGGTAGACGGTACTTCTTCAATCGAACCAAGCATCATTACTTCTTCAATTTCCTCCCCTTGGTCGAACAAACCCTCATATAGATCCGGATTGAACATTTCATGCATGTATTCATCAACAACCTCATCAGTAGTGTCTAGAAAATATAAAGTATCATCAAAATCAAGAGACTACCGCATGGCATGAACAAGTCGGTATGTGAGCTTGTCATCTCCGACTCTCAAAGTTAGCTCCCCGCCGTCCATGTCAGTCAATGCTTTAGAAGTCCGCAACAACGGTCTCCCAAGTATGAAGGCTACATCCGCATCCTCATCGACATCTAGCACTACAAAGTCAACCAAAAAAATGTACTTGTCCACCTTGACAAGCACATCTTCAATAATGCCCCTCAGATGTCGCACCATTCGGTCCACCAATTGCAAAGTCATCTGAGTGGGCCTAGGCTCGCCCAAGCCTACATTTTGAAAGAAAGTGTATGGCATGATGTTGATGCTAGCCCCTGAGTCCGACAATGCCATTTCTTCACCTAGATTGCCAATATTACACGGAATGATGAAGCTTCCCGGGTCTTTCTTCTTGTTTGGCATGTTCTTTTGCAACACCGCCGAGCAAGATGCATCAAAAATCACTGAAGCACTCTCCTCCAACTTCCTCTTGTTAGTCAACAAGTCTTTCAAGAATTTCGCATATTTAGGCATTTGAGCTAATGCCTCGACAAAAGGAATATTGATGTGGAGTTGCTTGAACAAACTCAGGAACTTCTTGTACTGTTCATCCCCTTGGGCATTCTTCAATCTAGAGGGATAAGAGATTCTCGGCTTGAAAGGTGGGGTTGCTACCTCCTTCTCTTTGCTTGTTCCCTCTTCAACCTCTATAATCTCGGGTGCATATTCTTTTGGCTTCTTACCCGGAAGCCTACCTTCAATCTCACGACCACTTCTCAAAGTGATTGCCTTCACATGCTCTCTAGGGTTGGTCTCGGTATTACTCGGCAAGCTTCCATGTGGTTTTTCTGAGAGAGACTTCGCAATCTACCCCACTGATTTTCAAGGTTATGCAAAGAGGCGGTGTGATTGCAAAGTGTAGCTTCAACTGATTCAAACCTAGTATTTGAAGATTTCACAAATCTAGTCAAGGCCTTCTCCAAATCATTCATTCAGGTTTCCAAACCTGAAACTCTATTTTCCACGTTCGGGACTTGTTGTTGGAAACCCGGTGGCCCTATGGCCTTTTGTGGACCTTGGTTGCTCCACGAGAAATTGGGACGATTCTTCCAACCTGGATAGTTGGTATTGCTATGTCAGTTTCCTTGAGTCCTCATGCCATACCTACAAAATCGACGTTCTCAACTGAAGATGCATCACCAATGGAGATCAGGCAATCGGAGGGAGCATGTCTTCCACCACACCCGGTGCAAGTACTCACGGCCGCCACTTTGTTTGAAGTTAGAAGATCTAACTTTTTACTCAAATTTTACACTTGGCCGCCAATGAAGTTACTGCATCTATCTCATGAAGACCGACCACCTTTTTCTTCTCCATGGAATTCCATTGGTAGTTGTTTAAACCAATTTCTTCAATAAGTTGACAGGCCTCATCGAGGGTTTCGCTACCTAAGGTACCTCCTGCTGCTGCATCCAAGAGTTGTCTTGTACTCGGATTCAACCCATTGTAAAAAGTCTGAACAATCATCCACTACGGGAATCCATGTTGTGGGCACTTTCTCAGGAGCTCCTTGAACCTTTCCCATGTCTCGAATAGAGACTCCAATTCCGACTGTATAAAGCATGAGATCTCATTCCTAAGCTTTGCAGATTTTCTAGTAGGGAAATAACGGACTAAAAAAGCTTCTACCATCTCCTTCCATGTAGTAATCGAGGCTGTAGGTAATGAGTATAGCTACTGCTTTGCTCTCCCATTTAGGGAAAATGGGAAGGCTCTCAACTTGATGGCATCATCAGTCACCCCGTTTATCTTGAGCATATCACACACCTCGAGAAAGTTCTCTATGTGACTGTTTAGATTATTATTAGCAAAACCATTGAACTGTGCAGATTGCTACAACATGTGGATGAATACTGGCTTTAGCTTGAAATTCTGAGCTGTAATTGGGGGTCGCACAATACTCGATTGTGTGCCCAAAACTGAGGGTCTAGCATAATCAAAGAGTGTCTTCTGTTGCTCATTTTGTTCTGCCATATTATGTGACCCTTCAACTTCCAAATTAGCTAGATTAGATTGTTCTTCCATAGGTCTTTTCCCTTTTCTTCTAACTGTTCTTTCAAGCTCGGGATCTCCTTCAATCAATATCGAGCGGTTCCCTTGGGTCATCAACCTGAAGCTGCACAAAGGAAAGAAAACAAATCAGAATATGACAGAAAAGAAAATGTGAAATATAATGGATAAAGAAATAGCTAAGGAAACAAAAGTGCAAAGTATCTCTAAATGCCTTTTCCCCGGCAACAGCGCCAAAAACTTGACAGGACTCACCGCAAGTGCACGGAGTTGTCGAAGTAATAAATCCCAGGTGAGTGGGTTATCATATCCATAGGGAAAAGGGAATAAAACAACCCGAAAGAGAGCAAAAGTAAAGAAGAAGGTAAGGCAATCGATAAAGATGGGGTACCCGGGTATTAATCCGCCTGGAAAAATCATTTCAAGTGCAAGAACTCTCTATTATGCTTCCTAACTAATGTAATGGTGAGTCAGGGATATCCTTTAATGCATGGCCCTGAATCTAGGGTTAACCAAGCCTAATCCTCTACATGTCCTGGAGAAGAGGTTGAACAACCTCTCAACCTCGCACTCGTAAGAAAGGTTACATTAAGCTCTGGGGATTCCAAGTGATAAATCTCTTCCTAATTGTAGACCTAACCCTTGGTCCAGAAGAAAGATCCTTAACCACAATTAAGCAGTAGATGCTAAAATCACCTAAACGCTTCACTCCGTTGCACTCGCAACTAAGCCCCAGCGGAGGGTCATCCCTTAGCTCATTCACTTTATTATGGTGGCAACGAACTCAAGGAACGGAGGTAGAATCTATCACACCAGAGGGAAAAGGGGATGCTCCTGTACCTCTCGACTCACTCTCTCAACCCTCTCCAATCGAGCTTTGTCTAACTGTCGTGGTGTGTCACTCACTCACAAGGGTTACCACATGAACTCTTAACCCTATTGTCACTCTAAGGCAGTATTCAAACAATCAAACATTCAAGATTGGAACTCACAATAACATCAATTAATTGAAAGCATAATAAAAAGATTCAATGAAACTAATACATCCTAGAGTTCACAAATACCCAAGTACCCACTAGGGGTTTAGCCCTCCATGGAGCACAATACAAACGATAATGAAATTAAATGTAAAAGAAAACAATCCATAGGAAAACCCCCTCGATAGTCATGGCGATGGTATTGTGGAGAATCCTCTACTCGTCGCAAGATCCCCTTGTCCGGTATAAGATACGCCTCGCCAAATCAATCCGACAGAGGCTACCTTACCAACCTTCTTCCAAAGAGATGACGATGTCAGAGCCATAGAACCTCTCCAAATCCCTAGCCAATACCTCTCAAAACCCTAGCCACTGGCCTCTCTCAAGTTGGGGAAAAGATGGAGAAAAGAATGTTGAAATCGGGGCAGAAATCGGCCTTAAATAGGATTGGAATCAGGATTCCACACACCCCTGTGGATATTCCACACGGGCGTGTGGAATTTCCACAAGCCCTTGTGGCTCATCTGTTTTGCTCCTTCTTTGGCCGGCTGTGAACAGTACCTGCTACAGTGATTTTCTACACTGATTGCTACAACCCCGGCCTGAAATACTCCCGAATTCATGCGTTCATCGAGGTAATGTAAACGGGAACACATTTGCATCGTAGATCGTCTTGGTTCTTCAATAAACGGTCATGTTGGTGAGATCTTGCTAAATATGCACAAGCCGGAATACTAATATGTAACTGTCTTCGTGCCCATCCGAATCATTGCCTTAGCTCGAATACAGGGAGGTTGGCACACATTCTAGCATTCTAAACACGACTCATGTCTCCGCGTTTGAGCATTCTTAAGATCTCCTCCAAATAATGCGTAAAACGATCTACAATGACTTCTTTCACAAATAATCGAACTCACAACCCAACCTGCATAAAAGTACTTAAATACATATGTATTAGTGCTAAAACCTGACAAAAGTAATGCTCATCATAAGGAAAGAACGCTTTGCATTCTTATCGCACAAGCACTTATCAGGGGATCTTACTACCTATGGTACCTCCTATTGCTGCATCTAAGAGTTGCCTTGTACTCGGATTCTGACCGTTGTAAAAGGTCTGAACAATCATCCACTCCGGGAATCCGTGTTGCGGGCACTTTCTCAGGAGTTCGTTGAACCTTCCCACATCTCAAATAGAGACTCCAATTCCAATTGTACAAATTATGAGATCTCATTCCTAAGCTTTGCAAATTTTCTGGGAGGGAAATAACGGCCAAGAAAAGGTTCTACCATCTCCTCCCATGTGGTAATTGATGCTCTAGGTAATGAGTGTAGCCACTGCTTCGCTCTCCCTTTCTAGGAAAATAGGAAGGCTCTCAACTTGATAGCATCATCTGTTACCCCATTTATCTTCAACATATCACACACCTCAAGAAAGTTCTCTATATGACTGTTTGGATCCTCATCAGCTAAACCATTAAACTGTGCGGATTGCTGCAACATGTGTATGAATGTCGGCCTCACCTCGAAGTTCTGAGCTGTAATCGAGGGATTCACAATGCTCGATTGTGTCCCCAATACTGAAGGTCTGGCATAATCGGATAATGTCTGCTACTGCTCATTCTGTTCTACCATGTTTTCAGATTCTTCTTCTTCCAAATCAGCTAAATTAGACTGTTCTTGCACAGGTTCTTTCCCTTTTCTTTGAAGTGTACGTTCGAGCTCGGGATCTCCTTCAATCAGTATGGAGGGGTTCTCTCGGGTCATAACCTGGAGCTGCACCCAAAAAGAAAGAAAAAAAAATCAAAACGATGATAGAATAAGAAAATATGAAATAGAATGAATAAATGAATAGCTAAGAAAAACAAAGTGCAAAGTATCTCTAAACGCCTACTCCCCGGTAACGGCGTCAAAAACTTGACACGTCCGAATATGCGTGTAAACTGCAAGTGCACGGGTGTCGAAGTACTAATCCGAGATGAGTCGGTATCGTATCCACAGAGAGTAGGGAATAAAGACACTTAAGTTGTTTCATAACTAATGTGGAAGATGAATAGTGATATGTGTGACAAGATTTAATTCTCAAAAGTAAAAACAACAAGAAAGAGAGCACAAGTAAAGGAGAAGGTAAGGCAATGGATAAAGATGGGGTACCCGAATATTGTTCTCTTTAAAACAATCGTTTCAAGTGAAAGAAACATCTATTATGCTTCCTAATTAATGCAATAGTGAGTCGTGGAAATCCTTAATTACATAGTCCCAAATCTAAGGTCAACCATGCCTAACTCTATACATGTCCCGGAGGAGAAATCGAAAAATCTCAACACCTCGCACTCGTATAGAATTGCAATGAGCTCTAGGGATTCCAAATGATAAACCCTATTCCTATGTATAGACCTAATCCTTTGGTCCAGGTGAAAGATCCCTAGCCACAATTAAGCCCTAGATGCTAAAATCACTTCAACGCTTCACTCTGTTGCACTAGCAACTAAGCACTATTAAAAGGTCATCCCTTTGCCCATTCACTCTACTATAGCCGCAAAGAACTCTTGGAATGTGGAGGTAGGATAGATAACACCGAAAGGGAAAGGGGACTCTCCGCTACCTATCGACTCACCCATAGAACCTCTCCAAAAGCCCTAGCCAATATCTCTCAAAACCCTAGCCACATCACTCTCTCAAGTTGGGAAAAACATGGAGAAAAGAATGCTGAAATCGGGGCTGAAATTGACTTTTAAAGGGCTGGAAACGGGAATCCATATGCCCGTGTGAGCGCCCCTGTGGATTTTTCACACGCGCATGTGGAATTTCCACACGCGCGTGTGGATTCTATGTTTTCCTGTTTTCTCGACCGGCTGTGAACAGTGTTGGTACAACATTCTAACTATAGTTTTGCTACAATACCTACTACAGTACCGACCTAAAATACTCCTGAATCCATGCTTTTATCGAGGTAACGCAAACGGGCACTTGTTTACTTCATGGATCGCTTTGCTTCATCAATAACGGATATGTTGGTGGAGATCTTGTTTTGTATGCACAAGTCAGAATACTTGAATATGACTACCCTTGTGCCCCTCCAAATAGTTGTGATAACTCGAATACGAAGAGGTTGGCACACATTCCCGCATCTCGAACCTGACCTATGTCTTCGCATTTGAACCTTAGCAAGATTTCCACCAAATTGGTGCATTATGACCCACATTGGCTTCTTTCTCTCATAATCGGTCTCAAAAGCCTACCTGGATGAAAAGTAACATAAATACACATATATTAACGTTAAAACCCTAGAAAGTAATGCTCAACACAAGGAAAGAACACTTCGTATTCTTATCACACAAGCACTTATCAGAATCCGTGTTGCGGGCACTTTCTCAGGAGCTCCTTGAACCTTTCCCATGTCTCAAATAGAGACTCCAATTCTGACTGTACAAAGGATGAGATTTCATTCCTAACCTTTGCAGATTTTCTGGGAGGGAAATAACGGGCCAGGAAAGCTTCTACCATCTCCTCCCATGTGGTAATCGTTGCTCTAGGTAATGATTGTAGCCACTGCTTCGCTCTTCCCTTTAAGGAAAATGGGAAGGCTCTCAACTTGATGGCTGATAAGTGTCTAAATGTACATATTTCTATATATGTATTTGTCGCTTCTAGCATGTATTTTTACTAAAATTGATACCCGTTTTGTGCTTAATCGTGTATTATTTGCTTTACAGGGCACGGGAACGCCATGGAGGACACGAAGATATAATTTGGGCGGAAAGGAGAAGAAAACCAGGTCACAGTACTGTAGCGTATTCCCTGTAACAATTGTAGATGGAGCACTGTAGCAGTAGTGTTGCAGCACTGGCACTGTAGTAAAATCACTGTAGCTTCCACTGTAGCACCTGGAGAATTTTCAAGACAGAATTCGAATCATGGCATACGGCCTCAATGCTGCCCGGTATAGAGCCCGGGATGATCATTGTAGCATAAAGGAAGTTAATTGATTAAAGGCATACTGGCTCAATGAGTTGCTCATTGAGCCAGTATGGATACTATTTGGAGTGCATATGAGGAGTTTTCTTACCCCGAACAGTGTCATTGAGGAGCTCAATGAGGTCCTCATTGAGCCAGTTTACCACCTCGGGATTGATGGATCTTGGAGTAATGAGGAGGGATAAAAAGGGTGTTTTGGGGGAAAGAAAGGGAGGACTTTTTGGGAGAGACTTTGAGAGTTCTTGGCAGCCACCACTTGGGAGGAAGGAGAGAAACGAAGAGATCATATTCTTGGGAGATTTGGCTCGAAGCTTGGGAATATCAAGGGCTTGAACTTCAAGGGGAAGCTTCATCATCAAGGGAGGAGAAGCATTCGGCACCTTTAGGGCTAGAAGAAGCGTCATTCGGCCAGCATTCTCCCTCATCTTCATCATTCGGACTAGGGAGTGCCATTTATGCATTTACTTATTGCTTTTGTTGTGTTTGAGACATTTATTTGTATGATGGCACACTAGACCCCCAAGGCCACCGGATGTAGGTGAACCTTGGAGGGGGGGGGTTCATCGTGTATTTTGGATGCTTCACTTTTATTTGGAATGCATTGGTGTGATTTGTGGTTTAGCTCATGTTGTTTCATCCCTAGAACTATAATGTGGAGAAATCCTTAGTTCTTATTTGAGTTGTATACGTACACGTGACCTACTCACGTGTACTAGATCATCATTGAGCTAAAAGGGGAGATCCTTGACCAACATGCCATGAAATTGGATGTAGGTTGCCCCTCCGAACCATGAGGATGAACTTAGGTTAAGTGCGTCTTTATTTCGCGATCTCCATGTGCTTAATGCAATCATATTTATATGACTAAGGAGAAATCCTTGTCATCATTTGTATGGGATTAGGGTTTGACTACCGAGAAATCGGGGTTGAGCTATTGTTGAGGTCCGTCGGCCTAAATCACCCATGTCATCTATTCTTATGCATCCATACATCATGATGAATCCCTCTTGGGAATCTTCATCCCTAGGCCTGTTCTTATCATTATTGCTCTTTTGATTTCCTTGCTTGTTGTGGGGCTGCTATACTTGTATTCTTAATTACGTTATTGCACGTACTAGAGTAAGAACATGTTGGAGTTTTAAGGTTAGAAAATAAGTGATGGAGGAGTAGCCCCGTGGAATACTACGACCCCTGTGTCACTCACAGGGTATTACTAGACGATCCCGTACACTTGCGGGCGATCAATCAAGTTTTTGGCACCGTTGCCGGGGACTTAAGGAATTCTAGGAAACTTCTAACTTATTGCTCTAACCATTTTTATTTTTCTTTCATTTCTTCTTTTCATTTGTTTTATTTCTTTTTGAGCTTAACTTTCTCTATCTTTATTGATTTTGCAAGGTACTGTGCAAGACACGAGCGAATCCATCAAATCTAGTTGCACAAGACAGTGAAATCTTGGTATTCTAACTACAGTTTTTCTACAATACCCTACTACATTACTGGCCTAAAACACTCCTGAATCCATGCTTTTATCGAGGTAACACAAACGGGCACTTGTTTACGTCGTGGATCGCTTTGCTTCTTGAATAACGGACATGTTGGTGGAGATCTTGATTTTATATGCACAAGTCAGAATACTTGAATGTGACTGCCCTTGTGCCCCTCCAAATAGTTGTGATAACTCGAATACGAAGAGGTTGGCACACATTCCCGCATCTCGAACCCGACCTATGACTTCGCGTTTGAACTTTAGCAAGATTTCCTCCAAATTGGTGCATTATGACCCACATTGGCTTCTTTCTCTCATAATCGGTCTCACAAACCTACTTGCATGAAAGTAACATAAATACACATATATTAGCGTTAAAACCTGAGAAAATTTATGCTCAACACAAGGAAAGAACACTTCATATTCTTATCACACAAGCACTTATCAGAATCCGTGTTGCGGGCACTTTCTCAAGAGCTCCTTGAACCTTTCCAATGTCTGAAATAGAGACTCCAATTCTGACTGTACAAAGGATGAGATTTCATTCCTAAGCTTTGCAGATTTTCTGGGAGGGAAATAATGGGCCAGGAAAGCTTCTACCATCTCCTCCCATGTGGTAATCAATGCTCTAGGTAATGAGTGTAGCCACTGCTTCGCTCTTCCCTTTAAGGAAAATGGGAAGGCTCTCAACTTGATGGCATCATCCGTCACCCCATTTATCTTAAGCATATCACACACCTCGAGAAAGTTCTCTATATGACTATTTGGATCCTCATCAGCCAAACCTTTGAACTGAGTAGATTGCTGCAACATGTGGATGAATGTCTGCTTTAGCTCAAAGTTCTGAGCTATAATTTGGGGATGCACAATACTCAATTGTGTCCCCAATACTGAAGGTCTGGCATAATCAAATAATGTTCGCTGTTGCTCATTCTGTTCTGCCATGTTTTTCGATTCTTCTATTTCCAAATTAGCTAGATTAGACAGTTCTTGCACAGGTTCTTTCCCTTTTCTTCTAAGTGTACGTTCAAGCTCGGGATCTCCTTCAATTAACATGAGGGGTTCCCTCAGGTCATAACCTGGAGCTGCACCGAAAAGAAAGAAAAAGAAATCAGAACGATGATAGAATTAAAAGAAATGAACTAGAATGAATGAATAGCTAAGAAAACAAAGTGCAAAGTATCTCTAAATACCTACTTCCCTGCAACGGCGCCAAAAACTTGACAACTCCCCTTTCGTATGTCCCACAAGTGCACGGGTTTGTCGAGGTAATAAAATCACAGATGAGTGGGCATCATATCAACAGGGAGTAGGGAATAGAAACACTAAAATTGTTTCTTAACTAAGTGAAAGATGAATAGTGATATGTGTGACAAGATGTGAAATAACAAAAGTAAGAGAACAAGAAAGAGAGCACAAGTAAAGGAGAAGGTAAGGTAATCGATATAAATGGGGTACCCGGATATTGTTCTGCCTAGGATAATTATTTCAAGTGCAAGAACCCTCTATTATACTTTCTAACTGATGCAATAATTAGTCAAGGAGATCCTTAAATACATGGTCCTAAATCTAAGGTCAACCATGCCTAACTCTATACATGTCCCAGAGGAGAAATTGAATAACCTCTCAACCTCGCACCCATATAGAATTGCAATGAGTTCTAGAGATTCGAAGTGATAAATCCTCTTCCTAGATGTAGACATAACTCTTTGGTCCAGGTGGAAGGTCCCTAGCCACAATTAAGCCCTAGGTGCTAAAATCACTTCAACGCTTCACTCCGTTGAACCCGCAACAAAGCCACAGTGGAAGGTCATCCTTTAGCCCATTCACTCTACTATGACTGTAAAGAACTTGAGAAAATGGAGGTAGAATAAATCACACCAGAGGGGAAAGAGGACACTCCGCTACCTCTCGACTCACTCTCTCAACCCTCTCCTATCTATCTTTGTCTAACTCTCGTGGTGTGTCACTCACCCACAAGGGTTACCAATAAGAACTCTCAACCCTAGTGTCACTCTAAGGGAGTATTCATACAATCAAGCATTCAATATTAGAACTCAAATAAAACATCAATTAATTGAAAGCATAATAAAGAGGTTCAATGAAATAAATACATCCTAAGGTTCACAAATACCCATGTACCCACTAAGGGGGTTTAGCTCTCCATGTAGCTAATTACAATCAATGAAATCAAATGTAAAAGCAAAGAATCCATAGAAAACCCCCTCGATAGTCGTGACGATGGTCTTGTGGAGAGTCCTCTACTCATCCAAGGGTCCCTTTGTTCGGCCTAGGATACACCTTGCCAGATCGGTGCCGATGAAAGCTCTCCCACTAACCTTCTTCCAAATGGAGCGCGATGTTAAAACTGTAGAACCTCTCAAAATCCCTAGCCAATACCTCTCAAAACCCTAGCGGCCTCTTTCTCTCAAGTTGGGAAAAAGATGGAGAAAAGAATTCTGAAATCGTGGCTGAAATAGGCCTTAAATAGGGCTGGAATTAGGAATCCACATGGCCATGTGGGCGCCCCTGTGGATTTTTCGCACGGGCATGTGGAATTTCCACACGCCCGTGTGGAATCTCTGTTTTCATCCTTCTTCGGCCAGCTGTGAAAACTACCTACTGCAGTGTTTGCTACAGTGCCCTGCTATAGTACCGGCCTGAAACATTCCCGAATCCAAGCTTTCATCGAGGTAACATAAATGGGCACACGTTTACGTCGTAGATCGCTTTGCTTTTTCAATAACGGACATGTTGGTGGAGATCTTGCTATACATGCACAAGCCAGAATGCTTGAATGTGACTGCCCTTGTGCCCCTCCAAATCGTTGTGCTAACTTGAATACGAGGAGGTTGGCACACATTCCGGTATTTCAAAATTGACTTATGTCTTCGCGTTTGAACCTTCTTATGATTTTCTCCAAATGGTGCATTTACGATCACATTGGCTTCTTTCTCTAATATTCGGCCTCACAACCCTATTTGCATGAAAGTAACATAAATATACACGTATTAGCATTAAAACCCGATAAAAGTAATGCTCATCATAAGAAAAGAACACTTCGTATTCTTATCACACAAGCACTTATCACTTAAATTCATTGCCAGCTTCACCAGATTATTGAGGGACAACATCGACTCATGGAGGATTTTCACCAATTCATCATCTCGTACCATAGTTTATCCTTACATACCGTGACCACTTCTTCTGCAGCTATACCACCATCACCCGTACCAGCTTGTGATGAGTAGCAGCTCGTTTGAGCATGGACACTTGTTATTTACTTTAGATTTGCTTTGTTTTGTGTTTGTATTTTGATGAGTTAGCACGGTTCTTACCCTACCGACTTGTGGTGCAGAACTTTATTTCCTTTTCATCTATGTGTTTTGTTGACTACTTCCTAGTTTCTCCCTTGTGTTTGTATTTGTAAATGATGATGTCCCCTTTTTGCCTCGCAGGTCATTGAGGGAATTTGGTGAGCTTTTCTAGTTTTAAATGGAGGTCGAACGAGACATGTATTGCTCACCACACCTTTTGTCAAGTCATACCTCATTACGAGCACAAGATGAACTAGGGAAGTTCAGTTTTCACCATCCTTTATTGTTTTCATTGCTTCATCTAGCATGCTTATCATGATTAGTGTACATTGAGGGCAATGTACAACACTAAGTGTGGGGATGGGTATATTTCATGTATTAGGACCATTGTTTACATGCTAGTGTTACCTATGATGGCTTTGTTCATTCTTGAAAGATTCTTTTAGCTTGGATTAATGATTGATATGAGTTACTTCTTTTTATGCTTTATTGAATCTTGTTTCATCCCTAGTATTATCGTGTGCACTTAATTTTCTATTGATGCCCTGGGAATAGCCAATGTGACTACTCTAACTCTCTTGTATGCTTAACACACTACTTAGAGTACTTGGCCTTAAAACACTAAGTTCTTTCCTTCAATGTTTACTTAAGAGCTTCTAAGTCTTGTTGAGATAAACATAGTTTTGTGGCATGTAGAGTACTTTGAAGATGTGAGCTAGGGTGAATGTGAAAAACAAAAAGAAGAAAATGAAAAAAATGAGTCTATGTCAGTATTCCACTGCTAGTTAAACATGAATGCGTCTATATAGACTGTAATCAAGTAGTTGGGTGTCTCTTGTACCTAAGCAGCATGTGCACCCTCCAGAAAGATTTCAGAATGATTTTGATGCAGTTTACGTTAGTCGGACTCGAAAAATGAAAATGAATGAGGAAATGAAAATAAAAACACTAGTCATCTTTTTGAGTACCTACCAAGGGTTTTGAAAAGAAAAAGGTTTTCGTTTCGAGCTTTGGAATTAGAAGGATCTTACTTGGCCATTAAAGTAGCACTTAGTAGTTTAAGACTTAGTATTCTTTGTATGTGGAGTGATTAGCATTTAGAGTTGTACTGATTGAAGTCCTTAGGATAGACCAGATCAGGGCAAATGAGATATAAGATTCACTTACATGGCATAGACATATTAGGGGTGAGACAGGGTATCTTTTATTATGCTTATTGACTCTAACTCAATATCTATTTATCATTGTCCATTGCTTTTAGATTCTTGAATTTGCTTGAGCCAGAGGTAATGCATTTAGCCACTTTTCAGTCTCTTTGTTTTTCATGAGTTGTTTGCTTGGGGACAAGCAACGCTTAAGTGTGGGGATATTTTATAAGTGTCTAAATGTAGGTATTTTCATATATGTATCTTATACACTTTGCATGTATTTTTGTGATGTTTGATGCCCGTTTTGCACTTAATCGTCTACTAATTGCTTTGTAGGGCACAAGAAAGCCATGGAGAACACGATGATATCATTTTGGCGAAAAGAGAAGAAAATAGTCTTCATACCACCCCCATACCACCAAGTATAAAGGCTATACGACTGTAGCAACACTGTAGTAGCGGGACGGTTTGAAGATGTCTGCCCAAAATTTCATACCACCCCCATACCACCCAGTATAGAGGCTATATGTACCCCATATGCACCCCATATGAAGCACGAATTTAGGTTTTTGAGTATTATGCAGCCCCCATACGACCCCATACAGCCCGTATGCAGTCGGGGAGTATAAAAACAGACTTTTAGGGGAGAAGAAGGGGACTTTTTCTGGACAAATTTGAGAGGCTTCTTGAGAGACCATGAGCGACCTTAGGAAGAAGAAGAAGGGCAAGGAAATGAGGAGATCATTCAAGGGCAAGGTCAAAGGCTCTCATGGTAAGAAGATAACATCATTCAATGGGAAATCAACAATGATTTAAAGGAAGGAGACCCGCGGCTAGAGGAACCATCATTCGGCATTCCTTTGGTGGGGGAAGCGTCATTCGGCACATTCTCTACTTCCTCCTTCACCATTTCATCTAGGGAGTGTCATTTATGCTTTTGCTTTGTGTTTTATGATTGCTTCCCCGCAAGTGTACGGGATCACCAAGTAATACCTCGTGTGAAGACACGAGGATCGTATTCCACGGGGCTAAGGATCTCCTATTACTCCTTCTCGAGCTATTATCTAGCCTAAGATCTCAAGTGATGGATTTTTACTCTACTAGATGTAATTAAAGCTAAAACGAGATTATGACCAAATTAGAGAGAACAAGCAATAAGCAAGCAAGAAAATCAATGAGATGCAAAGGCCTATGGATGAGGATCCCCTTGAGGGGTTAACATGCAACATGGATGATGATCTAAAGATGCAAGGGTAAAATGGACCATGAGATTCCAAGATTAGAACAACCCAAATTTTTTGGCGATTGAACCCTAATCCCATACGAACATAGATAGGAATTTATTCCAAATCCACATTCCTATGATTGCATTGAGTACGAGAAAATCTCACTTAGGATTAAACCTACTCTTCTTCGGATTAAACCTACATGGAGGGCTACCAAACACCCGATTTCTCGGCGTTATGATACAAGCATCCCCTTTTAATCCATTCATGACCTAATACATGCGAGAAAGTTACATCTACATGCATCATTCATAAAAGAGCTACGGATTTCTCCTTGGTGTAGCACTTAGCATTAAAACAATGGATTAAATCTCAAAATTACCCAAGCATGGAATTAACAAGTTATCATCCAACATACATGATAAAACCCCCCAAGGTTCACCAACACCCGGTGCCCTTGGGGGTCTAGTGTGTCATCATCCCACAACAAGCAATACAAACAAACAAAACATGAAACAAAAGCATAAATGACACTCCCTAGATGAAATGGTGAAGGAGGAGGTGAAGAATGTGTCGAATGACGCTTTCCCCGCCAAAGGAGTGCCAAATGACGCTTCCTCTAGCCGCGGGTCTCCTTCCTTCAAATCGTGGTAAATCTCCCCTTGAATGATGTTGCCTTCTTGCCTTGAGAGTCTTGGACCTTGGGCTTGAATGATCTTCTAACTTCCTTGCCCTTCTTCTCCTTCCCAAGGTCGCCCAAAATCTCCCAAGTGGTCTCCCCAAAATCGGGCAAGAAAAGGTCCAGCCAAAAAAAGTCCTTGTTCTGCCCTTAAAGTTGGTATTTATACTCCCCCGAGGCATACAGGTCGTATGGGGATCGTATAGCACTCAAAAACTCTAGATTCATGATCCATACGGGGTGCATACGGCCCCCATACTGGGTAGTATGGAAATCTGGGCAGACACTCCAAATCATTCCGCTGCTACAGTGCATACGTCCCCCATACTGGGTAGTATGGAAGCAGTATGAAATTCCTGTTTTCTTCTCTTTTCGCCCAAATGATATGTTCTTGTTCTCCATGGCTTCCTTATGCCCTACAAAGCAAATAATAGACGATTAAGCGTAAAACGGGCATTAAACCTCACAAAATACATGCAAAGTGAATATGATATATACATGTAAACATCTACATTTAGACACTTATCATTTTACTTGATTGTGTTGCTTGTTGAGGGATGATGACACACTAGACCCCCAAGGGCACTGAGTGTTGGTGAACCTTGGCGGGTTTTATCATGTATCTTGGATGATTACTTGTTAATTCCATGCTTGGGTTATTTTGAGATTTGATCCATTGTTTTCATGCTAAGTGCGACACTAAGGAGAAATCCGTAGTTCCTTTATGAGTGATGCATGTAGATGTGACCTACTCGCATGTATTAGATCATGAATGGATTAGAAGGGGATACTTGTATCATCACGCCAAGAAATTGGGTGTTGGTAGCCCTCCATGTTGTAGGGGTGAACTTAGGATGAGTTTATCCCTATTTTGAGATTTCCTTGTACTTAATGAAATCGTAGGAATGTGGGTTTGGAGGAAATTCCTATCAACATTCGTATGGGATTAAGGTTCAATCGCCGAGAAATTGGGGTTGTTCTAATCTAGAAATCTCTTGGTCCTAATTACCCTTGCATCTTTTGTTCATCATCCATGTATCATTATAATCCCTCAAGGAGATCCACATCCATAGGCCTTTGCATTACATTGATTTTCTTGCTTGCTCATTGCTTGTTTTCTCTAATTTGTTGGAAATCTTGCATTTAGCTTTAATTGCATCCAGTAGAGTAAATTCCATCACTTAAGATCTTAGGCTAGATAATAGTTCTAGAAGGAGTAATAGGAGATCCTTAGCCCCGTGGAATACGATCCTCTTGTCTTCACATGAGGTATTACTTGGCAATCCCATGCACTTCCGTGGAAGCAATAACCTGCTAAAAATAATGCTCAACATAAGGAAAGAACACTTCGGATTCTTATCGCACAAGCACTTATAACTCGTTCACATTGATTTTATCCACACCGTTATTGTTTCATCTTCACTTAGTTAAGTAGAAATCATTGTGTTTCTATTCACTATTCCCTATGGATACTATAACCCACTCACCTGGGATTTATTACTTCGACAAACTTGTGCACTTGCGGGTTACACTCAAGGGGTGTGTCAACAAGCACTTATCAAACTACCCCACATTTAAGCTTTTGCTTGTCCTTAAGCAAAAATAAAACATTAAAGCATATAAGAAAGAAAATTGGAAGTTCTTGACCTTAGGTTCACTAAAAGCATGCAAGGGAAACATTCTACAAGTAAGGAAAAATTTCAACACTGAATAAAAAAATCAATGCTCTAGCTAAAAATTTGAATCAAAAAGGACAACAACCCGGTATCATGTAAGTGTGTGTAAACTCATTCAAGTCAATCCACATATACTCCTCAAAGCTCTAAGTAAAAGGGACTTATTTATGTACAAAAAGAAAAGAAAAGGTAGTAGCTTCACACATCCTCTAAGGCAGCCCTTTCCTAAGCGGCGACTAAGGTGGCTTTCACACTTCCGAGGTGGTAGCTCTTTCTACCGGCGTAGTAGGTTTCACTCATCCCATGAGATAGCTCTTTCTCTCAATAGGGCATAACTAGTATCTGACTTATGATAGTAGCTTCATACTTCATAGGTGGTAGCTCTTTCCACCCAAAATACACAAACAAAACATATCTACTTTTTTTCCTTTTCATCCCATTATTGACACCATTTCTTTTTCAAAGAAATTAAAGTAAGAAACAACTAACTCGTCTATTAAACGTCAAACTTGAGTTTCCACAAGGTTTAATGAGTGAGTAAGGAAGATACTTTCTGAGTAGTACAACTCCAAAGAAGATGCAAAAATAAAATATGGAAAACATAAAGACGATGAAAAGTAAAGACGTCTCAAGCATTGATGCCCTGCTGTGTTGTCCCTGATGCTGCTGCTGATAAGGCTGGTGCTGCCAGTGCTGGTGATGGTGGTGCTTGGGATGCTGGTGGAGTACAGGGTCTCATAATGATGGTGGGGTCCCTTCTCGCTCTAAGATCTGCTAAAGGATATCGAGATGTGCCACCACCTCAGTGTGGTTGATTGCTTGTGTAGCGCGAACCTCAGCTATCTCTACCCGTAGTACCCCTACAGCACTCTTGAGCCTCTTAAAACGATCATAGGCTCGAGATGGAGAAAACATGCACACCAGAGGTGGCTCTTGTGCTGTGGGGATGTGCCGGTCTCCATATTCTCCGGTTGTCGCTCCTGTGTAGGCTGAGACACCTATGCTACATCTGTCTCCCTCTCGGTTGTCTTTGGTGGTGGCATGATCATCACATAGACTCATGGTCTGTATCTCCTCACCATGCCCATCAAACACATGGTCTCAATACTGAGGGAGAATGGTACAATCATTGATAAGTGCTTGAGTAGACATATTTTATATATGTTTTACGATCATTGAGCATCATTTTTACCATCGTTTTTGTCTCATATTGTGTATTTGGTGTTCTTTTATGCATATAGGTTGTGAATGCCTTGAAGAGTAAAAAGGATGCAAAGATTGGCTATGAAAGACACAATGTTGGGAGTTCTTGTTCAATTCAAGGACCAAGACACAAGAGGAGTTCATAAACTTGGAGATGTGTGCCAACTTCCAAGAAGATTCAAGTCAATTTACTAGTTGGAAGGGCACAAAGGCAGCCACATCTTCATGTTCCTTCTCTTTGTGAAGATTGCATGACCTCTCAAAGATACGTCGACGAAGAAATGTTTTATAGCCTACCACATGGACGTGTGCCCGGACATGTGGCTTCAAGAGAAGAGTGTTTGGACCACGTTTTGTGAAAAGTAATGTAGCAAAGCCTCGCAGCAATTTACTGTAGCAGTATTGTAGCAAAATTACTATTCACGCACCCTCGTGGAAATTCCTGCAGCCTACGTGGGCGAGTGGAAAATCCATGTGGGCGTATGGGGGCACGTGACAGACGCGGTTGAAGGCTTATAAATAGATGTTTTGCCCTATTCTTTCTCATCTTTTGTCCGGCTCTTGAGGGGTGAGACGGCTAGGGTTTGGAGAGGAGGTCTTTGCCGCTTTGGAGGCGCTTCGTCACCAACTTTGATCGATTCCTCCTGTGTCATAACATCAATGAAGCCACCGGTGAACCTAGCTTCGGAGTGGGTCCTTCAAGACGTCGAAGCTCTCCATCAAGGCCATCAGTTCATATATAAGGGGGTTTATTTCTATGGTTTTAATGTACTTTCATTCATTGATGGTGTGTGTAGCAACATTGCCTCACAAAACCCTAGCAATTAAACCCTAAAAATATTCTTACATCTCTTTAATAATTTTAGCTTAATTAATTATATTATGATTAAAGACAACACTCCCCCTTTTCTCCATATATAGCATTATTCTTGGAGTGACCATGAAGGATACCAAAACTCAAAGCACAAGGCAAAGAAAAGCAAAACAAAAGCTTAGAACAACTCAATCTATAAAACTATACCAATTAAACTACAAATTGTCAAAACTTAACACAAGAGAGCATGCTAGGAAAAACTCCAAAGCCATAGCAGGCCCTACTCAACCCAAACCATCCTCAAACCCTCGGATGCTTATTTTTTAATTTTTTAATAAAATATTTACTTATTTAAATATTAACATTAACAAATACTTATTATTAACTTAAAAAATTAAAAAATTTAAAACTAATTTTGATTAGTTTTAATTAAGTCAAATTGCATTTAGTTAATTTGAACAAATTATATACTTATACTTAATCCTAAACTTAAAAAATATAATATAATATAGTAACTGAGTAGATTTTTTTAACAAAATACAATTAAAAGGTAAATAAATAGTTAATTTAAAAAAAAATGGAAAGATGCCACAACTGGACAATAAATATTAAATATATATCATATTATAACTGAGTAGACTTATAAAATTGTTTTTTTTAAATGTTTTAAGGAAACATCCTTGTTTGAGTTTCTAAATAGTAAAAAAATAGAGATACGGTGATACGATGACTTTGTTTTGACAAAAAAGTTTTTTAATTATTTTTTTTAATGTTTTAAAGGAACATCTTTGTTTTGATAAAGGCTGGCATACAACCAGAATGACGTGTCCAAAACAGTTCAGCAAAATTTTCAGATTATTTTTTTCCCGAAAATTTTCGATCAAGCTAAACCTTAAATAAAAAACAAAAATCATTGTCAAACTATAAAAATATGTATAAAAAAATTAAATATAAGTTTGAAAATGTTATAATATTTCCTAAAGGGCCAAAAAAAATTTCATTTTTTTTTCTTTCTTTCTTTCTGATAATTCGGCTAATTTTAAGATTAATATTACTTAATTTATGAACAAATAAAATGAAATATTGATGATTGTCTCCCAACACAAAACTAGCAAAATGACTGAAAAAGCGCACACACACACACACATATATCATATCAAGGGATTTAAATATGATTATTGGTTAACTTAAAAAAATTATCATATTATTATTAATAAATATATATCTTAATAAGTCTTTATAAAAGATGGTGCTCAATTATCTTTTAGAAAACAACTATCAAGATTAAAGCTTGGTATATTATAAAATTAAAAATGTAATCTTTTGTTAGTGCTTTATATTAAAATTTGTAATTTTACTAATGTTTTGGTATTCCACGACTATCAAGAATATCAGAAAAAATTGCAATCTTCCTAGAAATTGTTGGTGTTATTTTAGTTAAATGCTAATTCAAAAGTGTATTTATTTATTTATTTTCTTTTGATTTCAACAAAATCGTACTATAAAATTATGTATGTCATGATGAAGTTGATATAATTAATAATAAAAATTTTATATTCAATAAAAAATCTTAAACAAAACAATTTAATACAATTCTAAAATAATCAAATTAATTTATATTTACATAGGGATTAGCTTTGAACTAAACATGATGGCTATCGTCCCTAGCTAATCCCTAGGTAATGTTTAAAATCAACAATTTTACCTACGGAAACTAATCTCTTGCTAATTAAAATTTCTAAGAAATAAAATACCCAGGGATTAACTACGGACAAATAATAACGACTATTTTTCCTAGCTAATCCCTGGGTAATGTTAAAGCTCTTTAGTTTACCCAGGGATTAGCTAGGGACAAATAACAACGAACATTTTTCCTAGCTAATCCCTAGGTAATGTTAAGAGTGTTTAATTTTACCCAGGGATTAACTAGGGTATAGATACCAACGGATAATTTTTGATAGTAATACATTGCTAAATATTACCCGCGTAGTTCCCGCGATATTTAGCAATGGAATAGTTTAGGAAAGTTTTGCCCTTGCTAATTCCCTATGTATTGCCCTGTGTAATTCCTAGTAATATTTTTAACCTTTTTATCTAATCATTCCATTCTATTCCCTGTCTATTCCCTGGCTAAGTAGCCACGAAAATGTTTCCTGGGTAATTTTAGTTGGTAATTAATAATTTTCTTGTAGTGCATCTTTTACCCATCTTTGGAGGCGCTTGCGGCTAGGATTTGGAGAGGCTTTGGCTAGGTCTCGGGAGTGGTTTTATGGCCTTCGGCATCGCGTTCCTTTGGAAGATAGTTATTGGGGGAGCTTTCGTCGACATCGATTCTGCGAAGTGTGCCCTAGGCATAACAAGGGAACCCTTGGAGAAAACAAGGCAACTCCACAAGACCATCGATACGGACTACAATGGGGCTTTACTTATGGATTGCATGATTTTACATTCGATTTCATTGTTGATTGTATATTGCTCCATGGATTGCTAAACCCCTAGTGGGTGCTTGAACTTGTAAACCCTAGAATGATTTTGTTTCATTGACCTTTATTATGTTTCTTTAATTGATGTTTTAATTGAGTTCCAACCTTGAATGCTTGTTGTATTGATTTTCCCGTAGAGTGACATTGTCACGCCCCATCCCACGGGTCCCGCATGCGACATACCACCATGACAACCCAGGGGAGGCCAAACACCTGCCTCAACCCTAGATCACCTTAAGGCTAACCTGTTCCCCCTACAATACCTCTATAACAACAAGCAATGATTTAATAATACAACATACGCGAATATTCCTACACATACCCATCTATTTAATACCATGTATAATACATTGATAACCATAAACATAAAGTTCATAAAAACTATGGTATCAATCACTCCAAACAAAGGGTATACTTCTCATACAAAACATGGATCGGGTTGACATAAAAAGTATTGAAAGAAGAAAGTTATGAATTAGGGTTTAATAACATCCTAGTGGATCCCTAATAATACATGTCAAGGAAATAGGGTAACATACACAACTCAAAATAGAAATACAAACACGACTATTGCCAAGTACTTCACGCTTTTGTCCCCAATGTTGTGCTATCACCTGGGAGGAAGGAAGAGGGGGTGAGTAACTAGGTTACTCAATGAGGGGCTAAACATGGGACTATAACTCAAGCATGATCAAATGAAAATAAAGTATCATAAAAAAATGTTTTAAATTCTCAGTAAGTATAAAGGTTCTTTAAGTGACAAATGTAACACAAGAATATAAGCTTTCTTAATAAAATGCAATATCCGCACATTCTTTTCGATAGTTTCATATATCAAGATGCTTAGAAACAAGTAGATCAACAAATCACAATAATCAGTAGTGCCCATAATGGCCTCGAAAACCCTTCATCGCTAACCGTAGCCTCAGTTAGGTCTGGAGCTACCAAGATGCGCATATCTTGGCATTGGCCGCTGGGAAGTTTGTGTGGTGACTCCGAACAGCCCAACTATATCCAAGTCAGGGATCTATGCTCCTACTTGACATGGCATAACCAATTTGATAGTTTTCCACGCCACCTCTAAACAGGTCGGCCCATGGAAACCATATACTTCTTACTACAGTAAGTACTGAAGCTCGGCTCCCATGTCACCATCAAAACAAATAGCAATACCCAGCCCATAGGCTCAATGAATTCACAAACATGATAGAAAAAATCTCAACATAACATCATAAGTTCTCATATTCAACTCCCACTGAGAGAGTGAGTACTTTGCTCATAATAACACAAGTAGTTATCAATCTTTCCAAAAACTTTCACTGAAATCAAGTATTAAACACATATTTTGGGAGTAGCATCGACATAAAAACCAAATAGGTTTTTTAAAAAAAAAGTACAAAACATTTGCTATTACAATTAAAATCTAAAGTTTCATGAACCATCCTTCTAAAGTATACAGTTTAACAATAAGTTTTCAACACAACATGTAATATTTCTTGTAAGCTCTTCCAATAAAATCAATCATAATCCATGCATGAGTTTTCACCTACCATTGAAACACTTCAAAAACTTTTAATTCATATAACTCATAAATCAAGAGAATATATATATATATATATATATATAGGAAATGACAAAACATGCATGGTCCATAGTCCATGAATATAGTAAATCCTACTCACAAACTTGGCGAGCGAAACACAATAGTGTTACTTCTCCACCGGCTCTTTCCCCTTACTTGATGTCTCACCTCCTAGAAACATTTAAACACTCCAAAACAAGCAACCATACAACATCAACCACTTGATTAACAAAAATGAAGGAAAAGAAATGCTCAAAATGGAGAATAATTGCTCCTAGGGTTTGCTAAACAATATAACAAGAAGTTCTAACAAGAATAGGCCACTCACAACTCTTAAAATCAACAAGGAAAGCAAGAGAGAGCTAACTTGGCTCTGTGCTACAGTAGATCCGAAATCAAGGTGAAGAGGGTTCAAGGATTTCTCTAAATCAAAGCCATACAAATCAATACAATTATTCCTTCCAAGCTCTATCATCAGAAAAAGAAGAAAAAGAGACAAGAATCAAGCTCTCACATGGGTTCACAACCAACCCTAACCATACCCATTCAAGGAACAAAGAAAAAGCAAGAAAGAATGGAGGCTTACCTTGATCCAAGGAATGAGCAATTTAATGATCCAAGAGTCAAGTTCAAAAATCCCATCTAGATCAGCCTTTAAACCTCAAGGAATGATGGAGGAAGAGAGGGGGAGGGAATAGGATGGTTTGAGAGAAGAAAGATGAAGAAAAGGAGTTGAAATGGGGTTTATAACAACAAAAATGCGTGTGTGTGCTAGCTCATGTGCGGCCCTCATAGTGCCCACACACCCTCTGCCTGGGGTGTGCGGCCACCTGTGCAGCCGCACAGGAGGCCACACTATTCCCAGAAGAGGCTATGCTGCCTGTGCACAGCCCATGCACCCAAAATAACCCTCAAAAAGGTCCCCAAACACTCCACAAACGACTCCAAAAGCTCAGAAAGAATCCTCAAACAAAATACAATGAGAAAACACCAACACAACTAAGATAACCAAGTAACAAACAAGGAAAACAAAGACCGAATTATCACAGACACTAGGGTGACAATTCATCTTGGTAATCCTGGTGGATGAGTGGCACTCCATTAGAATTAGACAAAGCTAGGATGGAAAGGGTCGAGAGGTAGCTGAACGTTCCCTTTCCCTTCCGGTGTGATTTATCCTACCTCCACATTCCAAGAGTTCTTTGCGGTCATGATAGACTGAAGTACTAAGAGATAAACTCTACTGGGGCTTAGTTGCACAAGCAATAGAGTGAAGTGTTGAAGTAATCCTTAGTGCTCGGGCTTAATTGTGACTAGGGGTCTTTCATCTGGACTAAAGGGTTAGATCTATATTAGGGAATAGGGTTTATTTCTTGGAATCCCTAGAGCTTTATGCAACCCCACACAGTGTGAGGTGTTGAAAGTAATCCTTTCCGCCGGGGCATAGTGTAGGGTTAGTCACGGTTGACCTTCGGTTTGAGACCGTTTGTATTTGGATATTCACGACTCATTAAACATCAGTTAGGAGGCATAATGACTAGTCTTGCACTTGAAACCATAGTCCTAGGGTGAGCAACGTCCGGGTGGCCCACTTCCTATCGATTGCCTCTCCTTATTCCTATTGCGCTTCTTTCTTTTCTTTATTTTCCTTTGCATTAATATTGTTCACACAACTTATCAATCATTCTCACTATAGTTAATTAGCAATACTTGTGTTTCTAAGCACTATTACCCTATGGATACGACTACCCACTCACCAGAGTACTTTATTACTTCGCCAACCCGTGCACTTGCGGTACACACACTAAAGGGGTGTGTCAAATGTCTCTTCCAACCTTTGTCAACATACTTAAATAGTCATAGAGATGGTCACTCTTGGTGCACAGATTTCTAGATGGCTAGCACTAGCCTGCAACGGTAACAAACACTTGAGAGAAGAGATAAACCGAACACAAATGGAAACAAAAGGGAACAAAAAGGATTTGTGGAAGAAGAACAAGGGCAGAGTTAGATTTAACACAATACAAAGTACGAAAAAATAAGTGAAAAAATGGGAAAAAGTTGTTGATTTGGTGGACATCTGTACACATTTAAAAAGTTTGATAGGATAAAGTGGAGTTTTTCTCACCACAACCAAGGGCAAAACTGCCATTAAATACAAAAGTAACTAATGAAGTTAGAGGTAAGAACTTACAAGTAAACAAACTGAAAAAAGGGGGACTATCTGTGAAATTAAAAAGTTATAGGGATTTAAATTAGTCATTAAATAAGTTATTAAAATAATTATTAAATTTATTATTAGATTTTATAATTTTTATACTCAACAAAAGCATCCATAAATGTTTGACAATACTTGCTTTTCCTTAATTAGTCACATATAAGTCACAAGTTATGCATGTGATGAAGTGTAAAAATAAGGGATTTGATTTTACGCCCAAATTGGGCATAAAACCAAATCTCTTATTAGATGTAATCTGAGTTACATAGAATTTTAGAATCATGCGAACCAAACACTGGATTTCTAAAACCCAATAACTCAAGTTACATGTAATTCAGAATCCCTGCAAACAAACACTACCTAAGAAGTTTTGAAATTTTTAGGAATCTGTAATTAATTTTACTTTAATCTATTAACCATATTTAAGATAATGTATAATTTTTACATGTATATATATATACTACTATAAAAGTAACTAAACTTACAAAAATACTTTTATAAATTTTCTTATCCAAGATTTACCTTAAAATATTTATATTGTTATAATGTGGGGAAAAAATTTAAGATGTAAATAGAAACCCAATGAGAGATCAAAATAAAAGATAGAGGAATTGCTCATTTCCTCCTTACATCTTTGTCACTTGAACAAAACACCCCTTTACTTTTTGACATCTCTAAAACATCCCTTCTTTTTGAATAAATAACTTTTAAATCCACCGGATGGGTAACGATGTGAAGTTTTTAATGAAGTTACTATTATGCCTTTTCTTTGTATGATAATTTTTTTAGTTTTTCAAAGTCCATAACTGTCAAACCATCAAACCATTTTATTTTCCAAGACAAAAATCCTTGAAAAAGAGCTCCTTCTTCTTTTCTAGTTTTCCATAGATGACTTTAGAGAAAAACAATTTTATTACAGTTTTAATTGCCCAAACTGTAGAAAACTTTAGAGAGATAATCATGCTCATGTATTATCTCACTACTGTTTGCACTTGGATTTTGTCGAATTCAAGAGAACCCATTTTTAAGAAAAAAGTATGAAGTCAAAGGTCGAAAGTAAGAAGAAAGAGGCCTAATCAAAGAAACGGAAAGGAAATGCGACAATAGTTGTGAAACATTACTATCATGACCCCAAGCTTGAGAAGTATGAAGGTTCGGTGACACCCTAAGGCCGACACCATTTTTTTGCTCAAAGATTGTGCAATATTGGGAATTATGGCAATATGTAAAGATAGCGACTATGTGATTATTTTGCACATTTTGAAAGCATTATTTATGTGACTAAAATTCGCTTGTTCAATTGTGCACAAATCATCATGCATTATTGTGAGAATAATTTAAAAAAAAAAACAAGCTGATGATGGCACTTGATTGAGTTATATGATAAGAAAGAAGTAAGCATCATTATTATTTATTGTGAAATAGAGATATTATATAATATCGTTATCCCTTTATTATAGCACATAAATCATTAATAATGTTTTGTTACTGGCCAATATTTTTTGTTTATGTTTAGTTTATCACTTTTTACCTTAATATTAGGTTTCATTGTTTACATTTTGCTATAAATATGTAATATTGTACAATATTGATCAAAATCTGATGTAACAAATTATTATATCTAGTTATGTTTATTATGGCTTCTATCTATTTAATTTGTAAGGAAACTGTGTATTTTATTGTATTATGCATGTTTAGTTTCTTACACAACACATTTACTGGCATTTTTATTTGTATAATGCTAGGAAAAAAATATTTATATTACATATTATGCAGTTTTGTGCTAATGTTTGCTATTTTTCACCAATTTTTTTTTAACTAAATCTAGCAAAGCAGTTTGAGATTGATCTCATTAGTTTAGCACACGTCAATTCTTGGAATATATTTTTTGCTATTATAGAGCCATGAAGATTCATGAAAATGAAACCCAAAAAGTAAAAAAAAAAAAACCTATTAAAATAGTTCAGAGTGTCACAAACAACATCCAATACTAATGAATTTTTATTTCTTAGAAGAAGAAACTTGTAGGTTTTGTACAGCTAGATAAATGCAACATATGACATTGTCTATGTTCCTTAATTCTCAAATTGACAAGTAATTAATGTGTTACAAAATGTCAGATTAGTTCATTTAATATGAGTGTTTTCTTTTAAAGTACTTTGATGTCATTTATTATAGTATGTAAATTTCTATGATTGGTGTTTATTGAGTAAACCTATATTTGCCACTCAATTTCAAGATGAATTCTTTGATATTGTGATTATCTTCTTAGTTTCTAACTTATCCATATATTTGTTGCATTATATCTTCACTATTAATTTTATTTGATTATTTTTAGAAAAAAGTTATTTTGTCCCTGCCATCTTTGTTAAATAAGGAGAAGAAGAAAAATAAATGTCTTCTTTTGTAAGTTAAAAAGGACAATCAATTAATGCTTGACAAGATTTTACATTAATTTTTCTCCAAGAAGTACATGGGCAATTTAGATAATTTTTAAAAATATCATAACTCAAAATGACAGCAAGGACCTAAAATGATGAAATTTATAACAAAAGGTCTTAATAGCATATAATTTTGCCAGACAGCCTTAAAGATATGTTTTAAAAGTATCATGGATTAATAAATAATTTTCTTTAAAAAGATATAATACAAATTTTATTGTTATAGTTTTTGGCGCATTCCTTTCAAATTTTTTAAAAATATATTTAAAAAAATATCATATACTGTTTTTTAATATTTTATTAAATCCGTTATTTGATATAAATACGGCCGTAAAAAAGTAATTCTATAAACCGATTTAACAGGTTGAACTCGTTGGTATGGTATGGTTTTTAAAACACTAGTAAAACGTGACATTAAGTACTCTTTTATTCTTGTTTATTATCAGTGGCGGAAGCAGCATCATTATTAAGGGGTGCTCACTTCACTTTAAAAAAAATTATATTAATTTGAATTTAAGATTATAATAATTCATATTTTAAAAATATAAAACATACATATGTTTACAAGTACAAATTAAGTTGGGTTGCATGGTGAATTTTTCATATAAATTTTTATAATAATTTTTCAAGCCAAAAATAAAGGGATGTTTTAAAATTTTATTTTATCTGTAATATTTTATAATTTAAAATAATAACTGGATGGTCTTGTGATATTTTGTTTATAATATTTTTTAATTGATATAGATAATTGATTAAAAAATAGTAATTACTGGATGACCTTCTGATTGCAAATTTTATTTTTTTATACGTTTGTAACTTAATATTTGAAAGTAATAAAATAATGAAAAAATATAAAATTTAAATAAACATATTTTACAAAGAGATTAAAAAACAAATTAAGCATCACTATGCTTGCAATTTAAAAATTTATAATTACAATGTAGCTAATTTTATGATATAATTTTTTTGGTTTGGTTTGGTTTGCTTAATGAAAAAAATTAGCTTATGAAACTAATTAAGTTTGAAGATTAAATATCAAATAGATGTTTATAGAATATCTAAAATAAAATATTTAATTTAATTAGTTAACTTTAACTATTTTATTTATTATAATTATTTATTATTTAGAAATGAATATATTCAAAGACTACAATTAAAAATATATAATACAATAAATCAGAAGAAACTTTTACTAATTTTGTAATAATGTTATAATAAAAACATTAAATTAATCTTAAAAAAATGTTCACTATTTTTCAAATAGAATATTAAAGAAAATAGAAAAAAACTTTATAAAAAAAGTAATTTAGATATAAAATAGAGATAATGAAGAATTACAGTGAAATACAAAAGATTTTTAATTCATAATTTTTAATTTTAAAAAGGTAGTTGTAATGATTTAGTGTTTATTAAAAAATTGATTTAGCGTTGATTTATTATATTAAATTTAAAAAACTATATATGTTAATTGATTATAATTAATATATTATAATTATAATGATGAGGGTTTAAAATTAACGAGGCGGCATTAAAAGTTTCCATTGGCTGATAATAATAATAATAATAATAATAATAATAATAATAATAATAATAATAAGAAGAAGAAGCAGCTTTATTTTTGTGGTTGCTCTCAACGGGTGCAAGCAGCAGGGGCCTCTTAAAGCCTTTAAAGACCTCATGGGGTCAAGGGACTGAACCCCCTCCCCCTGTTTATTATTGATGCTAGAGGTAGGTAACATATTAATGTACTTTTTTAATGAAAAAAAGGGGCTCTTAAAGCCTTTAAAGACCTCATGGGGTCCAGGGGGTGAACCCCCCACCCCCCCCCGTGGTTTAGTCATTTCATGCGGTAAGACCACGCGCTCTCTTTTCCCAATCCAATGCTGAATTATTTTCACGTGATATCGTACCACAATCATTTCTAGGCCGAAGCAAGTCAGCACGTTAAAGATCAAAAAAATCTTTAAATATATCCACGCATATCAACAAACAAGTTTTTTAGGTTATGAAAAGCATGAGTCCTTTGTGGTTCACATTTGACAGCTGTCATCTGGCGGCAAACTTAAGTGGGCCTCTGTCCACTACCACTAGGACAAATGCATGGTAGCACCATCAGATTAAGGCAAGTCAGATCACTAAATAGTGGAGATTCTTGTCTATTTCGATTATTGATTGGGCTCAATAAATGTAGTCCGTCCGTCCTTCGAAGCCTTTTCTATTGTGCGGCTAATGAGTAGCTCGTGCTTTTTTTTTTCTAAAGAATGAATAAAAATCTGACCTTTTTTATACTCTTGAATTTTTATGCAGAGAATTTTGTTTTGTGTTTGTTTTTACTCTATTGACTCAATAAATTGCTTCAGAGAAGCGGTTCTGCCAAATTTACTATAATATTATTTTTATATAAATTAATTAATTAATTAATTATGTTTATCAATCATTATAATCCTGATAAATCATACTTTTTAAAACTCTAAATATATAGCTTCTTAATTTATTATTAGCATTCACAACAAATTTGGTTCCATGATTGAAGCTTTTTTGAAAATTGTGCGGTGTCTGTTGTCTGATTTGTAAAGTTTTTTTTTCAATTGAAAGAGGTGGTCCGTAGTAACATTTTTTTTTTGATTCTTGGTGCTCTCTGACTTGCATTAGTTGCTTTAGAGAAGGAGTTCTTCCAAATTTACTATAGTACTATTTTTAAATTAATTAATTCATAAATATGTTTATTGATTATTATAAATCTTAATAAATCATAACTTTTTAAACTCAAGATAGCTTCTTAATTTATTATTAATATCCATGACAAATTTGGTCCCATGATCGAAGCTTTTTTGAAATTGTTTGGTGATGGTGTCGGGTTTTTATTGGTAATGTTTTATTCCCACTTCTCATAGTCCTGTTAACATTATTATTATTATTATTATTATTATTATTATTATTATTATTATTATTATTATTATTATTTTTAAGTCTTGGAGCTCTCTTAACTGCATTGATTGATTTAGAGAAGTATTACTGCCAAATTTACTATGGTATTAATTTTAAATTAATTAATTAAATACATATGTTTATAAATTAGTATAAATCCTGATAAATTATAACTTCTTAAACTCTAAATAGCTTCTTAATTTGTTATTAGCATCCACCACAAATTTGGTCCCATGATTGAAGCTTTTTTTAAATTATTTGGTGTATGTTGTTTAGTTTTTATAAGTAGTATTTTGTTCCCACCTCTCATGGCCCTTTGTTAATATTTTTGCTTTTATTTTTTGTTTTTGTTTTTTTATTTTTTATTTTTTTGAGACTTGAAGATATCGTTCTTATTTTTTATTTGTTATACTCTTAGCTGAAGTCTACGAGGATCTCGAGTCTTTTTTATGATATTTTATCTTTTTTTTTAATTTTTAATAAAGTGTAAGTTATTTTTTTTTTTAAACAAAATGATAATTGAAATGAACCAAAAATAAAATTCTGTTTACTAAATCAATCTATTGAGATTTAGGTGAGTTTTTAAAAAAACGTAGTTATTCAAATTTGAATTTGGATGGAGAGAAAACTTTATACTAATATAATATTATCCTATATAATGTAATTATATGGTGTAAGAAGTTTATATAAAAATGTGTGTTAAAGAAATTAAAAATATCGGTTTTGACAAATGTTGATAACTGATAAATGCTCCATACTTTACAAAGGAACATATAAATACAGAAATGTATTAGTTATAGTGGCTTAATATGTCTGTAAAAATTTAACCCTGGACAAACAAATACCTGAAGCAATAAAAGCCTATTAATGGTGTGTTTGTTTCAAGGGATTTGGAGTTCCAAGTAACTCCAAATCCCTTGTGTTTTTGAAATCATGTGATTGGTTTTAGGGATTTGCTTTTCTATAGAATTTCAAAATACCATGGTGGAGGGATTTTGGTTTACGGTCATTTTGACTGTAAAACAAAATCCAATACAACCCAAATCCCTCACGTGATAACATGTGAGGGATTTATCAATTCCCATGTGAAGTTGATAATAGCTTCAGATCTGGTGGCTAGTTGCTTCAGTTGAATGTCATCAGTACCAATGCCGGTACACCGACTGTGATCGCGTTGAAAAAGAAAGGAGCCATTCATACTTGTTGGCGAGAAGAGGGTTCCTTCTTCTATTCTGGTTTGGTTCTTCTCTTCTAATTTTTATTTATTTATGGATGATAGAGTTGTCTTCTTGATTTATTCTGGTCTGGTTCTTCTCTCACTCTCTGTGTGTCTCTCTCTATATCTCACTCTCTCTCTCTATTAATTTCTTGAAGACTCACATCTCAAGTGGCATGTTTTATAGATTTAGAAGTGTTCAATTCATATCAGATAGGTTTCATGGGTGATAAGTGCTTGTGTGATAAGAATGCGAAGCGTTCTTTCCTTATGATGAGCATTACTTTTGTCAGGTTTTAGCGCTAATACGTGTGTATTTATGTACTTTTATGCAGGTTGGGTTGTGAGGCCGATTATTTGTGAAAGAAGCCATTGTAGATCGTTTTACGCATTATTTGGAGGAGATCTTGAGAAGGCTCAAACGCGGAGACATGAGTCAGGTTTAGAATGCTAGAATGTGTGCCAACCTCCTTGTATTTGAGCTAAGACAATGATTCAGAGGGGCACTAAGGCAGTTAAATCCTAGTATTCCGGCTTGTGCATATTTAGCAAGATCTCCACTAATGTGATCGTTTATTGAAGAATCAAGGCGATCTACGACGTGAACTTGTGTCCCGTTTATGTTACCTCGATGAAATCATGGATTCAGGAGTATTTCAGGCCGTACTATAGCAAATCACTGTAGTAGGTACTGTTCACAGCCACCCGAAGAAGGAGCAAAACAAAGAAGCCACACGGGCGTGTGGAAATTCCACACACCCGTGCGTTAATTCCACAGGCCCGTGTGGAATAATCACAGGGGCGTGTGGAATCCCGATTCCAACCCTATTTAAGGCTGATTTTAGCCTAGATTTTAATATTCTTTTCTCCATCTTTTCCCCAACTTGAGAGAGGGCTGCGGCTAGGGTTTTGAGATGTATTGGCTAGAGATTTGGAGAGGTTCTACGGCTCCGACATCGTCATCTCTTTGGAAGAAGGTTGGTAAGGGAGCCTCCGTCGGATTGATTCGGCAAGGAGTATCTTATATCGGACAAGGGGATCTTGTGACAAGTAGAGGACTCTCCACAAGACCATCGCCACGACTATCGAGGGGGTTTTCCTATGGATTGCTTTCTTTTACATTTGATTTCATTATCGTTTGTATTGTGCTCCATGGAGAGCTAAACCCCTAGTGGGTACTTGGGTATTTGTGAACCCTAGGATGTATGAGTTTTATTGAATCTTTTTATTATGCTTTCAATTAATTGATATTATTGTGAGTTCTAATCTTGAATGTTTGATTGTTTGAATACTCCCTTAGAGTGACATTAAGGTTGAGAGTTCATGTGGTAACCCTTGTGAGTGAGTGACACACCACGAGAGTTAGACAAAGCTTGATCGGAGAGGGTTGAGAGGGTGAGTTGAGAGGTACAAGAGCATCCCCTTTCCCCTCCGGTATGATAGATTCTACCTCTGTTCCTCGAGTTCAACGGATGAGCTAAGGGATGACCCTCCGCTGGGGCTTAGTTGCGAGTGCAACGGAGTGAAGCGTTGAGGTAATTTTAGCATCTAGGGCTTAATTGTGGTTAGGGACCTTTCTTCTTGACCAAAGGGTTAGGTCTACATTTAGGAAGAGATTTATCACTTGGAATCCCCAGAGCTTAATGCAATCCTTCTTACGAGTGCGAGGTTGAGAGGTTGTTCAACCTCTCCTCCGGGACATGTAGAGGATTAGGCTTGGTTAACCCTAGATTCGGGGCCATGCATTAGAAGGATGTCCCTGACTCACCATTGCATTAGTTAGGAAGCATAACAGAGAGTTCTTGCACTTGAAACGATTTTTCTAGGCGGATCAATACCCGGGTACCCCATTTTTATGGATTGCCTTACCTTCTCCTTTACTTTTGCTCTCTTTTGGGTTGTTTTACTTTTGAGAATTGAATCTTGTCACACATATCACTATTTATCTTTCATATAGTTAATAAGCAAATTAAGTATTTTTATTCCCTTTTCCCTTTGGATATGATACCCCACTCATCTGGGATTTATTACTTCGACAACTCCGTGCACTTGCCGAGAGCACTATCAATGGAATTCCTTTTTTTAATTTAAAAAATATAATAAATAGCAGCAAAAAATGATAAAAAGAGGGAAGATGATTGATGGTGATGTTCTGGTGTGAGCGGGATGATAGGAGAAGCCATTGTTCTGATGTGAGTTGTGGATGGAGTGGATGAGGCTGAGAAAGGGTAGAGAAATCTTTATAATTACTTATTTATTCTAGAGGCTTTTGTTTGTCCTATTTTGGGTTTACTTGATTATTAATTGAGGTAAGATGGACAACTTACAAATTTGCAAATCAAAATTGTTATATTGTAGCATGACACCAGATTTATAATAGTCAAAGATTTTCTTTGACTATAATAAATTAACACAACTAATTTTCTAGTGGTATGTGAAAAAGGCTTAGCGATTTCTCTACTAGTTTTTTTCCTAATTAAAATCTTTCAACTTCTTCAATCCATGAGAAAGAAAAAATCAAGAAAACAAAAGTAATAATCAATAGCAAATACTTATAAATATGTTGTGTTTACTGTTAAAAAACATCATCTTTCGGCTGAAAGCAATATGCATTTCTTAACCTACAAAGGGTAGAGAAATTATTATAATTTTTTTCGTTTTTTAATTTATTATGAGATATTATTGGATTTTGTTATGGATTTAATTATCATTATAATTCCAAGAGTGATTCACATGTAGTTCTTGTAAAAGAAGAAATTTCAGCTTATAAAAATGCCATTCTATTTTCTGACAAGAAGCCTTATGACATCTGATAGTAATTATTAAGTTAATGTGATAATTTAATTGATCAAATTTATGATAAATTTGGCCATGATTTGGGTTATATGATTAGCTTTTTGTGTTAGGCTCCCTTGACACGTCCGTATATGCGTGTAAACCGCAAAGTGCATGGGTGTTGAAATAATAATCCCAGATGAGTGGGTATCGTATCCACGGAGAGTAGAGAATAAAGACACTTGAGTTGTTTCTTAACTAATGTGGAAGATGAATAGTGATAAGTATGACAAAATATTAAATAACGAAGATAAAAGCAAGAGGACAGAGAGCACAGGTAAAGGAGAAGGTAAGGGAATCGATAAAGATGGGGTACCAGACATTGATCCGCCTAGGACAATCGTTTCAAGTGCAAAACCCTCTATTATACTTCCTAATGGATGCAACAATGAGTCGTGGAAATCCTTAATTACATGATCCAAAATTTAAGGTCAACCATGCCTAACTCTATACATGTCCTGGAAGAGAGATTGAATAATCTCTCAACCTTGCACTTGCATAAAATTACAATGAGCTCTAAGGATTCCAAGTGATAAACCCTATTCCTATGTATAGACCTAACCCTTTAGTCTAGGTAGAAGATCCTTAGCCACAATTAAGCCCTAGGTGCTAAAATCACTTCAACGCTTCACTCCGTTGCACTCACAACTAAGCACCAGCGGAAGGTCATCCCTTAGCCCATTCACTATACTATAGCCTCAAAGAACTCATTGAACATGGAGGTACGATAGATCACACCGGAAGGGAAAGAGGATGCTCCGCTACCTCTCAACTCACCCTGTCGACCCTCTCCAATCTAGCTTTGTCTAACTCTCATAGTGTGTCACTCACTCACAAGAGTTATCAACAAGAACTGTCAACCTTAGTGTCACTCTAGGGGAGTATTCACACAATTAAGTCTCCAAGATTGGAACTCACAATAAACATCAATTAATTGAAAGCATAATAAAGAGATTCAATGAAACGAATAGATCCTAGGGTTCACAAATACCTAAGTACCCACTAGGGGTTTAGCGCTCCATGGAGCTAGATACAATAAATAAAATCGAATGTAAAAACGAAGTATCTATAGAAAACCCCCTCGTTAGTCACGGCGATGGTCTTATGGAGAGTCTTCTACTTGTCGCAAGGGTCCCTTTGTCCGGCCTAGGATACACCTCACTAGATCGGTGCCGATGAAACTCTCCCACTAACCTTCTTCTAAACAGCGCGCGATGTCAGAGCTGTAGAACCTCTCTAAAGCTCTAGCCAATATCTCTCAAAACCCTAGCCGCCGCCCTTTCTCAAGTTGGGCAAAAGATGGAGAAAAGAATGCTGAATCCAGGGCTGAAATCGGCTTTTAAAGGGCTAGAATCAGGAATCCACACGCCCATGTGGGTGCCCCTGTAGATTTTACACACAGGCGTGTGGAATTTCCACATGCCCGTGTGGAGTCTCTGTTTTCCTGTTATCTCGGCCGGTTGTAAATGGTACTGCTGTGGTATTTTTGCTATAGTATTTTCTACAATACCCTACAACAAAGAGGGCATTCTACAAGTAAGGGAAATTTCCACACTAAATACGAAAAATCAATGCTCTAGCTAAAAACTTGAATAAAAAAGAACAACAAACCCGAAATCATGCAAGTGTGTGAACTCACTCAAAACAACCCAAAGTATACTCCTCACTGTTATGAGTACAAGGGACTTATTTATCTACAAAAAGTAACAAAAATTTCAAAATGGTAGTAGCTTCACACATCCTCTAAGGTAGCCCTTTCCAAAGCGGCCGCTAAGGTGGCTGACAAGGTCCCCTTGCGTATATCCCGTAAATGCACGGGTTTGTCGAAGTAATAATCCCGGATGAGCGGGTATCGTATCCATCGGGAGTAGGGAATAAAAACACTTAATTGGCTTCTTAGCTATGTGAAAGATGAATAGTGATATGTGTGACAATGATTCAATTCTCAGAAGTAAAAACAACAAGTAAGAGAGCACAAGTAAAGGAGAAGGTAAAGCAATCGATAAAGATGGGGTACCCGGATATTGCTCCGCCTAGGACAATCATTTCAAGTGCAAGACCCTCTATTATGCTTCCTAATCAATGCAAGTGAGTCGTGGAAATCCTTAATTACATAGTCCCAAATCTAAGGTCAACTATGCCTAACTCTATACATGTCCCAGAGGAGAGATTGAATAACCTCTCAACGTCGCACTCGCATAGAATTGCAATAAGTTCTAGAGATTCCAAGTGATAAATTTCTTCCTAATTGTAGACCTAACCCTTTGGTCAAGGTGGAAGGTCCCTAACCACAATTAAGGCCTAGATACTAAGATCACTTCTGCGCTTCACTCCGTTACACCCGCAACTAAGCCGCAGCAGAAGGTCATCCTTTAGACCATTCACTCTATTGTGGCTGCAAAGAACTCGAGGAACGGAGGTAGAATCTAACACATCAGAGGAGAAAGGGGACGCTCCTCTACCTCTCGAATCACCCTCTCAACCCTCTCCAACCTAGCTTTATCTAACACTCGTGGTGTGTCACTCACTCACAAGGTTACCAACAAGAATTCTCAACCGTAGTGTCACTCTAAGGGAGTATTCACATAATCAAGCATTCAAGGTTGGAACTCACAATAAACATTAATTAATTGAAAGCATAATAAAGAGATTCGAAGAAATGAATAAATCCTAGGGTTTAGCTCTCCATGGAGCTAAGTACAATCAAAGAAATAGAATGTAAAAGCAATAAATCCATAGAAAACCATCTCGATAGTCGTATCGATGGTCTTGTGGAAAGTCCTCAACTCGTCCTCCAAAGATCCCCTTGTCCAGTATAGGATATGCCTCGACGGAAGCTCCCCTACCAATCTTCTTCCAAAGAGATGACGATGTTGGAGCCGTAGAACCTCTCCAAAACCCTAGCCGAAACCCTCTCTCAAGTTGGGGAAAAGATCGAGAAAAGAATAATGAAATCGGGGCTGAATCGGCTTTAAATAGGGCTGGAATCGGGGATCCACACGCCCCGTTGGACGCCCATGTGGATTTTTCACACGGGCGTGTGGAATTTCCACATGCCCGTGTGGATTCTGTGTTCTGCAGTTTTCTCGTCCGGCTGTGAACAGTGCTGCTACAATACTTCGCCACAATGTTGCTACAGTGCTTTGCTATAGTATCTGGCCTGAAATACTTCCCGAATCCATACTTAAGTTGAGTGGGTATCGAAGTAAACCGCAAGTGCACGGGTGTCGAAGTAATAATCCCAGATGAGTGGGTATCGTATCCACAGAGAGTAGGGAATAAAGACACTTAAGTTGTTTCTTTACTAATGTGGAAGATAAATAGTGATAAGTGTGACAAAATTTTAAATAACGAAGATAAAAGCAACAAGATAGAGAGCACAGGTAAAGGAGAAGGTAAGGCTATCGATAGAGATGGGGTACCCAGACATTGATCCGCCTAGGACAATCATTTCAAGTGCAAGAACCCTCTATTATACTTCCTAATTGATGCAACAATGAGTCGTGGAAATCCTTAATTACATGATCCCAAATCTATGGTCAACCATGCCTAACTCTATACATGTCCTAAAGGAGAGATTGAATAATCTCTCAACCTCACACTAGCATAGAATTGCAATGAGCTCTAGGGATTCCAAATGATAAACCCTATTCCTATGTATAGACCTAACCCTTTGGTCCAGGTGGAAGATCCCTAGCAACAATTAAGCCTTATGTTCTAAAATCAATTCAACGCTTCACTCTGTTGCACTCGCAACTAAGCCCCAGCGGAAGGTTATCCCTTAGCCCATTCACTCTACTACGGCCGCAAAGAACTCTTGGAACATGGAGGTAGGATAGATCACACCGGTGGGGAAAGATGACGCTCCGCTACCTCTCAACTCGCCCTCTCAACCCTCTCCAATCTAGCTTTGTCTAACTCTCATGGTGTGTCACTCACTCACAAGAGTTACCAACAAGAACTCTCAACCTTAGTGTCACTCTAGGGGAGTATTCACACAATCAAGTCTCCAAGATTGGAACTCACAATAAACATCAATTAATTGAAAGCATAATAAAGAGATTCGATGAAACGAATAGATCCTAGGGTTCACAAATACCCAAGTACCCACTAGGGGTTTAGCGCTCCATGGAGCTAGATACAATAAATGAAATCGAATGTAAAAACAAAGTATCTATAGAAAACCTCCTCGTTAGTCACGACGATGGTCTTATGGAGACTCCTCTACCTGTCGCCAGGGTCCCTTTGTCCGGCCTAGGATACACCTCGCCGGATCAGTGCCGATGAAAGCTCTCCCACTAACCTTCTTCCAAACGGCGCGTGATATCGGAGCCATAGATCCTCTCCAAAGCCCTAGCTAATACCTCTTACAACCCTAGCTGCCACCCTCTCTCAAGTTGGGGAAAAGTTGGAGAAAAGAATGCTAAAATCGGGGCTGAAATCTACTTTTAAAGGGTTGGAATCGGGAATCCACACGCCCATGTGGGTGCCCCTGTGGATTTTTCACACGGGCGTGAGGAATTTCCACACGCCCGTGTGGATTCTGTGTTTTCTTGTTTTCTCGGCCTGGTGTAAACAATGCTGCGGTATTTTTGCTACAGTGTTTTCTACAATACCCTGCTACAGTACCGGCCTGAAATTCGAATCCATACTTTCATCGAGGTAACGCAAACGGGCACACATTTACATCGTGGATCGCCTTGCTTCTTTAATAACGGACATGTTGGTGGAGATCTTGTTCTATATGCACAAGTCGGAATGCTTGAATGAGACAACCCTTGTGGCGCTCCAAATAGTTGTCCTAACTCGAGTACAAGGAGGTTAGCACACATTCCTGCATCTGGAACCCGATCTATGTCTTCGCGTTTGAACCTTAGCAAGGTTTCCTCCAAATTAGTGCATTACGACCCACATTGGCTTCTTTCTCTCATAATCGGCCTCACAATCCTACCTGCATAAAAGTAACATAAATACACCCATATTAGCATTAAAACCCGAGAAAAATAATGCTCAACATAAGGAAAGAACACTTCGTATTTTTATCACAGAAGCACTTATCTCCCCCATTTGAAGAAATATTACAATTATTACATGAATATGACAACTGATGTAAGGATTTATTTTAAAGATTATCATATATAGAAGTGTTTACAATTAAACCATTAATGCCTGAAAGTATTAGATACATTATTTCTATTCATGAAATTGAGAGTGCTTATATCACATACACAAAATTATTATATTATATCTAATGAAAATTCTTAGTCTTAAAAAAGCATGATTAATTTCTTTTGTGAGCATATATAAATGAGAAACATACTTGTAGATGATGTATTGTTTTTATATAGATGTACAAATCTTAATGAGTCTAAAATTTTATGTTGTTATCATGATGTAAGTTTTTTTTTTTTTTTAACTTGTAGATGGATAGACATAACATAGAGGATGACTTTTATGATGCTGGCATCACAATTATTGCCCCGGCTTTTGCTGTGACATTGCTTTTGCATAGTAAACGACGAAAAATTTGTAGAGAACCCTCTCGTGCTCGGTCGGAACTTAGAGAACAATATTAATCAAGACTAATAGATGGAAATGACACAACTAGTATCAATATGGTCCATATGAACAAATCAACCTTCTTCAATCTTTGCTCAATAATGAGGCGAAAGGGCCTTACGAGAGACACATTACACATCACCATTGAAGAGCAACTACTGATGTTCCTCCTCACCATAGGACATAACCAGCGTAATCGTGTCATCGCACATAATTTCCTCAGATCTAGTGAGATTGTTAGCAGGTATTTTAATCATGTTCTATACGCAATCGGACAATTGCGTGATGAATATATGCGGCCACCTAGTACACAAACTCCAATGTATATAGCATCGAGGTCCACACTATATCCTTATTTCAAGGTATTAAATTATTGATCTACTCAAATAAATTAATTATTCCAAAACTAGTTCTTAGTTACAATGTGTTAATGGTAGGATTATATTGGAGCTTTAGATGGGGCCCATATCTATGCTTCTGTTGCCGCATCTGAAGTTGCAGCATTTCGTGGGAGGAAACTATACCCCACACAAAACATTCTTACTGCTGTTGATTTTGACTTACGTTTTACCTATGTTCTTGCTGGATGAGAAGGTTCAGCACATGATGCTTTAGTTTTACGTGATGCACTTGAAAGACCAAATGGTCTATCAGTCCCTGAAGGTATATATTTTTTTAAGTTTATTGATATATAGTTTAGCATACATGATAGTAGTGTTAACCACAAACTTCGTATATTTTTAGGTAAATATTACTTGGTTGATGCTGGATATGCAATGAGGCTAGGTTTCATATCTCCATGTAGAGGTGTTAGATATCATCTCAAAGAATTTGGCTCAAGGACACCGGCAAACCATAAAGAACTTTTTAATCTTCGCCATTCATCAGCCCGTATCACCATTGAACAAGCTTTTGGTTCTCTTAAGGTGCGCTTCAAAATATTCTCATTGAGACCATTCTTTCCATTTAAAACTCAAGTTATTGGTGTTTTGGTAAAAGATGAAGAGTTAATGAAGTATTAGGTGGAGGACTTCTTTCAATCACTTCACAATGAAAGAGACTATTTTCCAAGGCCCATTTAGGTTGGTTTTTATTTATTTAATTTTTTATATGTATTTTATGATGATTGTTATGTATGTAGTATATTATACTAATGTTTTTCATAGGATGTTGCAGACTATGGGGCATCCCAAAGAGTTTACCAGTGTGACCACGATGAATGCAAGAGGTAACTAATAATACTAATATCATTATTTGTATATTGTTATTGTTAATTAGCTCACTATAGTAAAAATTGTTTTTTTTTTTCATATATGCAGGATTTTGAGTATTGAAGCCTCATTGCATTAAATTGTAAACTTAAGTGCTTGGAGTATGATGTGATTGACAATGAAATGGTTACCCTTTGCTTTTGAATATGTTTTTTGTGTTTGTGTTTATGTGCTCAGTCTAAACTCTTGTTAATTTGAATGTTTTAAAGCTTGAAACTATGAAGTTGGTAATGCTTAAATTATTAAATGATGATATAATTAAGTATGATTGTAAACTCTAAATTTTGACTATGTAATGATTACCTCCTTGATTTTGAATGTGTGGTTTTTGTGTGTATATGCATTGAGATATGAATGATGATCAAGTTCAAATCTAATGTTGTTTTGTTTGTAATTAGGTATTATAAAGAATATGCCTTTGATGAGATGTTACCAGCATGCAAGACATGAAAACTAGGTTTCTCATCCCCATTAAAGAAACAAATGAAACTTATATCAACATGTTAGTGTGAGTGATCCATACACATAGATATGGCCAAGTTAGATTGTTGTTTGCTAAATAACCATTAATGAATTAATTAGTAGTAATAATTATTTAGTATTATATTTACAAATGTTATATTTAATAATTATTAATAATAAATTAAATTAAATATTAATTAAATAATTGGATTAATTAATTTAATTAATAACCATTAATGAAACCTTATCAACCAATTAATTACTTAAATACAGTGCATTAATTAATAATGGAATTATCAACGATTTTTAATAATTAGTAATAATTAATGAAACTGTAATAATAAATTAATTAGTAATAATAATTATTTATTATTATATTTGCAAATGTTATGTTTAATAATTATTAATAATAAATTAAATTAATTAGTAATTAAATAATTGGATTAATTTATTTAATTAATAACCATTAATGAAATCTTATCAACCAATTAATTAATTAAATACAGTGCATTAATTAATAATTGAATTATCAACGATGTTTAATAATTAGTAATAATTAATGAAACTGTAATAATAATTTAATTAGTAATAATAATTATTTATTATTATATTTACAAATGTTATGTTTAATAATTACTAATAATAAATTAAATTAATTATTAATTAAATAATTAGATTAATTAATTTAATTAATAACCATTAATGAAATCTTTTCAACCAATTAATTCACTAGAAATTGGTTGATAATTCAATTATTAATTAAATTAATAATTTTTTTTATAAATTACTAATTATAAAATATAATATTTTGAAATATAATAATTAATAATATAAATAAATTAAATGCTAAAGTTAATAATTAATAAATATATAATAATTAATATATTATAACAATTTAATATGTAAGGAGGTAATCTTACCATGAGTAACCCTATCCTCAAAATACATCTAACCAAACATGTGTTTTTTAATTCCAGATTTACAAATTTTTTTCCAAACAAACATAAAATCTTATAATACAGTATTTTAGTTACATCCAACCAACAGAAGATTTGAATGCACTGTATTTTACAATCCAAGTATTTTCAGTTACATTATAAACAGAAATCCACTGTATTTAGAATTACATCAAACCAAACGCCACATAAGTGCATTATAGATTATATATCAAAGATTATAACTTTACAATAGTAAATCCTCACATCATAATCTTGGAGGGTTGAAAATGCAACTTTTTTCACTAAGGACTCCCATTGGATCTAGTGTATAGTGAAGTTATTATTATTATTTTTAATATGCTCGATTTTTTATTTTATTTTTTATTGTTAATTCTATTATAATTTTTTAATCCATGTGTACTTATTAAATCATGGGATTTCGTTAAATACTGAAATTATATTAATTTGTTTTTCTAAAATAATATTTTGCTATATAGAATAATAAACTTGTTCTGTATTACATAGACTATGAATGTTCTAAATTTCTTAATATAATTATATTCTTGTAAATTGATTTAAAAGTATAAAAATTAGTTATGATCAGTTCCCATTTAAAAGTATTAAAATGTTACCTAGAAAATGCATGCTAGATTTTTCCAAACCTGATAAGTTTAAGTTGAGTCAGTATTTTTGGCTTTCGGATAACGCACGTGACTTATGGTCTCCGCTAATTTGCACATCACATGTATTTTTTTTTTATTTTTTTGAGTTGTTATTTGGTTGATTAGTATCTCCTTTTGAGTTGGCTTTATCTTCAGATCGTCATCCATAAGATTATAGAAAAAAGCATAAATGTAAGAAAGGAAAATATCTAACCAATTAAACAACTCTTGCAGTGTTACAGTAATATTTTAAAGTAAGTACATTTAAGCACTTATCAAAATATCCTCATACCTAAATGTTTGCTTGTCCTCAAGCAAACAAGTCAAGAATAATAGAGAGGATGATAAGTGATTAAATGTATTACCTCCGGCTCAAAAATATGAGTCTTAAAAGTAATGGTGAGAATGAATTTAAAGATGTTAAGTTATGTTTAAGCACATGACAAGGTTGTGTCTCACCTCCTATCTTATTTTCCTTAATCTGAGTTAGCCTAGTGACTTCAATCAATATAGGTCTAGATGCCAATCATTCCATATACAATGATCATTGGGCCTTAAAACGCTAAGTGTACTTTCAATAGATAACTAAGATCCTTCTAATTCTTAATACAAAAAATTAAAAGCAAATAATACAAGACAAACAAATCAAACACACATTGATAAAATCATCCAATACATGGGCTTCTCCCAAGGTTCACCGGATCCGCTCCATTTATTCCTAGATCCTTGCATAAAGGTACAATTCTCCCCTTTGTTTCGTCTTGCAAAAGTCCTTCTATAGTCGGCGTACTATATAGATAATGGTGGAGATTGGTGGAAAGTGGTGGAGAATGGTGGAGAATAGTGGTGGAGGTGATGGAGTGTCTAAGGCAAATGTCTCCTTCCAGAAATCCCTAAAAAAAAAAAAAGCCTTATAACCATTCATTTTCCGATCTGTGCGAGGGGCATGCGGCACATGCCAGGCCACACAAATTCACTGGAGGAGATTTGCAGGCGTTCTGTGGGGAAAAATATGCTACTATAGTAACTGCCATTACAGTAACCGATGAATAAAATGCTCGAATGTGCGTGAACTTTGACAAATCATCTAAATTACATTGAAAAGAATCTCACTTTTACTCCGTATGATCCGCTAATATCCTGGAAAAAAGGAAAGAAAATACAGAGTAAAGGCATCAGAGTCCTATAAAATATGAATGAAAGTGCATAAAATATGTATACAAAAAAAATGATGTATTTAGACACTTATCAATCAGGTCATGCACAATTCCTTGAAAACAAATTAAGATAAACAAGATCATTAGAAAAACCCAAAAGACGGCTACCAATATGAACAACTCAAAATTCCAAAGATGGCATACATCCCGTAAAGCAAGAAGGGTACAACATGAAGCTCAAACACAAAATAAGATAAACAAAAATAATGTATTGAAATGAAATATAAAAACTAGTAAGATAAATAGTTTAGCGGAGAACTTCCCTTGCTAACTGTAACAAAAAGTACAAGTCCAATAGAAGTAAATGAAATATAAAGTCTAAATATGAAAAATAAAATGGAAATGTTAAAAAGTCAAAAGCAGCTCAGTCGGATTCGGACTCTTTGGATCAAGGTCGTCAGAATTAGAATCGTTAGAGCAGCAGCATCGGCAGGCTTATTCCTCTGTGTAGATCGTCCCTCGCTCTTTGAATCATCTCCACTCACGGAGTTAAAGGACTCGCATCCCTCAGACTTCAAATCAGTAGTATCGACTCCTACGTGTACTAGTGCAGGAGTAGGAGAGGACGGTGGAGGAGATAACTGGAGACTATTATGTGTAGCAATTGGAACAACACTCCGACCAAGTCATCACCGGAATGGTGGTGAACTCGGTAGTATCGAAGGAGAGCGAGAAGTGATAAGTGCTTGTGTGATAAGAATGCGAAGTGTTATTTCCTTATGTTGAGCATTACTTTTAGCAGGTTTAAGCGCTAATACATGTGCACTTTTGTTCTTTTGCATGCATGTAGGATTGTGAAGCTAAGTATTGAGAAAAGAAGCCAAAACTAGATCGTAAACACATTATTTGGTGGAATCTTTTAAGGAACCAACGTGAAGACACAAGTAGGACACCAAGATATATGAATATGTGCCAACCTCCATGAATTCAAGTCACTACAATGAGTTGGAGGGGGACAAAGACAGTCATATTTGCGTATCCCGACTTGTGCATTGATAACAAGACCTCCGCCAATGAAGCTTTTGATTGAAGAAGACGTTCGATCTACGACATAAACGTGTGCCCGTTTATATTGCCTCGATGAAAAGCATGGAATTGGGAGTGCTTTGGCCGAGTAATTGACACGTCCGTATATGCGTGTAAATAGCAAGTGCACGGGTGTCGAAGTAATAATCCCAAATGAGTGGGTATTGTATCCACAGAGAGTAGGGAATAAAGACACTTAAGTTGTTTCTTAACTAATGTGGAAGATGAATTGTGATAAGTGTGACAAAATATGAAATAACGAAAATAAAAGCAACAGAGAGAGCACTAGTAAAGGAGAAGGTAAGGCAATCGATAAAGATGGGGTACCCAGACATTTATCCGGCTAGGACAATCGTTTCAAGTGCATGAACCCTCTATTATACTTCCTAATTGATGCAACAATGAGTCATGGAAATCCTTAATTACATGATCCCAAATCTAAGGTGAACCATGCCTAACTCTATACATGTCCCGGAGGAGAGATTGAATAACATCTCAACCTCGCACTCGCATAGAATTGCAATGAGCTCTAGGGATTCCAAGTGATAAACCCTATTCCTATGTATAGACCTAACCCTTTGGTCCAAGTGGAAGATCCCTAGCCACAATTAAACCCTAGGTGCTAAAATCACTTCAACGCTTCACTCCGTTGCACTCGCAACTAAGCACCAGCGGAAGGTCATCCCTTAGCCCATTCACTCTACTATGGCCGCAAAGAACTCTTGGAACGTGGAGGTAGGATAGATAACACAAGAGGAAAAAGGGAACGCTCTGCTACCTTTCGACTCACTCTCTTAACCCTCCCCAATCTAGCTTTGTGTAACTCTCATGGTGTGTCACTCACTCACAAGAGTTACCAACAAGAACTCTCAACCCTAGTGTCACTCTAGGGGAGTATTCATACAATCAAGTCTCCAAGATTAGAACTCACAATAAATATCAATTAATTGAAAGCATAATAAAGAGATTAAATGAAACAAATACATTCTAGGGTTCACAAATACCCAAGTACCCACTAGGGGTTTAGCTCTCCATGGAGCTAGATACAATCAATGAAATCGAATGTAAAAACAAAGCATCCATAGAAAAGCCCCTCGTTAGTCGTGGCGATGGTCTTGTGGAGAGTCCTCTACTCGTCGCAAGGGTCCTTTTGTCCGGCCTAGGATACAACTCGCCGGATCGGTGCTGATGAAAGCTCTCCCACTAACCTTCTTCTAAACGGCGCGCGATGTCAGAGCCATAAAACCTCTCTAAAGCCCTAGCCAATATCTCTCAAAACCTTAACCGTCCCCCTCTCTCAAGTTGGGGAAAAGATGGAGAAAAGAATGCTGAAATCGAGGGCTGAAATCGGCTTTTAAAGGGCTGGAATCGGGAATCCACACGCCCATGTGTGCGCCCCTGTAGATTTTTCACACGGGCGTGTGGAAATTTCCACACGCCCGTGTGGATTCTCTCTTTTCCTGTTTTCACGACCGGCTATAAATAGTGCTGCTGCGATATTTTGCTACAGTGTTTTCTACAATAACCTGCTACTGTACCGGCCCAACAAGCACAAATAAGAAATAAAACTATTTTGATCCTTTTTTTTTGAATTAACGAAAGAAACAACTATACTTAGTCCCTTTAACATCAAACTTGAGTTTCCAAAAGGGTTTCAAGAGTGAGAAGTACAACAAGTGTTAAACGGGCAAAAATTCCTACAAATTCAATCAAAAACTAGAGCATGAGGATATTCAATGTTAAAAATTCTCCTAAACTCATGAATACAATCATTGCAACTAAGGTGAACCGCCATTGGCTATATAAACATGTATATCAATCAAAACTAATATAAAAGATGTGTGTACTATAAAACTCCACCCCACACTTAAGTTGTACATTGTCCCCAATGTACTCATGTAAGCTCACTCATAATGTATATCAATTAAATTCAAATGTGGGATAAGCAATCCAAACAATACTCCCTTGACTCCTAGTGTTGCATTTGATGGAGCTAATCCTTGGGAGTGTTGTTCCAACGGGTTGTGAAGCTCACACGGCCAAGTGTCGAAACACCTTGACCTTGCCCATGACAAAGTTCTCAATTCCCATGATGACAAGACCATCTGCAGGTATACATGAGGGGTTTAGTGAAGCTCAATAAAAATAAAACAACTCGAGTATGTAAAAGATAAAATAAGAAATAAAACTCGAGACAGAAAAATAAAAGATAAACTCAAAAGGGGAGTCCTTTCTGAGAATACCAATCCAAAATATAAGTGTAAAAGTAAAAGAAATGAAAAAAAACAAATCAAATGTCGGTGTCGTGCTTTGGCTCCTTTTCTGCTGCTGGTCCTGGTGATGAAGTACATGGTGGGTCAATCGATGCTGGAATGGGGGATGGAGGTGCTGGACATGCCGGGGGAGTTCTCGGCCACAGGATAAATAACGAGGTGATGTCTCCCTCTAAAATCCGCTGTAACATGTCAAAACGTGCCATGAACTCTGTATGCATGTGTGGCCTGCGTAGCCCGAATCTCAGCAATCTTTGCTCGGGCCTCAACAAGCTTTGTCCGTATCACCCCAACAGCACTCTCGAGCCACTAAAAACTATCATGGGCTCGAGACGATGAAAATATGCATAGTAGGGGTGGATTTTCTGCCATATGAGGTGCCTCGGTCTCCATCGGTGTTGAATGAGGCTCGGGGGTAGGCTCGGAATCCTCGGCATCATCACCCTCCTCCTCGGCTATCTCCGGAACTGGTAACACCAGAGCATAAACCCCCGTCCAAACCCTACGAACCATGCCCATCAATCTCATCGTCTCCAGACTCAGGGGCGTAGGTATACTTATCTTCTCGGCCCCACGAATCACGCCCAAGAAACCTATACCCACAGTCAATCTCGTAATGTATGGACCCGAGAAGATCGCTCCCAATCTGGCATACTGGCCCTGATGTCGAATGTACTCAGCGATAATGTGCCCTAGATGGATCGGTATGCGCTGCATCATCGAATACAAGTACAGAAGCTGCTGCTGGCTCAGAACGCCAGTGCTATCACCACGGCCATTCACCAACTTGCTCATGATGGCATGTAGATATCGATACACATGTCAGGAAAGACACTTGGCCTTAGACACCCCCGGCTCATACTGGCCCTGACCATATAATACTCTGTAAGCTCTTACGGGGTCAAGGCTCCAGGATAATCTGTCGGTAACTGAGAATACTCCTCAGTGTTTGTAAATGCCTCCTCGTACAAACTGAGTAGAACTGAGAACTAAGTGATACTCAGACTATAGTGATATCCAAGTGCTCTGAACTGAACGACATCAAGGCTGCTGAATCTCGGATAGGATCTGTCGAACTCGAATGACGACAAGATCTCCAGCGTAAGCTCATGGATGGCTGTCTCTCTAATCGACAACAACTGCCTCCAATCACCTACCAACTAGAGATCCTCGACCTCATCGTTGAACTCATCTCCCTGCCGTAAATCTCTCAGTATGCTCGTGTCTAAGAATCGAGTCTGTCCGAACCCAAGTCTCGACAAACGCTCGAAACGGGCCTGATGCTCAGGTATAGTGAATCTCATACCCTTGGACTCAGGAGATGACTCATACGGTCACTTATCAGCTTGCTTCTTTGACCTGGGTACCATAATCTATAAAATTTGAAAGAAAACCGATCAAACATGTTAATTAAGCAATGCTGCGGAAATCCACATGGTCGTGTGGAATTTCCGTACGCTCGTGTGGATCCACGGGGAATGAAAAAGGTACGGCCACGCCTAAAAAAAAATGCACCATTAAATCACTTTTAACTTCATTCTAAACATGCATACTAATTCTAATTATAGAAACCAAGCATTATTCACCAGTTTCATCGATTAAAATTAATAATTTGTGAAAAGAACAAAAGATAGGGCCTATCGATCAGTTGAAGTGGAAAACCTTGAAGCCGCCGGAAAACCACGCTAACATCCCTCCAAATACGGCAGTACAAAGTTGGGAAGAAGTGTGAGGGTGCTCTCAGGCGGAGAGGGAGTGTAGGAATGAGAAGAAATGATGATCCTTTAAAAAGGACTCGCGCCTCTTGGCGTTCTGTACAACCGCACGGGCGTGTGGAAATTACCCATGCTCGTGCGCCTCCACACGAAAGCTTGACAGGGGCAGGTGCAGACCCCTGTGCACTCTCGGAAAACACTTACTGCCTCTGAATGTAAATACACGGGTGTGTGTGAAATACCCACGCCCATGTGCCCGACCCACAGGGGTTGCCGCACGCCCATGTGGCTTCTCTGCCCACCCAAGAAGAATCGCTAAGTGTTTCACACGCTCGTGTGGAAATTCTGCACGGGGGTGGGTATTCACAAGCCCAACTCACAGGGGCAGCCGTACGCCCCTGTGTCTTCTCTGGATGGAGAGAACTCGTCTGTAGGGATCCGCACAGGCGTGTGGAAATTACCCACGCCCGTGCGTATTTCACAAGTTCGACCACAGGGGTGAGTCCACTCTCCTGTGTGCTTTCGGGATAGTTTGCCAAGTCTCTACAGGAAACCACATGCTCATGCGGAAATTACCCACGGGCGTAAGAGAATCACAAGGTCATTCACAGGGGTGAGTCCATGCCTCTGTGCCTTCTTTGGATGAGCTCACAATACAAAACCACGGGCGTGTGTTAATTTCACATGCCCGTGTGTTTTCTCTGGATGCCTTAGAAAACTCTGCAGGCTCTGCAGAAAATTTCTGAACATGTTTACGCACTCAGAGCCTGCCCTAATATGCAAACTATACCAGTGAGAAACATGATAGATAGCTCAAACGACCAAAACTTCATCAAATTCACATGAAAACACACAGTGAAATTACAAGTCCACGAGAAAATCACAGCAAAAGCATCTACAAATCAAGACACCAACACTCAACAATTTATTCAAGCAAACACTAAACTACCAAATTAAGAAAACAGTAAACACTTGGGTTGCCTCCCAAGAATTGCTTGTTTAACGTCACTTAGCTTGACGTACCTTGTCTTACCTCACAGGGGCTCATAGATGAAGGTTGCCCTCTTACCCATGACTTGGAAACATGATGAGCAAAGTTTCTTGAAGGTAGAGGGGGAATTATCAGACTTGGGACCACCTAGCAATGATTCATCCAATTTATTCGGTTCGCACACATCTCCAAAAGCCTTGGAGAGTTTCCGGTGGCGTCTCCTAGCCCTCTTCATCTTCCAGAGCACCTTCTTCATGATCCCCGGGGTAGATGGTACTTCTTCCGTCAAACCAAGCATCATGATTCCTTCGTTGTCCATCTCTTGGTCAAACAAACCCTTGTACGGGTCCGGATTGAACATTTCCTGCATATATTCATCAATAATCTCATCAGTAGTGTCTAGAAAATACAAAGTATTATCGAAATCAAGAGAATTCCACATGGCTTGAGCAAGGCAGTATGTGAGCTTGTCATCTCCAACTCTCAATGTTACCTCTCCGCTGTCCATGTCAATCAATGCTTTGGAAGTCTGCAAGAATGACCTCCCAGGTATCAGGGTATATCTGTATCCTCATCGACGTCTAGCACCACAAAGTCTACAGGAAATATGTAGTTGTCCACCTTGACAAGCACGTCTTCAATAATACCCCTCGGATGTCTCACTATTCGATCCGCCAATTGCAAAGTCATCCGAGTGGGTATAGGCTCTCCCAAGCCCTAGCTTCTGAAAGAAGGTGTATGGCATGATGTTGATACTGGCCCTTGAGTCCGCCAATGCCATTTCTTCACCCAAATTGCCAATGTTACACGGAATAATGAAACTTGCCAGGTCTTTCTTCTTATTCAGCATATTTTTTTGCAACACCGCCGAGCAAGAAGCATCTAAGATCACTGAAGCACTATCCTCCAACTTCCTCTTGTTGGTTAACAAATCTTTCAAGAATTTTGCATACTTAGGCATTTGAGCCAATGCCTCAACAAAAGGAATATTGATGTGGAGTTGTTTGAACAAACTCAGGAACTTCTTCTACTATTCATCCCCTTGGTCATTCTTCAATCTAGAGGGATAAGGGATTCTTGGCTTGAAAGGTGGGGGTGCCACCTCACCCGGTGCAAGTAGTCACGACCACCACACTATTCGAGGTTAGGAGATCTAACTTCTTACTCAATGATTCTACTTGAGCCGCCAATGAAGTTACTGCATCTATCTCATGGAGGCCGCCCACCTTTTCCTTCTCCCTAGCATTCCATTGGTAGTTGTTTAACCCAATTTCTTTAATTAGTTGACAAGCCTCACCGTGCGTCTTGCTACCTAAGGTACCTCCTGCTGCTGAATCCAAGAGTTACCTTGTACTCGGATTTAAACCGTTGTAAAAGGTCTGAACAATCATCCACTCTGGGAATCCATGTTGAGGACACTTTCTGAGGAGCTCCTTGAACATTTCCCACGTCTCAAATAGAGACTCCAATTCCAATTGTACAAAGGATAAGATCTCATTCCTAACCTTTGCAGATTTTTCGGGATGAAATAACGGGCAAGAAAAGCTTCTACCATCTCCTCCCATATGGTAATTGATGCTCTAGGTAATGAGTGTAGCCACTGCTTCACTCTTCCTTTCAAGGAAAATGGGAAGGCTCTCAACTTGATGGCATCATCCGTTACCCCATTTATCTTAAGCATGTCGTACACCTCCAAAAAGTTCTCTATATGAATGCTTGGATCCCTATCGGCCAAACCATTAAACTGTGCGGATTGCTGCAACATGTGGATGAATGCTGGCTTTAGCTCAAAGTTCTGAGCTGTAATTGGGGAAAGCACAATGCTCGATTGTATCGCCAATACTGAAGGTCTGGCATAATCGGATAATGTCCGCTGCTGCTCATTCTGTTCTGCCATGTTTTCAGATTCTTCTACTTCCAAATCAGCTAGATTAGACTGTTCTTGTAGAGGTTCTTTCCCTTTTCTTTTAAGTGTATGTTCGAGCTCGGGATCTCCTTCAATCAATATCGAACGGTTCCCTCAAGTCATAACCTGGAGCAGCACCAAAAGAAAGAAAACAAAATCAAAACGGTGATAGAAAAGAAGATATGAAATAGAATGAATGAATAGCTAAGAAAACAAAGTGCAAAGTATCTCTAAACTCCTACTCCCTGGCAACGGAGCCAAACACTTTACACGTCCGTATATGCGTGTAAACCAAAAGTGCACTGGTGTCAAAGAAATAATCCCAGATGAGTGGGTATCGTATCCATAGAGAGTAGGGAATAAAGACACTTAAGTTGTTTCTTAACTAATGTGGAAGATGAATAGTGATAAGTGTGATAAAATATGAAATAACAAAAATAAAAGCAACAAGATAGAGAGCACAAGTAAAGGAGAAGGTAAGGCAATCGATAAAGATGGGGTACCTAGATATTGATCGGCCTAGGACAATCGTTTCAAGTGCAAGAACCTTCTATTATACTTCCTAATTGATGCAATAATGAGTTATGGAAATCCTTAATTACATGATCCCAAATCTAAGGTTAACCATGCCTAACTCTATACATGTCCCGGTGGATAGATTCAATAACATCTCAACCTCGCAAGCGCATAAAATTGCAACGAACTCTAGGGATTTCAAGTGATAAACCCTATTCCTATGTATAGACCTAACCCTTTGGTCCAGGTGGAAGATCCCTAGACACAATTAAGCCCTAGGTGCTAAAATCACTTCAACGCTTTACTCCGTTGCACTCGCAATTAAGCCCCAGCGGAAGGTCATCCTTTAGCCCATTCACTCTACTATGGCCACAATGAACTCTTGGAACGTGGAGGTAGGATAGATCACACAAGAGGGGAAAGGGGACACTACCCTACCTCTCGACTCACTCTCTCAACCCTATCCAATCTAGCTTTGTCTAACTCTCATGGTGTGTCACTCACTCACAAGAGTTACCAACAAGCACTCTCAACCCTAGTGCCACTCTAGGGGAGTATTCATATAATCAAGTCTCCAAGATTGGAACTCACAATAAACATCAATTAATTGAAAGCATAATAAAGAGATTTAATGAAACGAATATATCCTAGGGTTCACAAATACCCAAGTGCCCACTAGGGTTTTAGCTTTCCATGGAGCTAGATACAATAAATGAAATCGAATGTAAAAACAAAGCATCCATAGAAAACCCCCTCGTTAGTAGTGGCGATGGTCTTGTGGAGAGTCCTCTACTTGTCGCAAGGGTCCCTTTGTCCGGTCTAGGATACACCTCACCCGATCCGTGCCGACGAAAGCTCTGCCACTAACCTTCTTCCAAACGGCATGTGATGTTGGAGCCGTAGAACCTCTCCAAAGCCCTAGCCAATATCTCTCAAAACCCTAGCCGCCACCCTCTCTCAAGTTCGGGAAAAGATGGAGAAAAGAATGCTGAAATTGGGGCTAAAATCGGCTTTTAAAGGGTTGGAATCTGGAATCCACACGCCCATGTGGGCCCCCTGTGGATTTTTCACACGGGCGTGTGGAAATTCCACACGCCCATGTGGATTCTCTGTTTTCCTGTTTTCTTGGCCGGATGTAAACTGTGCTGCTGTGGTATTTTTGCTAAATTGTTTTCTACAATACGTTGCTACAGTACCGGCCTGAAATACTCCCGAATCCTTACTTTCATCGAGGTAACGCAAACGGGTACACATTTACGTCTTGGATCGCCTTACTTCTTTAATAACGGACATGTTGGTGGAGATCTTGTTCTATATGCACAAGTCAGAATGTTTGAATATGACTGCCCTTGTGCCCCTCCAAATAGTTGTACTAACTCGAGTATGAGGAGGTTAGCGCACATTCCTGCATCTGGACCTGACCTATGTCTTCGCATCGGAACCTTAGCAAGATTTCCTCCAAATTAGTGCATTATGACCCACATTAGCTTCTTTCTCTCATAATCGGCCTCACAACCCTACCTGCATGAAAGTAACCTAAATACACCCATATTAGTGTTAAAACCCGAGAATAGTAATGCTCAACACAAGTAAAAAACACTTCGTATTCTTATCGCACAAGCACTTAACAGTAATGTAGCAGGGTACTACAGCATATCATTATAGCAAAGTACTGTAGCAATTGTTGTTCACAGCTGGCCAGAAAATAGATTTCCAGAGAATCCACACGGGCGTGTGGAAATTCCATAGGCCAGTGGGAAGAATCCACAGGGGCGTAGTGGATTCCCAATTCCAGCCCTATTTTAGCCGCGATTCAGCCTGATTTTAGGGATCTTTTTCCCCTCTTATCTTCCACTTTTTCTCCATCATTTGGGAAGCCGTCGGCTAGAGTTTGGAGAGGCTTTTAGCAAGTCTTTGGAGTGGTTTGAGGGATTTGACACCGTAATTTGCTTGGAAGAAGGTTATTGGGGGAGCTTTCATCGGCATAGATCCGGCGAGGTGTGCCCTAAGCGGGATAGGGGGACCTTTGGAGAAGACTTGGCTACTCCACAAGACCTTCAGCACAACTACCGAGGGGGTTTTTCTTATGGAACACTTGTTTTTACTTTCGATTTTGTTGTTGATTGTATTGTGCTCCATAGAGAGCTAAACCTACTAGTGGGTACTTTTATTTTGTAAACCCAAGGATGTTATTATTTCATTGATCTTTTATTATGCTTTCCTTAATTGATGTTTTAATTGAGTTCCAATCTTGAGTGCTTGTTTAATGATTTATCCCTTAGAGTGACGCTAGGGTTGAGAGTCCATCTTGGTAACCATTGTAGATGAGTGACACACTATGAGGGTTAGACATTGCTTGATTAGAGAGGGTTGAGAGGATGAGTCGAGAGGTAGTGGAGCGTCCCCTTTCCCCTCCAGTGTGATTTATCATACCTCTATTTCCTTGAGTTCTTGGCGGTCACAATAGAGTGAAGTTCTAGAGGATGAACTCCGCTGAGGCTTAGTTGCGTGAGCAACAGAGTGAAGCGTTGAAGAGACTCTAGTGTCTGGGGCTTAGTTGTGACTAGGGGCCTTTCGCCTGGACCAAAGGGTTAGGTCTATACATAGGAAGAGGGTTTATCACATGGATTCCCTAGAACTCCATACAACTTTACATAGTTTGAGGTGTTGAGATTGAGCAATTTCTCCGCCTGGACATAGTATAGAGTTAGTCAAAGTTAACCTTAGATTTGGGACCATGTTCATAAGGATTTCTATGCCTCATTGAGCATTGATTAGGAAGTATAATAGTTGGTCTTGCACTTGAAACATTAATCCTACGGGGAGCATTGCCCGAGTACCCCACTTCTATTGATTTCCTTACCTCTCACTTACCTTTTCCTTTCATTCTTGTTTCTATTTATCTTTGGTTTCATTACATTTTATCAACATTATCATTGTTCACTTTCACATGGTTGACACGTCCGAATATGCATGTACACCGCAAGTGCACGGGTGTCGAAGTAATAATGTCAGATGAGTGGGTATCGTATCCACAGAGAGTAGGCAATAAAGACATTTAAATTATTTCTTAACTAATGTGGAAGATGAATAGTGATATGTGTGACAAGATTTAATTCTCAAGAGTAAAAATAACAAGAAAGAGAGCACAAGTAAAGGAGAAGGTAAGGCAATCGATAAAGATGGGGTACCCGGGTATTGTTCCGCCTTGGACAATCGTTTCAAGTGCAAGAAACCTTTATTATGCTTCCTAATTAATGCAATAGTGAGTCATGGAAATCTTTAATTGCATAGTCCCAAATCTAAGGTCAACCATGCCTAACTCTATACATGTCCCGAAGGAGAACTCGAATAATCTCAACACCTCGTACTCGTATAGAATTGCAATGAGCTCTAGGCACTCCAAGTGATAAACCCTATTCAATGTATAGACCTAACCCTTTGGTCCTGGTTAAAGATCCCTAGCCATAATTAAGCCCTAGATGCTAAAATCACTTCAACGCTTCACTCCGTTGCACTCGCAACTAAGCCCAAGCGGAAGGTCATCCCTTAGCCCATTCACTCTACTATGGCCGCAAAGAACTCTTGGAACGTGGAGGTAGGATAGATCACACCGGAGGGGAAATAGGACACTCCGCTACCTCTCGACTCACCGTCTCAAACCTCTCCAATCTAGCTTTGTCTAACTCTCATGGTGTGTCACTCACTCACAAGAGTTAGCAACAAGAACTCTCAACCCTAGTGTCACTCTAGGGGAGTATTCATACAATCAAGTCTCCAAGATTGGAACTCACAATAAACATCAATTAATTGAGAGCATAATAAAGAGATTCAATGAAACGAATACATCCTAGGGTTCACAAATACCCAAGTGCCCATTAGGGTTTTAGCTTTCCATGGAGCTAGATAGAATCAGTGAAATCAATGTAAAAACAAAGCATCCATAGGAAACCCCCTCGTTAGTAGTAGCGATGGTCTTTGGAGAGTCCTCTACTCATCGCAAGGGTCTCATTGTCCGGTCTAGGATACACCTCGCCGGATTGGTGCCGACGAATGCTCTCCCACTAACCTTCTTCCAAACGGCGGGTGATGTCAGAGCCGTAGAACATCTCCAAAGCCCTAGCCAATACCTCTCAAAACCTAGCCGCAGCCCTCTCTCAAGTTGGGGAAAAGATAGTGAAAAGAATGCTGAAATCAGGGCAGAAATCGGTTTTTAAAGGGCTGGAATCAGGAATCCACATGCCCCTGTGAGCGCCCCTGTGGATTTTTCACATGGGAGTGTGGAATTTCCACACGCCCATGTGGATTATCTGTTTTCCTGTTTTCTCGGGCGGCTGTGAATAGTGCTAGTACAGTATTCTTGCTATAGTTTTTCTGCAGTACCCTACTACAATACCGGCCCGAAATATTCCCTAATCCATGCTTTTATCGAGGTAACGCAAACGGGCACACGTTTACGTCGTGGATTGCTTTGCTTCTTCAATAACGGACATGTTGGTGGAGATCTTGTTATATATGCACAAGTTGGAATACTTGAATGTGACTGCCCTTGTGCCTCTCCAAATAGTTATACTAACTTGAATACGAGGAGGTTGGCACACATTCCAGAATCTCGAACCTGACTTATGTCTTCGTGATTGCTTCCCCGCAAGTGTACGGGATCGCCAAGTAATACCTCGTGTGAAGACACGAGGATCGTATTCCACGGGGCTAAGGATCTCCTATTACTCCTTCTCGAGCTATTATCTAGCCTAAGATCTCAAGTGATGGCTTTTTACTCTACTAAATGTAATTAAAGCTAAAATGAGATTATGACCAAATTAGAGAGAACAAGCAATAAGCAAGCAAGAAAATATATGAGATGCAAAGACCTATGGATGACGATCCCCTTGAGGGGTTATCATGCAACATGGATGATGATCTAAAGATGCAAGGGTAAAATGGACCATGAGATTCCAAGATTAGAACAACCCCAATTTCTCGGCAATTGAACCCTAATCCCATACAAACATAGATAGGAATTTCTTCCAAATCCACATTCCTACGATTGCATTGAGTACGAGGAAATCTCACTTAGGATTAAACTTACTCTTCTTCGGATTAAACCTACATGGAGGGCTACCAAACACCCGATTTCTCGGCGTGATGATACAAGTATCCCCTTCTAATCTATTCATGATCTAATACATGCGAGCAAGTCACAACTACATGCATCACTCATAAAAGAGCTACGGATTTCTCCTTAGTGTAGCACTTCGCATGAAAACAATGGATTAAATCTCAAAATTACCCAAGCATGGAATTAACAAGTTATCATCCAACATACATGATAAAACCCCCCAAGGTTCACCAACGCCCAGTGGCCTTGGGGGTCTAGTGTGTCATCATCCCACAACAAGCAATACAAACAAGCAAAACATGAAATAAAAGCATAAATGACACTCCCTAGATGAAATGGTGGAGGAGGAGGTGAAGAATGTGCCGAATGATGCTTTCCCCTCCAAAGGAGTGCCAAATGTCTTCTTCCTTCGAATCGTGGTAAATCTCCCCTTGAATGATGTTGCCTTCTTGCCTTGAGAGTCTTAGACTTTGGGCTTGAATGATCTTCTAGCTTCCTTGCCCTTCTTCTCCTTCACAAGGTCACCCAAAATCTCCTAAGTGATCTCCCCAAAATCGGCCAAGAAAAGGTCCAGCCAAAATGTCCTTTGCTCTGCCCTAAAAGTTGGTATTTATATCCCTGAGTCATACGGGTCATATGGGGGTCGTATAGCACTCAAAAACCCTAGATTCGCGATCCATACGGGGTGCATATAGCCCCCATATTGGGTAGTATGGAAATCTAGGCAAACACTCCAAATCATTCCGCTGCTACAGTACATACGGCCCCATACTGGGTAGTATGGGGGTAGTATGAAATTCCTGTTTTCTTCTCTTTTGGCCCAAATGATATCTTCTTGTTCTCCATGGCTTCCTTATGCCCTACAAAGCAAATAATAGATGATTAAGCATAAAACGGGCATTAAACCTCACAAAATACATGCAAAGTGAATACGATATATACATGAAAACATCTACATTTAGACAATTATCAAATATCCCCAAGCAATCAACTCATGAAAGATAAAGAGACTGACAAGTGGCTAAATGCATTACCTCTGGCATCAAGTAAACATAAAACTCCAAAAGTAATGGACAATGATACATAGATGTTGAGTTATAGTCAATAAGCATAATAAAAATATCCTGTCTCACCCGTTATATGTCTGTGCCGTGTGAGTGAATCTTATATCAAATATGCCCTGATCTAGTCTAGCCTAAGGACCTCAATCAGTACAGCTCTGGATGCTAATCACTCCACTTACAAAGAATACTAAGTCTTAAACTACTAAGTGCTACTTCAATGGCCAAAGTAAGATCCTTCTAATTCTATAGCTTGAAACTAAATCCACTTTCTTCTCAAAACCTTTGGTAGTTACTCAAAAAAAGATCACTAGGTTTTTATTTTTCATTTCATCATTCATTTCTTTTTTTCTCGAGTCCGACTAACGTAGACTGCAAGAAAATCATTTTTGAAATCTTTCTGGAGGGTACACATGCTGGTTAGGCACAAGAGCCACCCAACTACTCGATTACAGTCCACATAGACGCATTCATGCTTCAATAGCAGAGGAATACTGACATAGACTCATTTTTTTTTTTTACATTCACCCTAGATCACATCTTCAGAGTACACTACATGCCACAAAACTAGGATTAGCTCAACAAGACTTAGAAGTTCTTAAGAGTCCATTGAAGGAAAGAACTTAGTGTTCTAAGGCCAAGTACTCAAAGTAGTGTGTTACGCAAACAAGAGAGTTAGAGAGTAGTCACATTGGCTATTCCCAGGGCATCGACAAAAAAGTCAGTGCACATGACAATACTAGGGGTAAAACAGGATTCAATAAAGCATAGAAACAAGTAACTCACATCAATCATTAGTCCAAGCTAAAAGAATCTTACAAGAATGAACAAAGCCATCATAGGTAAGACTAGCATGTAGCAAATGATCCTAATACATGAAATACACCCATCCCAACACTTAGTGTTGTACATTGCCCTCAATGTACACTAATCATGAAAAACATGCAAGATGAAGCAATGCAAATAATAAAGGAGGGTGAAAACGAACTCCCCGGTTCAACTTGTGCTCGTCGTGAGGTAGGTCATGAGAAAATGTGTGGTGAGCAATACATGTCCCGTCCGACCTCCATTAAAACCAGGAAAGCTCACCAAATTCCCTTAATGCCCTGCGAGGCAAAAAGGGGACATCATCATTCCACAAAGATTTAAAAATACAAGCACAAGGGGAAAACTAGAGAGTAGTCAACAAAAACACAAAGATAAAAATAAACTAAAGTTTGACAACACAAGTCGGTAGGGTAGAACCATGCCAACTCAACAAAATACAAAAACAAAGCAAGCAAAAGTAAACAATATTTGTCCAAGCTCCAACAAGCTGCTACTCATCACAATCTGGTGCTGGTGGTGGTGGCATGGCGGTAGAAGAAGTGGCCACAGTGTGCGAGGATGAACCACAGTAGGAGGTGAGGAAATGGTGAAGATCTGCCTCGAGCCGGCGCTATCCCTCAATGATCTGGTGAAGCTGGCCACGAATCTCACGCTGCTCCTGATGCACAGCCTGAACCTCGCCCTCAATCCCCTTCAGTCTCATGTTGAAGTCAGGTAAAGATGTAGCGCCGGGGGTAGGAGCAGGTGCGCCCTCAGGATCTAACTCTATGTGCTCAGTCTATCGCTGACTAGACTCACCAGTGGCCTAGTGGCGTGTGGGTCTGCCACGTACGATCACCAAGCCTATCGCCCGTATCTGGGTTGGTTCGAGGGGTACTGTACCTCCTACAATGATCATGCCTTGCGTCTGCTCAAGTAAACCCATGCCACAGATCAATCTAGTCACATAGGGCCCAATAAATATAGCTCCCAATCGTGTATACGAGCCCTGGTGAAGAAATACATCGGCGACAAGGTGGCCAAGGTGAGTAGGGCGTCGCTCGAAGATGCCATACATCGTATAAATATCGGCTTGAGTGACAACCCCTTTGCTATCGGCCCGGCCCCAAATAGATCTAGCAATCAAAGCATGAATGAATCTGTGTGCGGGGTCAATCATGCGCGAGGCCTTTCGTGTTTGATCATCACCCGTCAAAGTTGCCCAATAGTTGCTTCGACCCACTCCACTTGGGAGATCAAGCTTAAGACGTTTACCGGGCATGGAGTTGATAAACTCATAATCATAAATCCCCAAGTACTTGTCAAAATCCAAGTGGTGCATAGTACGCTTTCTTCCAAAAGCTTGAAAACGGATGGTGATAATTTTCCTATTCCACACGGAATGTCCATCTTGTTGTGCCTCAAATGTACTCAAAACCTCCAAGGTTAATTGACGAAAGGTTGGCTCGTATATGGCAAAAAGCTTGTCCCAACAATTTTTTGATAGCCATTACCTTACTTGACTTGCCATCCCAAGGTTCTCCACAAGTCCCCACTGAAGGTAGCACAATGTTCCAAATGGTTTTGTTTTCAATTGATCATATCTCTCTCGATGATGGGATAACTTGAAGACGGGCTCATCGGGTGTAGAGGAGGGCCCGGTGGTCCTTGGGCGCTTGGAGGTGAGCCGTTTTGTGTTAGGCATCCCTACAACGAAGATAAACTTTGTTCAAGCTCATAGGGATACAAGATAAAGCAAATGAAAATGCTAGAGGTAGAGGAAACACATGAAAAATCAAAATTTTAAGTTCATACGGCGGTATGGGGGCCGTATGGTCACTATTTATGCGGCAAGAGTCTCCCCTAAATTCAAAGCATCGAAAATTTTTACATAAAATTGAAGGAAAATTCATCCATGACATTCACATCATTCAAACCAAGCAAAATGCTAAAGAAATTCCACAAAATCTCCAAGAATGCCCAAGAAATGAGAAAGATAAAACTAGGGCATAGAAAAAGCATACCGATGAAATCTTGAGAAAACAAGCTTTAAACTCGGGGAAAAGCACTAGATCGACGTCTCAAATGGATGAGGAGAAGATTTAGGAGAAAAAATGAGGAGATTTGGCCAAGAAATGAGTGAGAAAGAAGAGAAAAAAATTGGTGGAAAAAGAGAGAAAAGAAGAGAATGGAAGAGAGAGAGAGAGAGAGAGAGAGAGAGAGAGAGAGAGAGGTTAAATGGGGGCGACCCATACGGCCCCGTATGTGGGCCGTATGGGCCAAGAGGCCCTCTCGGCCGAGGGGCTATCCCGTCGCAGACGGCCCCGTATAGGGGCTGTATAGGGGGTCGTCTGCGACGGCACAGAGCCTCTGTGCTCGTCTCAGATGGCCAACATACGGCCCAGTAAGGCCATATACCCATTAAAACCAATTAAAACTTCGAAAACCTGCCCCAAATAATGAAAAAAATGAAATAGCAGGCTCTAAGACACATCCAAAAAATGAGTGAAATTGAATAAAATGACGATCTAGTGCATAAATTAACACCTAAATATGAGTTTCTCAAGAAGTTGCACAAACATACCACAATTAAAACGATGAGAGCACTATGCCAAGTGTGTGAGCATGAACTTATTCAAAAGTAAAACAAGTCTAAGAAACCCGAGAATTGAAATGAACTAAGACCTAGAATACGAAAAATGCAAGCAAACACCACGAACACTTGGGTTGCCTCCCAAGAAGCGCTTGTTTAACGTCACGAGCCTGACGTACCTCATTCCTTACCTCATGGGGGCTCAAAGAGTTTGAAAACCACCCCCGGTTTCCTTCGTGGTGTTGTTATTGAAGTAAAATTTTAATCGTTGCCCATTAACCTTAAAAGTACCATTTTCCGGGTGGGTTACCTCAACCGCTCCATGTGGAAAGACTTGAGTAACCGTGTATGGACCTGACCAACATGATCTTAGCTTCCCCAGAAATAATTTTACCATGGATTTAAACAGTAGAACTTGATCGCCTTTGTGAAATTGCTTAGGGTGCTTGATGTGTCTGTCGTGGTACTCTTTTAATTTTTCTTTATAGAGCTTTGAATTCTCATACACCGTGGAGCACCACTCATCAAGTTCATTCAGTTGGAGCTTTCTCTTGCACCCTACAAGAGAAGAGTCGAGATTCAGAAACTTAATAGCCCAATAAGCTTTATGATCGAGCTCAACCAGTAAATGGCAAGCTTTTCCATAGACTAGTCTAAATGGAGTGATTCCAATAGGAGTCTTGTAGGCTGTTTTGTATGCCCAGAGAGTGTCATCGAGATGTTTTGCCCAATCTCTTCGATTCTGAGATACAGTCTTCTCCAAGATTTGCTTTAAGTCCCTATTGGACACTTCTACTTGCCCGCTAGTTTGTGGGTGGTATATTGTTGCCATTTTATGGGAGACTCCATAGCGCTTCAATATTTTTGCGAATTGGGCATTACAAAAATGAGTGCCTCTGTCACTAATGATAGCCCATGGTGCGCCGAACGTGGAAAATAATTTCTTCAAAAATTTCACCACCAGCCTCGCATCATTTGTTTGCAATGCTTGAGCCTCTACCCATTTAGACACATAATTGATTGCCACGAGTATGAATTTGTATCCATGGGAGCTCGGAAAAGGTCCCATAAAGTCAATCCCCCACACATCAAAAACTTCACAGGCTTGGTTCCTATTTTGGGGTATCTCGTCCCGGCGAGATATGTTACCGACCCGCTGGCATCTATCACAAGCTTGAATGAATTTCTGGGTGTCATGGAATACCGATGGCCAATAGAAACCTGCATCAAGAATTTTCTTTGTTGTTCTATTCGCATCATAATGGCCACCAGTGGGTCCTGAGTGGCAATGCCTCTAAAATGCTTAGACCCTCTGTCCTAGAAACACATCTTCGAGCTACCTGATCGGAACAAACCCTGAATAGGTATGTATCTTCCCAGATGTAGTGCTTGAGGTTTGAGAAGAATTTCTTCCTTTGTTGATATGTAAACCATTTCGGGATGACCCCACCAACCAAGTAATTAGCAAAATCAGCAAACCAGGGTGGTTCCTTCTCTTCTACTACCTCGATATTATACAAGTGTTCTTCAGGGAATGAGTCATTAATGTCCTTGTCTCTTATAATTTTTGTGCTAGAGCCCTCCAAACGGGATAAATGATCAGCAGCAAGATTCTCTGCTCCCCACTTGTCCTTAATCTCCAGGTCAAATTCATGAAGCAGCAAGACCCACCTTATCAAACGTGGTTTGGCATCTGATTTGCTAAGCAAGTACCTCAAAGCTGAATGATCGGTGTACACCACCACTTTAGAAAAAACCAAATATGACCGAAACTTATCAAAGGCAAATACCACGGCAAGTAGCTCCTTTTCAGCCGTAGTGTAATTCGCTTGGGCTCTCGTTAGAATCTTACTTGTATAGTAAATGGGGTGGAAATGTTTGTCTTTCCGCTAACCAAGCACTGCCCCGATGGCAAAGTCACTTGCATCACACATCAATTCGAATGGGGAGTCCCAATCTGGAGCTACCATAATCTGCGCTTGAATTAGTTTCTCCTTGAGTGCCATGAAGGATGTCATGCAGTCATTATCGAAACTCGAATGGGACATCCTTTTCCAATAACCTTGTTAGGGGTCTAGCAATTTTAGAACAATCCTTGATGAATCTTCTATAGAACCCGACATGTCCCAAAAAACTTCTTATGGCCTTCACAGAATTTGGAGGTGGCAATTTTTTGATGGTGGAAATCTTTGCCTTGTCAACCTCAATTCCATCTTTCGAAATTTTGTGCCCCAAGACTATCCCCTCTTGGACCATGAAATGGCATTTCTCCCAACTTAGCACAAGATTGGTTTCTTCACATCGAATGAGGACCCGCTCAAGGTTCTTGAGGCACACATCGAATGAATCACCAAAGATGGAAAAATCGTCCATGAACACCTCCATAAAATCTTCTACCATGTCTTCAAAAATGGCCGTCATGCATCTCTGAAAGGTGGCCGGGGCGTTACATAGCCCGAAAGGCATGCGGCGATAAGCAAATGTGCCATACAGACAAGTGAACGTAGTTTTCTCCTGATCTTCAGGGGCGATGGGAATTTGGAAATAACCAGAGAACCCATCCAAAAAACAATAGTAGGTATACCCAGCTAACCGCTCCAGTATCTGGTCAATGAAAGGTAGGGGAAAATGATCTTTTCGGGTGGCATCATTCAAATTTCTATAGTCAATGCATACCCTCCACCCGGTTGTTGTACGAGTCGGGATTAACTCATTTTTCTCATTGGTGGTTACATTCATTCCCCCTTTCTTTATGACCACTTGTATAGGGCTAACCCACTCAATGTCTGATATCGGGTAGATAATGCCCGCATCGAGAAGCTTGATGATTTCTGCCCGGACCACTTCTTTCATATTTGGATTGAGTCTTCATTGTGGCAAGGCTTTGGGTCTATGATCATCCATTATTAAAATTTTGTGAGTGCAAACAGATAGATTTATCAATCTTATGTCAGCAATCTTCCAAGCAATTGCTCTCTTGTGTCTCTTTAGTACATCCACCAACCCATTCTTCTGTTCAACTGTTAGGTTTGAAGAGATGATGACTGGAAGTTGTGTACTTTCTCCCAAAAAGGCATACTCAAGGTGTTCAGGTAGTGTTTTCAACTCCAAATCGGGTGCTTCCTAAGTTGACGGCATCAACCCTCTTTTCTAAAGCCCATCACCCTGTTCGGACCCTACTTCCTCTACAGACCCCGTATTCTCATCAGAACTGTTGTCTGTACCATGAACACGAAACTCACAACATTCGGCATTATTTCCTAGACCTTCATGCTGCCCAAACTGTTGCCCCAAGTTGCACTCATGTACCCTTGCTGACACTTGGCCCATTTCAGCACGGTCCTCAAAGGTGGGATTCATGGTGGTAAACTGTCGACCCTCGGTAGTCAAAACAAACTTTTCAATTGGTGATATGCTTCCTTCACTCACTGATGGTGTTCCACTTCTCATAAAGGTCTCAAACACTGTGTGCCAGCTGCAACCATCAAAAGATATGCTAGAATACCCAGATAGCAGCAGAGTATATAAATGGTTGTCTGGAGGGTGTGAAAAATGTTGTTGAGTCTGCAAATTAATCCAACCATCAAATCTGTGTACGCAGTCTTCCAACTTGATGTTCGGATTAGCCATGATGTACGAACGAGACAGATGTGTCATGCATCGTACCTTGCAAAACTGAGAAAGATGATAGAAAGTTAAGATTAAAGGGAAAGAAAAATAACAACAAAAAATGAGTAAAGAATGAAATGGCTAGAGTAATAATCTAAAAGTTTCCTAGAATTCCTTAAAGTTCCCCGGCAACGGCGCCAAAAACTTGATTGCTTCCTCGCAAGTCTACGGGATCACCAAGTAATATCTCGCGTGAAGACACGAGGATCGTATTCCACGGGGCTAAGGATCTCCTATTACTCCTTCTCAAGCTATTATCTAGCCTAAGATCTCAAGTGATGGATTTTTACTCTACTAAATGTAATTAAAGCTAAAACGAGATTATGACCAAATTAGAGAGAACAAGCAATAAGCAAGCAAGAAAATTAATGAGATGCAAAAGCCTATGGATGACGATCCCCTTGAGGGGTTATCATGCAACATGGATGATGATCTAAAGATGCAAGGGTAAAATGGACCATGAGATTCCAAGATTAGAACAACCCCAATTTCTCGGCGATTGAACCCTAATCCCATACAAACATAGATAGGAATTTCTTCTAAATCTACATTCCTACGATTGCACTGAGTACGAGGAAATCTCACTTAGGATTAAACCTACTCTTCTTCGTATTAAACCTACATGGAGGGCTACCAAACACACGATTTCTCGGCGTGATGATACAAGTATCCCCTTCTAATCCATTCATGATTTAATACATGCGAGCAAGTCACATCTACATGCATCACTGACACGTCCGAATATGCGTGCGTGAATCGCAAGTGTACGAGTGTCGAAGTAATAATTACCCGGTGAGTCGGGTAGTCGAATCCACAAGGAACGGAAGTACTAGTAATAACCACTTCTCAATTATCTAGTCGGAATCAATTAAGATAATGGAGTGAACTAATTGCAAGCAAAAGCAAACAAGTATGCAAGAAATAAAAGTAGAAGAGTCTCAATCACTAAGGATGAGAGTATTCGGGCAATGATCCCCCTAAGATCTTCTTTAACGCTCAAGATTCACTAAATGCTCATAGAATCGAGTCTAATGAGTCGAGGGTAGTCCAACGATAGCCAATTCTTGTCTCCAAGCAAAAGGCACTAGTCCCCTCACGAGGTTCCGGTGGAGAAATCGAGCAATCTCAACACTTCACACCCCATATGACCGCAATATGCTCTAAGGAAACCTAAGAGTGAAACCGATTCCTAAATGTAGATCCAACCCCTAATTCCCGGCGAAGGATCCTAACCCCTACAAGGTCCCGGCGGAGAAATCGAAAGCAATCTCACGCCTCACATCGAATATGGTTGCAAAGAGAATATGGAATACGGAGATAGGAAACACTCAATCGAAAGGGAAAGGGGACATTCCTCCATCTCAAGGCTCACCCTCTCAACCCTCTTTAATCTTGGAACTCCAACTCTAATGGAAACTTCACACATTAAAGTATTAAATCATGCAATGTAATCAACCACAAGGATTAACAACACTAGCAAGCAATTAAATCACAAGATTAAAACTCAAGACAACTCGGATTAACTAGAAACATTAAGAGAATCAATCCAAAAAAATATAAATCTTAGGGTTCACATGCCCAAATACCTACTAGGGTTTAGCCCTCCATGGGCCTAGTTACAAAACAATAATCAATACAATGAAAAGCAATAAAACCCATAGAGAAAACCCCTCGATCAGTGCGGATTGGCCTTGATTGGTAGTTCTACGTCTTGAAGGATTCCTCTCCGAAGCTAGGTTGCCAATGGCTCCCCAAAAATGCTATGACGTCGAAGGAATCTATCAAAGTTGGTGAAGAACTCCCTATCAATTGGCGAAGACCTTCTCCTCAAACCCCTAGCCGTCTCTCTCTCAATGTCTATGCTCAAAGCTCCATAAAAGTCCCTTTAGAATCGGCCAAAAGGTGTATTTATAGCCTCAAAACAGCGTCATCACGTGCCCCCACGCCAGCGTGGATATTCCACGCGCCGTGGGGCTGCAGAATTCCCACGCCGGCGCTGGAATTTCAGCGCGGGCGCGTGAGCGATGAATTCGCTACTGGTGATTCGGCTCTGATGATTCGGCTACGGTGATTCCGCTTCGATGAATTCCGCTACGAGTATTCCTGCTGCATAGCGATGAACATTCTCCTCTTAAGGCCACACGATCGGGCACACGATCATATGGTAGGCTATCCGGCTTTTTCCTTCATCAATGCGTCTTGAAAGGTCTTGAAATCTTTACAAGGAGGAGGGATGTGGAGACATGGCTGCCTTTGTGCCCTTCCATTAATAACTTGGCTTTGCAAAAACTATGGAAGTTGGCACACATCTCCTCATACATGAACCCCTCTTGTATCTTCCAACTTGATTTGTACAAGAACTCCCAATATTATGCCATAATAGCCTATCTTCGCTCCCTTTTTGAAATCCCAATGCCTTCACAACCTACATGCATAAAAAGAACACCCAATACACGAAATGAGACATAAACCATATAAAATATGATGCTCAATGTATGTAAAACAAGCATAAAAACATGTTCACTCAAGCACTTATCAATCACTCATAAAAGATCTACAGATTTCTCCTTAGTGTAGCACTTAGCATGAAAACAATGGATTAAATCTCAAAATTACCCAAGCATGGAATTAACAAGTTATCATCCAACATACATGATGAAACCCCCAAAGGTTCACCAACACCCGGTGGCCTTGGGGGTCTAGTGCGTCATCATCCCACAACAAGCAATACAAACAAGCAAAACATGAAACAAAAGCATAAATGACACTCCCTAGGTGAAATGGTGGAGGAGGAGGTGAAGAATGTGCCGAATGACGCTTTCCCCGCCAAAGGAGTGCCAAACGATGCTTCCTCTAGGCGCGGGTCTCCTTCCTTCGAATCGTGGTAAATCTCCCCTTGAATGATGTTACCTTCTTGCCTTGAGAGTCTTGGACCTTGGGCTTGAATGATCTTCTAGCTTCCTTGCCCTTCTTCTCCTTCCCAAGGTCGCTCAAAATCTCCCAAGTGATCTCCCCAAAATCGGCCAAGAAAAGGTCCAGCCAAAAAGTCCTTTGCTCTGCTCTAAAAGTTGGTATTTATACCCCCGAGGCATACGGGTCATATGGGGGTCATATAGCACTCAAAAACCCTAGATTCGTGATCCATACGGGGTGCATACGACCCCCATACTGAGTAGTGATAAGTGCTTGTGCGATATGAATGCGAAGCATTCTTTCATTATGTTGAGCATTACTTTTCTTGGGTTTTTACACTAATATGTGTGTTTTTATGTTACTTTTATGGAGGTAGGGTTGTGAGGCCGAGTATGAAGGAAATAGGCCAATGTGGATCATAATGCACCAATTTTGGAGGAAATATTGCTAAGGTTCAAACGCGAAGACATAGGTGAGGTGTGAGATGCTAGAGTGTGTGCCAACCTCCTCGTATTCGAGTTTGGCACATCCATTTGGAGGGGCACAAAGGCAGTCACACTCGAGCATTCCGATTTATGCACATAAGAACGAGAGCTCCACCAACATGTATATCATTGAAGAAGCAACTGATTCACGAGGTAAACGTGTGCCCGTTTGCGTTACCCCGATGAAAATATGGAATTGGGAAGTTATTCAGGTCGAAGACTGTAGCACTTCACTGCAGCACCACTGTAGCATGTCATTGCTCACGCAGCGGCCGAGAAATCGGAAAAAGCGAGAGAATCCACACGGGCATGTGGAAATTATCCACGGCCGTGTGGAAATTCCCTCAGCAGGGCGTGTATCATCCACGCCCTAGTGGAGTCGCCCGATTCGACCCCTATTTAAAGCCGATTCAGCCCCGATTTTGGTATTCTTTTCCCCATCTTTTCCCCAACTTGAGAGAGGGCTTCAGCTAGGGTTTTGAGGGGTATTTGCTAGGTTTTTGGAAAGGTTCAACGGCTCTGACATTGCGCGTCGTTTGGAAGAAGATTATTGGGAGAGTTTTTGTCGGCATCGATCCGGCGAGGTGTATCCTAGGCCGGACAAAGGATCCCTTGCGACGAGTAGAGGACTCTCCACAAGACCATCGACACAACCATCGAGGGGGTTTCTTTATGGATTCATTGCTTTTACATTCAATTTCTTTGATTGTACTTAGCTCCATGGAGAGCTAAACCCCTAGTGGGTACTTGCGTGATTGTGAACCCTAGGATGTATTCGTTTCATTGAACTTCTTTATTATGCTTTCAATAAATTGATGCTTATTGTGAGTTCCAACCTTGAATGCTTGATTGTATGAACATTTCCCCTAGAATGACACTAGGGTTGAGAGTTCTTGTTGGTAACCTTGTGAGTGAGTGACACACCACGTGCGTTAGACAAAGCTAGGTTGGAGAGGGTTGAGAGGGTGAGTCGAACGGTACAGGAGCGTCCCCTTTCCCCTCCGACGTGATAGATTCTTCCTCCATTCCTCGAGTTCTTTGCGGCCATAATAGAGTGAATAATCTAACGGATGAATCTCAGCTGGGGCTTAGTTGCGCATGCAACGGAGTGAAGCGTTGAAGGGATCTTAGTATCTAGGGCTTAATTGTGGTTAGGGACCTTCCGCCTGGACCAAAGGGTTAGGTCTATAATTAGGAAGAGATTTATCACATGGAATCCCTAGAGCTCATTGCAACTTTATTCGAGTGCGAGGTTGAGAGGTTATTTAATCTCTCCTCCGGGACATGAATAGAGTTAGGCATAGTTGACCTTAGATTTGGTCTAGGTGGAAGGTCCCTAAGCACAATTAAGCCCTAGGTGCTAAAATCACTTCAACGCTTCACTCTGTTGCACCTGTAACTAAGCCCCAGTGAAAGGTCATCCTTTAGCCCATTCACTTTACTATGATCGCAAAGAACTTGAGGAAATGGAGGTCGAATAAATTACACCAGAGGGGAAAGGGGACAGTCCGCTACCTCTCGACTCACCCTTTCAACCCTCTCCAATCTATCTTTTTCAAACTCTCGTGGTGTGCCACTCACTCACAAGGGTTACCAACAAGAACTCTCAACCCTAGTGTCACTCTAAGGGAGTATTCATACAATCAAGCATTGAAGATTGGAACTCAAATAAAACATCAATTAATTGAAAGCATAATAAAAAGGTTCAATGTAACGAATACATCCTAGGGTTCACAAATACCTAAGTACCCACTAGGGGGTTTAGCTCTCCATGGAGGTAATTACAATCAATGAAATCAAATGTAAAAGCATAGAATCCAAAGAAAACGCCCATGATAGTCGTGGCGATGGTCTTGTGGAGAGTACTCTACTCATCCAAGGGTCCCTTTGTCCAGCCTAGGATACACCTCGTGGAATCGTACTGACGCAAAAGCTCTCCCACAAACCTTCTTCCAAATGGAGTGTGATGTCAGAGCCATAGAACCTCTCCAAATCCCTAGCCAATACCTCTCCAAACCCTAGCCTCCACCCTCTCTCAAGTTGGGAAAAAGATGGAGAAAAGAATTATGAAATCGGGGTTGAAATTGGCCTTAAATAGAGCTGGAATTGGGAATCCACATGCCCATGTGGGCGCCCCTGTGGATTTTTCGCACGGGCATGTGAAATTTTCACACGCCTGTGTGGATTCTCTGTTTTTATCCTTCTCCCAAATCTAAGGTCAACTATGCATAACTCTATTCAAGTCCTTGAGGAGAGATTAAATAACCTCTCAACCTCGCACTCGAATAAAGTTGCAATGAGCTCTAGGGATTCCAGGTGATAAATCTCTTCCTAATTATAGACCTAACTCTTTGGTCCAGGCAATACCCCTCCAAAAACCTTCTTCCAAAACAACGCGTGATGTCGGAGCCATAGAACCTCTCCAAAAACCTAGCCAATACCCCTCAAAAACCTAGCCGAAGCCCTATCTCAAGTTGGGGAAAAGATGGAGAAAAGAATACCAAAAATCGAGGGCAGAATCGGCTTTAAATAGGATGGAATCGGGCGCCTACAGGCGTGTATGCTCCACTGCGCCCGTCGGAATTTCCACGCAGGCGTGGATAATTTCCACGCCCGTGTGGATTCTCTGCTTCTCTCGTTTCTCGGCCGAGTGTGAGCGGTCTTTGCTACGATGATATGCTACGATTACTCTCATCGCATTATCCGGACTGAATAGCTTCCCGAATCCATACTTTCATCAGAGTAACGCAAACGGGCACACGTTCATGTCGTCGATCACTTGCTTCTTCAATGATAGGCAAGTTGGTGAAGGTCTTGTTCGATGTGCATAAGTCAGAATACTCGAGTGTGACTGCCTTTGTGCCCCTCCAAATGGATGTGCCAAACTCGAATACGAGGAGGTTGGCACACACTCTAGCATCTCACACCTTACCTTTGTCTTCGCGTTTGAACCTTAGCAAGATTTCCTCCAAAATTAGTGCATTATGATCCACATCGGCCTATTTCCTTCATACTCGGCCTCACAACCCTACCTGCATAAAAGTAACATAAAAACACACATATTAGTGTAAAAACCCAAGAAAAGTAATGCTCAACATAAGGAAAGAATGCTTCGCATTCATATCACACAAGTACTTATCAATATTTGACCTTAGGTTTGGGACTATGTATTTATGGATTTCCACGACTCACCATTTCATCGATTAGAAAGCATAATAGAGGGTTCTTGCAGTTGAAACGATTGTCCTAGGTGGAGCATTATCCGAGTACCCCATCTTTATCGATTGCCTTACCTTCCTTTTTACTCGTACTCTCTTACTTGTTGTTTTTACTTTTGAGAATTGAATCATTGTCACACTTATCACACCTGATCTTTATATAGCCAAGAAGCGGATTAAGTGTTTTTATTCCCTATTCCCTTTGGTTTCGATACCCGCTCATCCGGGATTATTATTTCGACAAACCCGTGCACTTGCGGGATATACGCAAGGGGACCTTGTCAAGTTTTTGGCGCCGTTGCCGGGGAACAGGCGTTTAGAGATACTTTGCACTTTATTTTCTTAGCTATTTCACCATACATTCTATTTCATATCTTCTTATTATATCATTGTTCTGATTTCTTTTTCTTTCTTTTTGGGTACAGCTCCAGGTTATGACCCGAGGAGATCCCTCAATATTAATTGAAGGAGATCCTGAGCTTGAACGTACACTTAGAAGAAAAGGGAAAGATCCTGTGCAAGAACAGTCTAATTTAGCTAATTTGGAAGTGGAAGGATCTGAAAACATGGCAGAACAGAACGAGCAACAGTGGAGGCTTGACGTACCTCCCAAGAAGCGCTTGTTTTACGTCACTAAGCTTGACGTACCTCTTCCTTACCTTATGGAGGCTTGAAAAGAGTGTGTTCCTCCCGACTAGACATTGCATAGCTACTTCCTTTAAACCAAGAGTCAACTTGCCGGGATGAAGTATTTGTTGGAAAGTCCAACCATCTTACTTTTGGCCTCCAAGGAAACAATTTGGGTTGGGAATTGTCCAAGATTAGCATAGGTGGGTCATTGGATGGTTTCAATCTCCTACCCACATCTTCTTCCCTTCCCAAAGTCTCTTTCTTGCATTGTAAGATTTGATTAATCCCAAAGAGAAATGCTTGTTCCATTACCTTGGGATTTGCATCTTCTTGTGTATTTTCAACTTGGAAAGAACATGAGACTAGCAAATCCCCTTGAAAATTTCCTCGTTCACAAGCATAATCTTCATTCACACAATCCAAAATCTCAAGATGATGTTCAACTTCTTTCTTTTCATTTTCCGCCCCAATGTACTCAATTTGCCCAATTTCTTCAATGTTGCTCATGGCCTCATCATGGCCCGGAGATACTTGCCTTGCTTGTTCAAATTCTTCTTTTTCCTTAGCAAGCATGTCCAAGATCTCTCCTAATTGATGTTCAATGTTTTTGATGGAGACCTCGTGACAACTTAATGTGGCCTCAATATTTTGGAAACGAGCATCGGTGGCTTCAATAAATCTCGGTAACACTCTTTCCAACCGAAGTACATCATCTTCAAGCTTCTCATCCATCTGAAATTCTTCTTGAGGTGCTTCCCATTGTTGTTCATCAATATCCCACAAGAGATTTGGGTAGCTCCTTTGATTCGGATGATAGTTGATGCGATATGGATTGTGATGTTGATGAACATTAACAAATTGATCAAGTTTTCTAGTGAGAGCTTCAACCTGAAAATATAAGTTTAAAATTGGATTAATCATCATTCAAGTTCCATGCAAGAAAAAGTAAGTAACACAAAAATAAAAACCAAAATAGAACGGTGGAAGAAGATAAAGTGAAATGGATGAAAACAAAATAAAAAAACCGATGTGAATGATGGAAGAAAAAAAGAAAGTGTGGAATAGAAAAAAATAAAATGAAAAAAATGGATAAATGGCTAGAAAGCAACAAAGTCCTAGCGTTCCTAGTATCCTATTCCCGACAGCGGCGCCAAAAAAACTTGACACGTCCGAATATGCGTGTGTGTACCGCAAGTGCACGGGTGTCGAAGTAATAAATACCCGGTGAGTCGGGTGAGTCGAATCCACGAGGAGCAGGGCTACTAGTACTAACTTCTTCTACGCTATCTAGCCTAATGATAATGGGATAGTGTGGTGATCTAATGTGCGAAGAGATGAACACCGGAGACGAAATATGCAAGGGTAAAATGGAAGGAGAATCTCAATCGAGTAAAAAGTGGGGTATTCGGGCAATGCTCCCCCTAGGATTCAGGTATTAGGTACCGGATAAGCAAAATGTTTCTATGATGAGTAAGTTAAGTCGTGGAAATCCAAACATAATCGGGTCTATCTCTAGATCACCGATACTAGTCCCCCTCGAGGTCCCGGTGGAGAAATCGCTCAATCTCAACACCTCACACCACATATGACCATAAAAGCACTCTAGGGATTCCAAAGCTGTGTATCCAATTCCTAAAGATTGATCCAACCCTAATTCCCGGTGAAGGATCCTAACCCCCTACAAGGTCCCGGCGGAGAAATCGAGCAATCTCACGCCTCCCACCAAATATGGTTGCATAGAGCTTAGGGAATGGAGATAGAATACACCAATCGGAGGAAAGGGGACACTTCACTATCTCATGACTCACCCTCTCAACCCTCTTCAATCTTGAGGTTCTAACCCTAATGGAGATCTCTCTCCCACCAAGGCAACAAATCATGCAAACCAAATAACCATAAGATCAATAAGGCAAGCAAGCATTAAACAATCAAAGAAATGAAACTTAATCAAACTCGGATTAAATAGAAACACAAAAGCAAATCCACAAAAGATGAGAATCCTAGGGTTCACAAGCCCAAATACCCTCTAGGGTTTTAGCCCTCCATGGAGCAACATACAAAACACACCATCAATGAATGAAAGTACATTAAAACCATAGAAATAAACCCCCTTATATATGAGCGATGGCCTTGATGGAGAGCTTCGACGTCTTGAAGGACCCACTCCGAAGCTAGGTTCACCGGTGGCTTCCTTGATGCTATGACGGAGGAGGAATCGATCAAAGTTGGTGACGAAGCGCCTCCAAAGCCGCAAAGACCTCCTCTCCAAACCCTAGCCGTCTCACCCCTCAAGAGCCGCACAAAAGATGAGAAAGAATAGGGCAAAACGGCTATTTATAGGCCTTAGATCGCGTCTGTCACGTGCCCTCACGCGCCCGTGTGGATTTTCCACGCGGGCGCGCGGAATTTCCACGCGGCCGCGTGAACAGTAATTTTACTAGAGTAATGCTACAGTGAAATTGCTACAGTACTTTTCACAAAACGCGATCCGAACACTCTTCTCTTAAGGCCACATGTCCGGGCACACGTCCATGTGGTAGGCTATAAAACTTTTCTTCATCGACGTATCTTTGAGAGGTCTTGCAATCTTCACAAAGAGAAGGAATATGAAGATGTGGCTGCCTTTGTGCCCTTCCAAATAGTGAATTGACTTGAATCTTCTTAGAAGTTGGCACACATCTCCACGTTTATGAACTGCTCTCGTGTCTTGATCCTTGAATTGAACAAGAACTCCCAACATTGTGTCTTTATAGCCTATCTTTGCTTCCTTTTTACTCTTTAAAGCATTCACAACCTATATGCATAAAAGAACACCAAATACACAATATGAGACATAAACCACAGTAAAAATGATGCTCAATGCATGTAAAACATATATAAAAATATGTCTACTCAAGCACTTATCAAGGTACCTTAGGTAGCAAGACCCCAGATGAGGCCCATCAATTAATTGAGGAAATGGGGCTAAACAGCTACAAATGGAATGCTAGGGAGAAGAAAAAGATGGCCTGTCTCCATGAAATAGATGCGGTAACTTCATTAGCGGCTTAAGTGGAAAATTTGAGTAAGAAGTTAGATCTTCTAACTTCAAACAGAGTGGCGGTCGTGACTAATTGCACCAGGTATGGTGGAGGACATGCTCCCTCCGATTGCTCGATCTCTATCGGTGATGTTTCTTCGGTGTTGAACATTGATTTTGTTGGTAATGTCATGAGACCTCAAGGAAACCTATATAGAAATACCTACAATCCGGGTTGGAAGAATCATTCCAATTTCTCATGGAGTAATCATTGTCCACAAAAGGCCATGGGCCACCGGGTTTCCATAAATAACAACAAGCCCCTCAGGTGGAAAACAGAGTCTCAAGTTTGAAAACCGGAATGAATGACTTAGAGAAACACTTGACTAGATTTGTGAAATCTGCAAACACAAGGTTTGAATCAGTCGAGGCTACACTTCGCAAGCACACCGCCTCTTTGCATAACCTTGAAAATCAGGTGGGGCAAATTGCGACGTCTCTCTTTGAAAGGCCACATGGAAGCTTGCCGAGCAATATAGAGACAAACCCTAGAGAGCACGTGAAGGCGATCACTTTGAGAATTGGTCGTGAGGTTGAAGGTAGGCTTCCGAGTGAGAAGCCAAAAGAACACGCACTCGAGGTTATAGAGGTAGAAGAGGGAACAAGGAAAGAGAAAGAGGTGGCACCCCCACCTTTCAAGCCAAGAATCCCTTATCCTACTAGATTGAAAAATGACCAAGGGGATGAACAGTACAAGAAGTTCCTGAGTTTGTTCAAGCAACTCCACATCAATATCCCTTTTGTTGAGGCATTAGCCCAAATGCCTAAGTATGCGAAGTTCTTAAAAGACTTGTTGACTAACAAGAGGAAGTTGGTGGAAAGTGCTTCAGTGATTTTAGATGCTTCATGCTCAGTGGTATTGCAAAAGAATATGCTGAACAAGAAGAAAGACCTGGGAAGCTTCATCATTCCGTGTAATATTGGCAATCTATGTGAGGAAATGGCATTGGCGGACTCAGGGGCCAGTATCAACGTTATGCCATACACCTTCTTTCAAAAGCTAGGCTTGGGCGAGCCTAGGCCTACCCGGATGACTTTGCAACTAGCGGACCGAACAATGCGACATCAATTAGGCCTCATTGAAGACGTGCTTGTCAAGGTTGACAAGTACATTTTTTCGGTTGACTTTGTAGTGCTAGATGTCAATGAGGATGCGGATGTACCTTTGATACTTGGGAGACCATTTTTGCGGACATCCAAGGCATTGATTGACATGGACGGCGGAGAGCTAACTTTGAGGGTTGGAGATGACAAGCTCACATACCCCCTTGCTAAAGCCATGCGGCATTCTCTTGATTTCGATGATACTTTATACTTTCTAGACACTACTGATGAGATTGTTGTTGAATACATGCAGGAAATGTTCAATCCGGACCCATACGAGGGTTTGTTCGACCAAGAGGAGGATTATGAAGAAGTAATGATGCTTGGTTCGACAGAAGAAGTACCATCTACCCCGGAGATCTTGAAGAAGGTGCTCCAGAAAATGAAGAGGACTAGTAGACGACATTGGAAACACTCCAAGCCTGTTGGAGACGTCCGTAAACCGAAGAAGTTGGATGAACCATCGCTAGGTGGTCCGAAGCCCGATAATTCACCCTCTATCCTCAAGACACTTTGCATATCATGCTTTCAAATCATGGGTAAGAGGGCAGCCTTCATCTATGAACCCCGTGATGTAAGACAAGGTACGTCAAGCTTAGTTACATTAAACAAGCGCTTCTTGGGAGGCAACCCAAGTGTTTACTATTTTCTTATCTTCCAGTTTAGTTTGTTTTCATGAATAATTTGTTAAGTGTTGGTATCTTGGTTTTTAGATGCTTGTGCTGAGATTTTCTTGTGGGCTTTGAATATTCATCATGTGTTTTGATGTGGAATTGGTGAAGTTATGTCGTTTGAGCTTTATTCCATGTTTTTCGCCGGTAAAACTTGCATACTATGGTAGGCTCTGAGTGTGTAAACATGTTCAGAAACTTTTTGCAGAGCCTGCAGGTTTTTCTAAGGCATTCGGTGAAGACGCACGGGCGTGTGGAATTTCCGCACGCCTGTGGATTTGTATTGCGAGCTCATCCAAAGAAGGCACTGGGGCGTGCAGCTGCCCTGTGAATGACCATGCGAATATCGCACGCCCGTGGGTAATTTCCGCATGGGTGTGTAAATTCCTGCAGAGTTTGGCCGATTATCCCGAGAGCCCACAGGGGCGTGAACTCGCCCCATGGGCGACCTGCTGACAGGTGCATGGGTGTGGGTAATTTCCGCACGCCCGTGTAAACTCTGCAAAGGAGCCCTCTTCATCCCGAGATGACACAGGGCATGTGGGTGCCCTTGTGAGTTGGGCATGTGAATGTCCAAGCCCGTGTGGAATTTTCGCACGGGCGTGTGGAACACTTAGCGATTTTTATCGGATGTCCAGAGAAGCCACAGGGGCGTGCGGTTGCCCTTGTGGATCGGGCGCACGGGCGTGGGTATTTTCTGCACGCATGTGCGAGAGCATTCTGAGTCAGTGAGAGTTTTTCCCGAGAGCACCCAGGGGCGTGCACCTGTCCCTGTGAAGCTCTCCTGTGGGGGCGCACGGGCGTGGATAATTTCCACACGCCCGTGTAGATGTAGAGAACGCCAAGAGGCGCGAGTTCTTTTTAAAGGATAGTTGTTTCTCTTCTCCCTCATACCCTCCATTCGTCAGGGAGCACTTTCACATAAACCCCCGACCACCTAGCGCCGAGTTGGTAGGATTATTGCAAGGTTTTCCGGCCGATTCATAGTTCTTTCATTTTAACTCGTCGATTATGGCACCTCGGTCGAAGAAGCAAGCTGATAAGAGGCCGTGTGAGTCATCCCCTGAGCCCGAGGGCATGAGTTTCGTGATTCCGGAGCATCAGGTTTACTATGAGTGCTTATCGAGAATCCGGTTCGGATATACTCGATTCCTGGACACAAGTATATTGAGAGATCTACAGGTGGGAGATGAGTTCGCTGATGAGGTCGAGGATCTCGTTTCAGCAGGTGGTTGGCGGCAGTTATTAACGATTATAGAGCCAGCCATCCGAGAGTTTGCATTAGAGGTGCTATCATCATTTGAGTTTGATAGATCATACGCGAGCTTCGACAGTTTGGACACCATTCACAGACACTGAGGAGTACTCTCAGCTATCGACTGATTATCCCGGAGCTTTGACCCCGCAGAGAGCTTACAGGGTGCTATATAATCAGGGTCAGTACGAGCCGAGGCTGTCCAAGGCCACGTGCCTTTCCCGACCTGCATACCGATACTTGCATGCCATCATGAGCAGATCGGTGAATTGCCGTGGTGATAGCACTGGCGTTCGAGCGGCCGGGGAGCTTCTATACTTGTACTCGATGGTGTGGCGTGCATCGATTCACTTAGGACACATCATGGCGAGTACATCGGACATCGTGGGCATTATGCTAGGGCGGGAGCGATCTTCTCGGGGCCCCTACATTACGAGATTAGTGCTGGGCATGGGTCTCTTGGATTCGATTCGTGGGGTTGAGAAGACGAGTATACCTACCCCCCCTGAGTTTAGAGACACTGAGATTGATGGGCATGGTCCGTCAAATTCGGACAAGGGTTTATGCGTTGGTGCTACCAGCTCTAGAGATAGCCGATGGTGAGGGTGATCATGCCAAGGCTTCCCAACCTGCTTCCAAGCCTCAGCCAGCACCGATGGAGACCGAGGCACCTTCGGCGGCAGAGGACGCTCCCCCCGTACATAACACCATCTCGAGCCCATGATCGCTTTGAGAGGCTCGAGAGTGCGGTGGGAGTGATATGGACAGAGGTGGCTAAGGCTCGAGCTGAGATTGCTGAGATTAGGGCTACGCAGGTCACTCAGTACACAGAGTTTATGGCACGTTTTGACGTATTACAGCAGATCTTAGAGCGAGACGTCGCCTCCTCAATTGTCTTGCGACAGAGGATTCCTCAGCCCCCCTCGGCATCTCCTGCACCCCCATCTCCTATACCAGCACCGGCGGATCCACCTTATGTTTCCCCATCACCAGCAGTAGCAGAGGAGCCGACAGAGCATGACACAGACATTTGACTTTATTTTTCTGCATTTTCTTTGTTTTGCATTTTATTTTAGACTTGTTCACTCAGAAAGGATTCTCCTTTTGAGTTTATTTTCATTTTGCATCTCGAGTTGTATTCATTGTCTATCTTTTATATATACTCGAGTTATTTTTGTTTTATTGAGCTTCACTGAACCCCCTCGTGTATGCTTCATCAAACGCGACACTAGGAGTTAGGGGAGTATTATTTTGATTGCTTCTCCCACATATATTCTTCATTGACATACATTATGAGTGAGCTTGCATGTGTACATTGGGGACAATGTACAACTTAAGTGTGGGAGGGAGTTTCATAGTGCACATATCTTTTATATTAGTTTTAATTGTTATACATGCTCACATAGCCAATGGCGGTTCACCTTAGTTGCAATGATCGTATTCTTGAGTTTAGGAGAATTTTTAACATTGATTGTTTTCATGCTCTAGTTCTTGCTTGAATTTCTAGGAATTTTTACCCGATTTACACTCAGTGCACTGTTCACTCTTTATACTCTATTAGAAACTCATGTTCGATGTTAAAGGGACTAGTTATGGTTGTTTCTTGTGTTAAATTCTGAAAAAAAAATGAATGATGAAAAGAAGGAAGAAAATAGTTTTCTTGTTTGTTTTGGGTGGAAAGAGCGACCACCTGTGTATTATGAAGCTACTCTGATAAGTCAGATACAAGCTATGCCCTAATGAGAGAAAGAACTATCTCATAGGATGAGTGAAAGCTACCACTCCGGTAGAAAGAGCTACCACCTCGAAAGTGTGACAGCCACCTTAGCAGCTGCTTTGGAAAGGGCTACCTTAGAGGAGTATACTTTCGGTTGTCACTTTTGTAGATAAATAAGTGCCTTGTACATAGAACTTTGAGGAGTATACTTTCGGTTGTTTTGAGTGAGTTCACACACATACACGATTCGGGTTTGTTGTCCTTTTTGATTCAAGTTTTTAGCTAGAGCTTTGATTTTTTTTTTTGTATTTAATGTTGAAATTTCCCTTAATTGTAGAATGCTCTCTCTGTACACTTTGCTGAACCTAAGGCCAAGCACTTCCAGTATTTCCTTCATCTATACACAGAATGTTTAATTTTTGCTTGAGGACAAGCAAAAGCTTAAGAGTGGGGGAGTTTGATAAGTGCTTGTGTGATATGAATGCGAAGCATTCTTTCCTTATGTTGAGCATTACTTTTCTCAAGTTTTTACACTAATATGTGTGTTTTTATGTTACTTTTATGCAGGTAGGGTTGTGAGGCCGAGTATGAAGGAGAGAAGCCAATGTGGATCATAATGCACCGATTTTGGAATAAATCGTCCTAAGGTTCAAACGCGAAGACATAGGTTGGTTGTGAGATGCTAAAGTGTGTGCCAACCTCCTCGTATTTGAGTTAACACAACCATTTGGAGGGGCACAAGGGCAGTCACACTCAAGCATTCTGACTTATGCACATAGAACAAGATTTTCACCAACTTGTCTATCATTAAAGAAGTAAAGCGATCCACGACATGAACGTGTGCCCGTTTGCATCACCTTGGTGAAAGTATGGACTCAGGAAGTATTTTAGGCCAGGTACTGTAGCGGAACAATGCAGCAAAAGTACTATAGCAGCAATGTTGACAGGCGCCCGAGAAAACAGGAATTCAGAGAATCCACACGGGCGTGTAGAAATTATACACGCCCGTGTGGAAATTCCACATGGGCGTGTGTAAAATCCACAAGCCCGTGTAGTCGCCTGATTCCACCATTATTTAAAGCCAATTCAGCCCCGATTTTAGTATTCTTTTCTCCATCTTTTCCCCAACTTGAGAGCGGATTTTGGCTAGGGTTTTGAGAGGTATTGGCTAGGGTTTTGGAGAGGTTCTACGGCTCTGACATTATCATTCCTTAGGAAGAAGGTTAGTAGGGGAGCTTCCGTCGATGCGTATCCTATACCGGACAAGGGAATCTTTGGACGATGAGTAGAGGACTTTCCACAAGACCATCGACACGACTATCGAGAGGGTTTCTCTATGGATTCATTGCTTTTACATTCTATTTCTTTGATTGTACTTAACTCCATGGAGAGATAAACCACAAGTGGGTACTTGGGTATTTGTGAACCCTAGGATGTATTTGTTTCATTGAATCTCTTTATTTTCCTTTCAATTAATTGATGTTTATTGTGAGTTCCAACCTTGAATGCTTGATTGTATGAACATTTCCCCTAGAGTGACACTAGGGTGAGAGTTCTTGTTGGTAACCTTGTGAGTGAGTGACACACCAGGCGTTGAGCACTGACTAGGTTAGAGAGGGGTTGAGAGGGTGAGTCGAGAGGTACAGGAGCATCCCCTTTCCCCTCGGACGTGATAGATTCTTCCTCCGTTCCTCGAGTTCTTCTCGGCCATAATAGAGTGAATGGTCTAAGGGATGACATTCCGATGGGGCTTAGTTGGGCGTGCAGCAGGTGAATCATTGAGGTGATCTTAGTATCTAGGGCTTAATTGTGGTTAGGGACCTTCCACCTGGACCAAAGGGTTAGGTCTATAATTAGGATGAGATTTATCACTTGGAATCCCTAGAGCTCATTGCAACTCTATTCGAGTGCGAGGTTGAGAGGTTATTTAATCTCTTCTCCGGGACATGTATAAAGTTAGGCATAGTTGACCTTAGATTTGGGACTATGTATTTAAGGATTTCCATGACTCACCATTGCATTGATTATGAAGCATAATAGAGGGTTCTTGCACTTGAAACGATTGTCCTAGGCGGAGCATTATCCGCGTACCCCATCTTTATCGTTTGTCTTACCTTTCTCTTTACTCGTACTCTCTTACTTGTTATTTTTACTTTTGAGAATTGAGTCATTGTCACACTTATCACACCTGATCTTCACATAGCTAAGAAGTGGATTAAGTGTTTTTATTCCCTATTCCCTGTGGATTCGATACCCGCTCATCTGGGATTATTACTTCTACAAACTCGTACACTTGCGGGATATACGCAAGGGGACCTTGTCAAGTTTTTGGTGTCGTTGCCGGGGAGTAGGCGTTTAGAGATACTTTGCACTTTTTTTTTAGCTATTTCACCATACATTCTATTTCATATCTTCTTATTCTATCATTTTTTCGACTTTTTCCTTATTTCTTTTTATTGTAGAAAATGATTAACATGTTTTGAGTCATTTTGACACTATCATGAGAATGAGTCGAAAATGTGGGCGAGAAAGTTCAAACTGAGTTACATTGCATGACATACAGTGTTATTCTCATCATGAAGCGATATACAACTCAACGACCCGATAGAAGAATCGGTTGAAGAGTACATAGCTTTGGATTCAAGAGGGCAAAAGCGTGAATTAAATAATGTGATATGGCGAGTTTGAGAGATCCACTCGGTGTCGATGAGTGATCGGTTGGAGGAAAGTGTAGAAAGAATCCTTGCTCAGTTTGATTCTTCCTATCAAGACCAAAGGCAAGAACTCTTTTCAGTGGGAGTTGCTATTTTAAAAGCAAAACTATGTGGAATGGACACGTTGATATCCGCTGCAGAGTGTAGAGAAATAGATACCTATGTGGAAGAATAGGAGACTAACTGTGAAGATGAGGCAAATGATTTTGAGGAGATTGATAGATTGAAAGAAGGCAACTTGCGCCCATCAATTATTGAACCACCAGAACTTGAGCTCAAAACTCTTCCAGCACATTTGGAATATGCATTCTTAACGGAGGACTCTAAACTCCCTGTGATTGTAGCTTCAAACTTGTCTGCGGAGCAGAAGGATAAGCTTGTTAGCATATTGAAAAAGCACAAATAAGCTATTGCATGGAAGATCTCCGACATTAAGGGTATAAACCCATCATTCTGCACTCATAAGATCCTAATGGACGATGACTACAAATCTGTGATCCAACCTCAGCGAAGATTGAACCCGAATATGAAGGAGGTTATCAAAGCGTAGGTAATAAAACTTTTGGATGCAGGAATCATCTACCCCATATCCGACACCAAGTGGGTGAGCCCGACCCAAGTTGTTCCGAAAAATGGAGGAATGACAGTAGTAAAGAATGAAAAGAATGAGTTAATCCCAACTAGGACAGTTACTGGTTGGCGAGTTTGCATTGACTATAGAAGACTGAATGACGTCACTTGGAAAGATCATTTTCCTTTGCCATTTATTGACCAAATGTTGGAACGACTAGCGGGGCATCATTTCTACTGCTTCCTTGATGGCATGTCGAGATATTTTCAAATCCTAATAGCCCTAGAAGATCAGGAGAAAATCATATTTACTTGCCCTTATGGTACTTTTTCTTATAGAAGAATGCCTTTCAGGTTGTGTACGCATCCATACAACATTCAATATTTGCATAGCGACCATTTTTGATGACTTTCTCGAAGATATTATGGAAGTTTTCATGGATGATTTTTTTCGATGTTCGGGGCTCTTTTCGATGCTTGCTTTAATAATTTGAAAAGAGTATTAGTGAGATGTGAAGAGATGAATCTCATCCTCAACTGGGAAAAGTGTCACTTTATGGTGCAAGAAGGCATTGTCCTCGGACATAAGATTTCCCAGGCAGGTATGGAGGTGGATAAGGCGAAGATTGAGGTAATTGAAAAGCTTCCTCCACCTACGAATGTGAAAGGGATCCGCAATTTCTTGGGTCATGCAGGTTTTTACAGAAGGTTCATTAAGGACTTTTCGAAGATCTCCCAATTGTTTACCAAACTCTTGGAGAAGGATACTCCTTTTGATTTTGGAAACAACTGTCTAAATACATTTAATGTGCTGAAAGAAAAGTTAGTGTAAGCACCAATCCTGATAACACCGAAGTGGGATGAGCCGTTCGAAGTAATGTGTGATGCTAGTGATTATGCAGTGGGAGCGGTCTTGGGTCAGAGGAGAAATAAGCAATTTCAATAGATCTACTATGCTAGCAAGACTCTCACAAGTGCACAAGAGAATTACACCACTACTGAAAAGGAATTATTAGAAGTAGTGTTTGCTTTTGATAAATTCAGACCATATCTCATCCTATCTAATGTCACAGTGTTCACAGATCATTCTGCACTCCGTTATCTCATGAACAAGGCTGATGCGAAGCCGAGATTGATTCGGTGGATATTGTTGTTGCAAGAATTTGATATGGAAATAAAAGATAAAAAGGGGATAGAGAATGTGGTTGCAGATCATCTGTCGAGATTAGAAGATTGTGAGGGGCAAGAACCGGCAAGTAAGAAAATTAATGATTTCTTCCCTGAAGAGCATCTGTATGCAGATGCAAATTCGGAATCAAGAGATACTCCATGGTTCGTAAATTTTTTGAATTATCGTCGAGGAAGGGTATTGAAGCGGGGGTTTAAGCTTTCAACAGAAGAAGAAATTTTTCAGGGACCTTAAGAATTTTTTCTTGGAAGATCCTTACCTGTTCCGTATTTGTGCAGATCAAGTGGTGCAAAGGTGTGTTTCTAGGGAGGAAGGTTGGAATATCATTGCGCATTGTCATTCGAGGGCCCGAGTGGAGAGAGGCATTATGTATCAAGTCGAGCTGCGAGAAAAAGGTTTTAGTCACTTGAGTTCTATTGCCCGAGCCTTATTCCAAGATGTTCATCAATTCGTTTTCTAGATGTGATAGTTGTCAGCGAGTTTGGAAAACTTATCCACGAAGGGGACGAGATGCCTCAAAATCCTATGCAATTTTTGCGAGGTGTTTGATGTATGGGGAATTGATTTCATGGGACTATTTCCAAAATCCAATGGCAATCAATACATTCTAGTAGCGGTTGATTATGTTTCCAAGTGGGTGGAAGCCCAGGCTCTTCCAACTAATGATGCAAGAACTGTGGTGAAGTTTTTGAAGAAGTTATTTACTCGATTTGGAACTCCAAGAATTATCATTAGCGATCGGGGAACTCATTTTTGTAACACACAATTGGCTAAAAGTGTTAAAAGTGTTATGGAGTTCATCATCGTCTTGCTACTCCTTACCATCCGCAAAATGGTGGGCAAGTGGAGGTTACAAAGCAGAGAACTCAAGAGAATCTTAACCAAATCGGTGGAACAAGGGAAAGCGAGATTGGTCGAAAGGTTAGATGACACACTTTGGGCTCATAGAACAGCATACAAAACCCCAATAGGAACCACTCCCTATAATTTAGTGTATGGAAAATTTGCCATTTATCGGTGGAATTAGAGCACAAAGCATATTGGGCAATTAAAGTGATGGATTTCGACTTACGCAAATCCGGAGCAACGAATATTACATCTCAGCGAGTTGAGCGAATGAGAGGATGAATGTATATGAGAGCATGAGGATATATAAGGGAAAAGAATTCAGAAGTGGCATGACAAGCATATTAAGACTCCGAAGGACTTCAAAGCGGTGATCGGGGTGTTATTATTCAACTTTTCACCCTACGTTTATTCTGGGGAAACTCAAATCAAAGGTGAGTCGGGTGCGTATACCATAACCACGAGTTTCACCTCATGGAGCCATTGAAATTAACCATCGAGAGAAGGGCACATTCAAGGTGAATGGACATAGAGTTGAAACCATACTATGGCGGAGAGATTTGTAGTGACAATAGAAGTATTTTTCCTCCACGAACCCCGTGAGGTAAGGCAAAGAGATACGTCAAGCTTAGTGACATTAAACAAGCGCTTCTTGGGAGGTAACCCAAGTGTTTCTTGTTCTTATCTTCTAGTTTAGTTTGTTTTCATGAATAACTTGTTAAGTATTGGTGTCTTGATGTTTAGATGCTTTTGCTGAGATCTTCTTGCGAGCTTTGTGTATTCATTGTGTGTTTTCATGGGGAACTGGTGAAGTTATGTCGTTTGAGCTTTATTCCATGTTTTTTATCGGTAAAACTTGCATACTAGAGCGGAGCTCTAAAGTGTGTAAACTGCGTTCGAAACTTTCTGCGAGGCCTCGAGGTTTTTCTAAGGCATCCAGTGTAAACGCACGTGCGTGTGAAATTTCCATGCGCCCGGTGGATTTGTGATTGCGAGCTCATCGAGAGAAAGGCACGGAGGCATGCGGCTGCCCACAGTGAGCGACCATGCGAATATCGCTGCGCTCATGGGTAATTTCCGCGCAGGGCGTGAATTCTGCGAGTTTGGCCGATTATCCCGAGAGCACGGGCGTGAACTCGCCCCGTGGGCGACCTGTGAAAATGTACGCAGGGCGTGGGTAATTTCCAGCGCCCGTCATGGCACTCTAGAGGAGCCCTCTTCATCCCGAAAAGACACAGGGGCGTGTGGGTGCCCCTGTGAGCTGGGCCTGTGAATACCCACGGCCGTGCGGAAATTCGACATGGGCGTGTAGAACACTTAGCGATTTTTCTCGAGGATATCCGGTGAAACCCGCAGGCGTGCGTTTGCCCCTAAGAGACCTTCATTTTGAGGGTGGACAGGCGTGGGTGATTCCCCTGCGCCCCTGTGTGGATCTCCGAGGTGAAAAGGCATGCGCTTTCCCAATACATTGGTCACACCTTGTTCTTAAGCTAACCATAAGCTGCCCAAAGAACATTTTCCGACATTCTCCTATCTTCCTATTGTTGTCTTTGGATTGATTGATTGTGCATTGTGCGGATTGTAGGGGTATTTACCTTCAACTCGTCGGTAAGCCTTTGTTTCCTCTGGTCACTGACTTCCTTTGTGTCTAGCTGATTACTTGCGATTAAAATGGATAATATACATCGATTTCTTACTAAAATGGTTATGATTTGTTCTTGATAAGATCGTGAAGTGAGATAGGGGTGTAGCTAGAAGAATGGCTAAAGGGCCGTGCATTTTCCACGCCCCGTGAAAGTACACGGGCGTGTGTAATTTCCACACGGCCGTGTGTTGTTATTTTCCTGCAGTCTGAATGAAACTTATTGATTTTCTTTTTCTAATACATGCAGGTATGGCCACCAAATCGAAGAAGGCAGTTGCTAAATGTCCTAGAGGGCCTGCCCCTGAGCCGGAAGTCATGGAATTCACACTTCCTGCACATCAAGCTCTGTTTGAGCGGTTAGCGAAGCTTAAGTTTGGTCAAACGCGAATCCCGGATGTTGGGTCACTCAGGAAGGTACAACTAGCAGATGAGATGGCTGATGAGGTCGAGAAACTATTATTGGTCGGTAGTTGGCACAAGTTATTGAATATTCATGACCCCGCTATTCGCTCACTAACTTTAGAGTTGCTTGCTTCATTTGAGTTCGACCGCTCTTATGCTCATTTTTATAGTGTCGGTGCTATTTAGTTTAGAGCTTTTGGGCAACATCATAGTATGAGCGTCACACAGTTCTCCACTAGACTTGGTCTCTATGATGAGGAGTATCTTGGCGGGGAGTATGAGAGTCTTCCAATTGACATGTCTTGTTTATCTCCTAAGGAGGCGTATAAAATACTATGTGGTAAGGGGCGATATGAACCAGGAGTGTCTAAGGCCTCATGTTTATCTTGACCTAGTTCTGAGATATCTTCACGCCATCATAAGCGGTCGTTGAATGGTCAGCGGTGATATAGCAGGGAGTCATAAACAAGCAAGAACTTCTATACTTATACTCCATGGTTGGAACAAAATTTGGTCCATCCGGGGCACATTTTAGCAGAGTATTTGAAGCACCAAGGACAGTATCCCCGACTATGTGTCATTTTCTCGGGTCAATAAATTACTAGACTCATTTTGGCGATGGGTCTACGAGACCTGTCGGTAGTCGAGAGACAATAATACCGGCACCACTTGGGTTAGAGACAATGAGGGCTCATGGGATTGGTCAATAAATATCCAAATGGTGTTTATGTCTTTGAATATACCATTCGAGGATTTGGGTGACGAGCCTCGAGTCGTTACCAAAGGAGGCGAGGCACCTCCGGCCTTTGGAGAAGCGTATCCCCGTACGTTTGTTTACACCACCTCGAGCCCATGATTGTTTTGAAAGGCTCAAGAATGCTTTAGGAGTGGTGTGGGCGAGGTCTACGAGATCGGGGCCCATGCGAGGCCGGTCGAGTACCACGAGTTCATGGCACATTTCGACGTATTACAAGCGGATCTTAGAGCGAAGCGTCGCCTCCTCATTTTGTCTTGCTGCTGAGGGACTCCTCGAGGCTCCCTCGACACCTCGGAATCCCCATCACCTATTCTAGCACCACGGGATCCACCATGTGCTTCTCCACCCTGTGATGGTAGAGGGGCGGCGAGGCATGACACCGAGCATTTGACTTTATTTTTTCGCATTTTTCTTTATTTTTGCACTTTATTTTTAGACTAGTTCACTCGAGAAAGGATTCCCCCTCGAGGTTTATTTTTCATTTGCCTCTCGAGTTGTATTCATTGTCTATCTTTTTACATATACTAGAGTTATTTTTGTTTTATTGAGCTTCACTGAACCCCCTCGTGTATGCGTGCAGATGGTCTTGTCATCTTGGTAATTGAGACTTTGTCATGGGCACGGCCAAAGTGCTTTGGCACTTGGCCGTGTGAGCTTCACAATCCGTCGGAACATTACTCCCAAGGACTTAGCTCCATCAAACACGACACTAGGAGTTAGGGGAGTATTGCTTTGATTGCTTCTCCCACATATATTCTTCATTAATATATATTTTGACTGAGCTTGAATATGTACATTGAGGACAATGTACAACTTATGTGTGGGGGGGAGTTTCATAGTGCACACATCCTTTTTATTGTTCTTGATTGATATACATGCTCACATAGCCAATGGCGGTTCTCCTTAGTTACAATGATTGTATTATTGAGTTTAGGAGAAAGTTTAACATTGAATGTTTTCATGCTCTAGTTCTTGCTTGAATTTCTAGGAATTTTTACCCGATTTACACTCAGCGCACTACTTACTCTTTAAACTCTATTGGAAACTCATGTTTGATGTTAATGGGAATAGTTATAGTTGTTTCTTGTGTTAAATTCTGAAAAAAAATGGAAAATGAAAAGAAAGAACAAAATAGTTTTACTGTTTATTTTAGCTTGTTGGGTGGAAAGAGATACCACCTATGAAGTATGAAGCTACTCTCATAAGTCAGATACTAGCTATGCACTAATGAGAGAAAGAGCTATCTCATAGGATGAGTGAAAGCTACCACTCTGGTAGAAAAAGCTACCACCTCGAAAGTGTGAAAGCCACCATAGCGGCCGCTTTGGAAGGGGCTACATTAGAGGATGTGTGAAGCTACTACCATCTTTGAAATTGTTGTCACTTTTGTAGATAAATAACTCCCTTGTACTTAGAACTTTGAGGAGTATACCTTGGGTTGTTTTGAGTGAGTTCACACACGTACACAATTTCGGGTTTGTTGTCCTTTTTGATTCAAGTTTTTAGCTAGAGCTTTGATTTTTTGTATTTAATGTTGAAATTTCCCTTACTTGTAGAATGCTCTCTCTGTACCCTTTGGTGAACCTAAGGCCAAGCACTTCCAATATTTCCTTCATGTATGCACAGAATGTTTAATTTTTTCTTGAGGACAAGCAAAAGCTTAAGTGTGGGGGAGTTTGATTAGTGCTTGTGTGATATGAATGCGAAGCATTCTTTCCTTATGTTGAGCATTACTTTTCTCGGGTTTTTACACTAACATTATGTTACTTTCGTGCAGGTAGGGTTGTGAGGCCGAGTATGAAGGAAAAAAGCCAATGTGGATCATAATGCACCGATTTTGGAGGAAATCTTGCTAAGGTTAAAACACGAAGACATAGGTCGGGTGCGAGATGCTAGAGTGTGAGCTAACCTCCTCGTATTTGAGTTAGCACAACCATTTGGAGGGGCACAAGGGCAGTCACACTCAAGCATTCCGATTTATACACATAGAACAAGATCTCCACCAACTTGTCCGTCATTAAAGAAGCAAAGCGATCCACGGCGTGACGTGTGCCCGTTTGCGTCACCTCGATGAAAAGTATGGACTCGGGAAGTATTTTTGGGGCCGAGTGCTTGTGGCGGAACAATGTGGCGAAATGCGGTGGCGACTCTTGTTCACGGGTCGGCCGAGAAAATAGGAATTGAGGAGAATCCACAGGCGTGTGGAAATTATACTGACCATGTGGAAATTCCACATGGGCGTGTCAAAAATCTCTGAGGCCCGTGTGGTGCCCTGATTCGACCCTATTTAAATCGATTCAGCTACGATTTCGATATTCTTTTTCTCCATCTTTTCCCCAACTTGAGAGAGATTTTTGGCTAGGGGTTTTGAGAGGTATTGGCTAGGGGTTTTGAGGAGGTTCTCGGCTCCGATATCTTCATTCCTTAGGAAGAAGGTTGGTGAGGGGAGCTTCAGTCGAGGCGTATCTTAATCCGGACAAGAGAATCTTTGGACAACAGTAGTGGACTTTCCACAAGACCATTGACATGACTATCGAGGGGTTTCTCTATGTATTCATTGCTTTTTACATTCTATTTCTTTTGATTGTACTTAACTACATGGAGGCTAAACCCATAGTGGGTATTTGGGTATTTGTGAACCCTAGGATGTATTTGTTTCATTGAATCTCTTTATTATGCTTTCAATTATTGATGTTTATGTGAGTTCCAACCTTGAATGCTTGATTGTATGAACATTTCCCTAGAGTGACCCTAGGGTTGAGAGTTCTTGTTGGTAAACTTGTGAGTGAGTGACATACCACGAGCGTTAGACACAGCTAGGTTGGAGAGGGTTGAGAGGGTGAGTCGAGAGAGTGCAGGGGCGTCCCTTTCACCTCCGGCGTGATAGATTCTACCTCCGTTCCTCGAGTTCTTGGCAGCCATAATAGAGTGAATGGTCTAAGGGATGACCCTCATACAGGGGCTTAGTTATGCGTGTAGCAGGGTGAAGTGTTGAGATGATCTTAGTATCTAGGGCTTAATTGTGGTTGGGGAACTTCCACTGGACCAAAGGGTTAGGGTCTATAATTAGGAAGAGATTTATCACTTGGAATCCCTAGAGCTCATTGCACCTCTATTCTGAGTGCGAGGTTGAGAGGTTATTTAATCTCTCCTCGGGACATGTATAGAGTTAGGCATAGTTGACCTTAGATTTGGGACTATGTATTTAAGGATTTTCCATGACTCACCATTGCATTGATTAGGAAGCATAATAGAGAGTTCTTGCACTTGAAAGCGATTGTCCTAGGCGGAGCATTATCCAGTACCCCATCTTTATCGATTTCTATACCTTCCTCTTTACTCGTACTCTCTTACTTGTTGTTTTACTTTTGAGAATTGAATCATTGTCACACTTATCACTACTGATCTTCACATAGCTAAAAGCGGATTAATTGTTTTTTTATTCCCTATTCCCTATGGATTCGATACCCGCTCATCCGGGATTATTACTTGACAAACCCGTGCACTTGCGGGATATACCTAAGGGACCTTTGTTGCGGCGTACAGCGGGTGAAGCATTGAGGTGATCGTGAGTATCTAGGGGCTTAATTGTGGTGAGGGGACCTTCCACCTGGACCAATGGGTTAGGTCTATAATTAGGAAGAGATTTATCACTTGGAATCCCTAGAGCTCATTGCAACTCTATTCGAGTTCGAGGGTTGAGAGGGTTATCTAATCTCTCCTCCGGGACATGTATAGAGTTAGGCATAGTTGACCTTAGGTTTGGGACTATGTATTTAAGATTTTCACGACTCACCATTGCATCGATTAGAAAGCATAATAGAGGGTTCTTGCACTTGAAACGATTGTCCTAAGCGGAGCATTATCCGAGTATCCCATCTTTATCGATTACCTTACCTCCTCCTTTACTCGTGCTCTCTTACTTGTTGTTTTTACTTTTGAGAATTGAATCATTATCACACTTATCATTACTTATCTTTTACATAGCTAAGAAGTGGATTAAGTGTTTTTTATTCCTCACTAGTGGATTCAATGCCCAGCTCATCCGAGATTATTACTTGACAAACCGTGCACTTGCGGGATATCGCATAAAGGGACCTTGTCAGGTAGAGTTTATAAGACTTTTTGTCATCGAATCATCCTTTGGAATCTCTTGCATTCTTCACACAAGTAGGGACATGGTTGTGTGAATGCCTTTATAACCCTTCTAACACAAATTGGCACACACATCCATGTACATAAGCTCCTCTTGTGTCTTGATCCTTAGATTGCACAAAAACTTCCAAAATGTGTCTTTTTAACCTATCTTGGCTTCTTCTTCTTCCTTCAAGGCATTTGATAAGTGCTTGTGTATAAGTAATTCAAAAGTATTCTTTTTCTTACATTGAGCATCAATTTTATTATTTTTTTATCTCTTATTACGTGTGTATTTGTGTTCCGTTGTGCATGTAGGGTTGTGGAGACAATTTCATAAGAAAAGGAACCAAAAAGTAGATTATGTATGCATTTGTTGATGAAGTTCTTTGCTTTGGAAAAATGTGAAGACACAAGTTGTGCTCAAATACATGTGGGTGTGTGCCAACCTCCATTGTGCTCAAACAAATGTACAAAGTGGAGGGGCACAAAAGGCGGTCCACTCATGTGTTTCAACTTCTGTAATAGTAGTAAAAATCTTTGTCAATGTGATTTTTATTGATGGCGCTAATGCAATCTACCACATGGATGTGTGGCCATTCATGTGGCCTCGATGATAAGAGTGAATTCGATAGCATTTTGGTGAAATACTACAGCGGTTTATTGCCATAAAATTACTGCGATGTTACTATTCACGAGATCGCATGAAACAAAAATGTGAAATCTACCGGCCATATGAAATTCCACATGACAATGTGGATGCGCAATTCTAAGCCCTATAAATACCGTGACTTGAGATTTTTAAAGTTTTTCCATATCTTTTTGCCCATCTTTGAAGGCGCTCACAGCTAGGGTTGTTAGAGGCTTTTGGCTGAGATCTTTAGAACTTTTTGTGGCCTTGGATATCGCGTTCCTTTGGAAGAGAGTTATTGGGGAGCTTTCATTGGTATCGATTGCGAGGTGTGCCCTAGGCTTGTTAAGGGAACCCTTGGAGAAGGCAGGCTGCTCCACGAGACCATCAATCTGAGACTACATGGGGGTTTATCTATAGATTGCATGTCACTAATGATTTTTATTGTTGATTGTGTATTGCTCCATGGAGAGCTAAACCTAATGGGTGCTTGGACTTGTAAACTCTAGGATGATTTTTGTTTAGTGACCTTTAGTATACTTCTTTAATTGATGTTTTTGAAAGTGAGTTCCATCCTTGAATTCTTGTTATATTTTTCCCTTAGAGTAACACCAGGGTGGAGAATCCATCTTGGTAATCACAGTGGATGGTGATACTCCATTAGGATTAGACAAAAGCTAGGTTGGAGGGTCGAGAGGGTGAGTCGAGAGATGAGCGGAAGGTCCCTTTCCGTTCCTGTGTCAATTTATCCTACCTCCACATCCCCAAGAGTTCTTTGTAGTCATGATAGAGTGAAGTACTAAGAGATGAACTCCTACGGTGCTAGTTACTGCACAAGTAATAGAGTGAAGTGTTGAAGTAATCTTTGAGTGCTTGGAAGCTTAGTGTGACTAGGGGTCTACGCTGGGCCAAAAGAGTTAGATCTATATTAGGGAATAGGGGTTTATCACTTAGGTAACTAGAGCTTTTAAAGCAACCGTGCGTGAGTGGCTGAGGCATCGAGGTAGTATTCCTTTTACTGCCGGGGCATAGTATAGGGTTAGTCATGGTTGACCTTAGATTTGGGACTCTGTGTATTTGGATTTCAACGAGTCATTAAACATTAGTTAGGAGGTATACCTAAAGAAGATGACCTTTAATAAAGATTGTGCCATTTTCTATCGATTGCCACTCCTTATTCCTATTGTGCTTTTTTTCTTGTCTTTAATTTTTACTTACACCGATATTGTTCATACCACTCTTAAATCATTATCACTAGTTAAATAAAATACTTGTGTTTCAGAACTATTCCCATGGATACGACTACCCACTCACCAGGGTACTTTATTACGACAACTCATGCACTTGCGATACACACACAGCAATACATGTG